>NC_041003.1:45146467-45760752 GCF_004193775.1 Glycine soja
TTCTAATTTTAGTATATGTTTGGTAGAGTGGAAAGAAAAAGAGATGAAAGATTTGAATTAAACTAGAGAGTAAAAGTGTGGGTCTCGCGTACTGTTTCTTTCGCTCCTCTTCCACCCTCTTTGCCTCTACCAATAGAGTGTTAGGAAAATTCACGTTCCTTGTATTTTGTCCTTTCTAATTTTAGATGTGTTCCCATTCCTCCTATTTTCTCATTTTGAGCAAAAGGATCCTAGGTAGAACTGGATTGTGGTACTGGAATGTGGGATAAGGCTTTTGTTGTTGTATAACAAAGGTACTGGAATGCTTTTTGGGTGATGTGTTTTCTCTGTTCTTTCTTTCCGCTGTAGCATCCTTTCTAATTTTTGGAAGATTCCTGTGCTCGTATTTTGTACTCTCCTTTCTTAGTAAATTCCTTTATTGAGAAAAAGATTAAAGAAGGAAGAAAAAACCCATGAGTAATATATAATTTTGTTGAAATCAAAAGATTTTCATAAATTTAATGTCTAAGTTCTGGTCGAACTATGTGCTGTTTGTATTCTTTCTTGTTTTCTGTTAGATTTTTATGCAAGTAATATTATCAATTCTCTAGTTGTTGTTGCTTCTTTACTTTAATATTGCTTCCTTTGGTTGTAGTTATACCCTCAATACAGGCTTGAGTGGTTACCATTAGCGTTTGCCAAGTCCATGTCTTCAGAACTTGGTCAGTAAGAATGCCTAGTTTCTCTATGAAAAATGCATTCCATCATTGTTTTTGTTACATTTAATTTATGTCTCACATAAGGGCATACCAGGTATCAACTATGGCCATATTCTCTAGATTTGGAACCCCCCATAAATTTGCCCTATATGTTCATGTTCCAGCCTCTGGTTTATGTTAGTATTTAAACTAGGGGGTGTATTCAATTAGGATTTCAAAGAATTTTAGAAGATTTTTTTTTTTTGTAAAAAATTCTTGAGGTATTCAATCAAGATTTTTTAAATAATAAAAATAAGTCTTATGGTATTCAATCAAGACTATTAGGATTTTTTAAGAAATTCAATAAAGTCCGTTGGTGTTCAATTAAGATTTTTTACAACTTAAAAACAGTCTTTTGATATTCAAAAGTATACAAATTTCGATGGATTCTTTTTTAGGATGGATTTTCGTGGATTTCATAAGACTTTTAATGAGAAAATTCAAATTAAACAATCTCATCCAAACCTTTGAGATTTCATGAGACTTTCTTTCTTTCTTTTCCTGCAAATTGACATACCAGGTATCTTACAAAGTCTTTTAAAATCCATAGGGTTTTTTTTATGCTAAAATAGTCTTTTAAAATTCTAATTCAATACACCCCCTAAGGATAGGTATTCCTTATTTTGTTTTATCCTACTAAACACAATCAATTTTTCTTTTTTAAATATTGTAGCATTTGTAATTGTAAGTTATTCTTGAGACAAGGATGATAAAACAGCCAAGGAATTTGAGGTGACTGAATGAATGAGATAATACCCTGACGTTGCAGATTTTGTTCAAGAGGCAAGGAATTCCGAGATAGCAGCCAAAACTTTCAGAAATAGCAAAATGGTCAGAATTCCTCATGTATTCTGGGTATGATAATTGAGATAATTTTTATTCCTCCTATGAATTTTCTATTTAGTATTTTTTGTATAACTTATCAAATTATGCATGCAGGACTTGACTACAAGACAAATCCTAACCATGCAGTTTTATACAGGACACAAGGTATGATGATTAATCAATTATGTCAGTAAATGATTATGTTGGGAAAAATTTGTCATTGCATCAGATCAAAGATAGCATTGTGTGAGTGTAATGCTATTTCCTTCATTACAGTTGCACAGCTGTCAACAGTTACGTTAGGTCCCTTTTGGGTGTAACCTCCTATCCTAGCTAGCTGAATAAGCACTTATATTATGTCTTCAACTTCCCTAATAATTAGGGGGTGTTCACGTGTGTCTAGGTTGAGCTGTGATCCAATCCGACCCAATTATATTGGACTAAGTTTTAAAAGTGTTTGGACAGACTCAATCCGATCCAATATAAACCCGATAATATCTGGGTTGGGTGACGGGTTGCGAATTGTCAACCTGTGTCTCGACCCAACCCGGTCATATAATAAAAAAAATATTATTATTATTAATAAGAATATCATAAAATACAAAAATAAAAATAATGAAAATTTAAAATTTTTTTATGCAACAAATTTACATATCCTATGTAATTATATTGTACATTTTAAAGAAAATTGTTTCAAAAAATTTGTTCTTAAATTTGTAATTTTTAAATTTATGACCCGATTGATCCAACTCGATCAGGTTGGGTCAGGTTGAGTTTGGCAGCAAAATCACTAGAACTTGATCCAACTTGATATTTTTTAATTGGGGTGGATGATGGATTCCCCATACACCCAACTCAACCTGTGTACACCCCTACCTAAAATGTCTAAATTTCTTCTATATAGTTTGTTAAGCATGAGTCATCAGAGGGTTATTTTGTCTCCCTTATGCTCTTGTTAATTTACAGCCTGTTTGGATAAGGCTAGAATCACATTTCATTCTTCCAAAGTCAAGTTGCAAAGTAAATCAAGGCATTTGGGTAATTGTTTTTAGATGTTTCAAAATCAATTCTGTGGTGGGTAAAATTGATTTTGAGAAAATTGAAAAATCTTAAAATTTCAATCGACAATAATTGATTTTGGACGTGATAACCACAAAATATATCTACTTACACTTTAAAAGTGATTTTACTTTACCATCCAAATTGTCAAGAGTTAGGATAGAGGCGAAGGTTAGGGGTTTAGGGTTAGTTAGGCTAATTATTCTGTAAGTTAGAAGGGTTAATTAGATATTAATAGGGGAAAAGGGTGGAAGGATTCCTTCAGAGATTTGGAAGATTTGCAAGACTGGAGAAATCCTTTGTGAAAGAGGAATTATATGATTATTAAATTGACAAAGTCAGTTTTGCATGGTCATTTTTATATTATGTTACTGCAGTGTGCTTGTAGTAATATTGATATATAAGCTGTGCTATGCTTTTGATTTCAGTATATCACATTCTATTAATAGGTGGCTTACTAAATTTCAGATTGATGACTTGGATTTTCTGAATCAGATTGGGGTCGATCCAGAAAAGGTTGACTTGTCACAGCTATGGTGAACTCATGTAAATTGTGTTTTTTATGTTCTTTATTGTGGGATTATTTCTCTCTTATTGTGGTGCAGCATTGGTAATTGGTTGGTGATTGCTATCCCTAATCAGATGAATATCAACTCTAATCTCATTCATTTTGTTCAACTGTTGTAGTGCTAAGTGCTAACTTGCTTAACTGATTCATTTTAAAACTGTTACTGAAGGTAGCAAAATCATTGACTGAGCTGTTTGCTGAAATGATATTTGTACATGGCTACATACATGGTGATCCACACCCTGGTAATATATTAGTTTCTCCGGAAGGTTGTAATGGTTTCTCTTTGGGTACGTATTTGGATAATTTTTTTTCTAATTGGATTCTAACTGAAACTTAACATGGAAGAATTAAACCTTGACCTTTTTCACCCTATTGGAATTATTTTGCAGTTCTTCTAGATCATGCAGTCTACACGGTATTGGATGAAGAATTTAGAAAAGATTTTTGTCAATTATGGGAAGCTTTGATTCTCAAGGATTCAATGAAAATAATGCGGCTCGGTGAGCGATTTTGTGCTGGGAAGTATTCCAGATATTTACCCATCATTTTCACTGGTACAACCATTGAAAGGTTCCTTCCTGACTTTTATTGATGCATATAAATGCTTTTAGATTGCAATTTGAACTTCGCTCAATTTGAAAATTGTTGTTCTTTACTATGGATTTCACTTAGTGGTGGATTACAAATTACAACTGTAATGCACAACTCAGTGCAATTGGTGTGATCTGTCTGTTTATTCATTTTAGTGTGGATTGTATACACAATTCTTGCGTTCAACGAATTTATAGTGGTAAATAGTTGAGGGATATTGTAGTTGAGTAGTCAAGGAGTACTACTGTGTGGCCGTTAAAAGGCTAAGGATCAGAAATTTCTTAAAAAACCATGTGATGATTGTTTTTATAATTGTTTATATTGGAGGATATCAAATAACTGAAGCCCAAAGTGGATTTTTTTTTTTTGTTTTTATTGCAAGTCTATGTATTCTTTGTACCTGATTGTTTATCTGTTTCTTGCATAAAAGAAGTTATAATGGAGCTTTTTACGTACATTGCAGCAAAAATGCCGTTGGCATATCAATTGAAGAAAAAGAGACCTTGAAACATGAATTGAAATCTCTGTTGTTTGAGGACTTATCTTCATTCATGGAGTCTCTGCCCCCAGATTTTATTGCTATAATGCGTATAGAGTAAGAAACACAGTTCAAGCTTGCTTTATTGGATGCTGAAAATTTTTGTTACTTGATGTGCTTAACATATCTTATTTTTTCATTCTAGTGCACTGTTAAGGTATATCATTAGAAAGATGGATGTCTCACGGGTCACGAGGTTGCTAACTTACACCAAATATGCTGTGTATGGTCGTCTCTGTCCAAAGTTGGATGGGGAAGGTGAATCGTGTAAAATACTCAGAACAAACTTCTGTGAGTTCCCTTAACCCTAAAGCTTACATGAAAGCTTGCAAAATGATTTTTCACTCTAATTTTGCTTTTTGTGATTTCAGATTTTGCTGTCAAAGCTAGCTTTTTCAGTTTCATGTCAACGTTAAAATATCTTCGCATCCTACTAACGGTCCTTACAGGTGAGAATGCTTTTACCTATAATTTGATTTATAAATATCACCTTAAGTTTGAACTATCAATTATCTCCCTTCTATTAGGGGCCACTGACGTTATCCCTAGGCGGCAGAAGTTGAAAAGTGTACAGAATTACTTGCATAGCAAGATCAATTGTGACACTTTGGGCCTCTTGGTGCATTCCGTTTTTCTTCTTTTATGTGTCTGTCCTAATGCATTGTTTTAAACATTGAATTGTCTCAAGCGAAGGTTCATTTTGACGGTATACTATCCCTGAATAAGAGTTGGGAGTGTATCGTGACAGAAACCAGAGTATAAAAGGAGGGGATCTCAAATAAATAGAAGAATGGTTAAGATTAAAATTAATTAAAATAATCTTAACCATTGTGTATAGGTTATATGGTTACAATTTACTCTTTTATTTTCATTTTATGCATGCACTAAATGTCCGAGGATATGTATATGAATGACGCTTCCAATTTACAAATTGCCGAAAAAATAAGGGGCCACTTCACAGTTCACCAACTCTCCTCAGCTAGAAGGGAGTACTGCCCTTTTTTTTAAAAAAAAAATACAAATTTTATGTGAAACATAAAACATTACAGATTAAGTAATAAAAATTTAAAAAATACCAATTTAGTAATGCAAGTTACAGATTAAAAAAATGCCCTTTTCATTTATTTATTTTTATTAATTAATTTGTAATTTTTATTAGTACATTTGTAAAATTTATAATTGTATTATATGAGGAAAAATCAAATTACAATATCATTTAACTATTATATCATTTTATAAATTGTTATAAAAAATATTTTTTATCAATTTGATTGTAAAATTATATCTACATACTACTGTCAAGATTGTTAAATTATTCATATTTTAATATATTTTAAAAAAATTATATTATATTGATTTTAATTTATATAAATGAGGTAATAAATAATTTTTTATTAATATGAAATTTTATATATATGATACATGTGAAATAAACCTTTAATTGAACACTTGAACACTGAATTTTAAAAAAATGTTATTCAAGTAAAAATTATTAAATAAAGTAATAAGTGGTTAAGTTACACCATTTCATGACTTGATATAAAATATAATTTTTTATTGATCTTGTTTAATTATATATATATATATATATTATCAATATTGCTTATATAAAATTTTATCAGAATTGAATAATAGAAAAATAATTAAATGATTTATATTTTAATATAAAATTATATATATATATATATATATATATATATATATATATATATATATATATATATATATATATATGATTGATGTAAAAGAAATTTTAAGAAAACATGATTCATTTTAAAATTATTAAACAATATAATAATTAAGTAAAATTATACGAATATAATTTGATTACTTCTCGTATATATTAAAAATAAGTTCTATAAGGAATCGCATGTTGATTAACCATAATATATGCACTCCAAAAAGTTATATCATTCTCATACTATACTATGTTTTAGACGCTAAAACAAAAAAAAAATGTTATTGCAATGCACTTTTCCTAATAATGCTAGTAACATACTTTAATATATTTTATCTAACATAACGGCTACTATTGTTTAAAATTTATATAGTCATTAAATAAGAAAATTAGATCCACTAAAATTTAATAGCTTATAATAAATTTTAATTAATAGTGGAGTTTTTAAAGAGTGTTATAGCGTAGCATTTGTTTGAACTTTCCTTGATTATTGTTTTTTTTTTCCTATAGGTCAAGTAGTGTAATATTTTAGTATGCAAATATCATAAATTTTAGAATTTAATTTATATGCACTATTAATGTAAAAACTTTTACATTATTCATCAATCAAATATATATATCATAGAAATTATAAATTTTAAGATTGTTATATTAATTTGTGTGATTAGTTGATACTTGATAGTATAAAAAATTTTATATTGTTATAATTTTAGAATTCAACATAACGAGTTTTAATGCACGTAACAGCTATCGCGTTGTCTTGTACAAAATCTAAAACAATGACAAATTGATAATAGGTTGAGTCAATGAATAATTGTAAATATAAAATGATTAAATAATTTTTAAAATATTAATTTTAACTTTAAAATATGATTAAAAAAAGCAGAGGCAAGTGCTTGTCCATACTAATATGAAGATTCTAACAATAACATATCATACTAGTATACTGATAAAAAAAAAGTATCATACTAGTATACCTTCTTTAGATTAAACTTCAAAAAAAAAAAAAAAAAAATTCACCTGAATCGTCTTTCTTTGAATAAGTCAATGACTACGTACGTATCTTTATTTTTTTACGCCAATGACTACGTATCTAAATAAATAAATAGTGAAAGTCCATTGCCATTAATTAATACAGTATAATATTTGTGATTTGTAAAGTTATGTTCGTTCTGAATTCTATTTGATATTGGTCAAATTTAAAGTAATCAAAACAACTGACAAAATTCATTAGTTAGGGTTTTTCACTTTTTCGTCAACCATAAACGATTCCTCCATCAACCATAACTGTAGGTTGCTTTTGCTTCATTAGTATTCCTTCTTTACAGTATCATCAAGTAAGAAAGATCTTAACATAGCCGTCCATGCCAAACTTGTGTTTTTCTGTTTTTGTTTGTTTGTTTCATTGGGAGAGACGACTGTCATACCTGAAAATAATTATAATTTAATTTTTTTTTAATTAGTAATTATAAAAATATCACATCATTTTAAAGATTTTTAAGAAATAAAATTAAAAAAAATTGAAAGTATTATAATAAAACAGAAAATAATAAAAAAATATTTTTTACAAATCAAATTAACGAATTGAAAATCTATAATTCTATATTTGCCAAATTCTCTAGTGACATTTTATTAACAAATGAGAAAAAAAGTTTAAGAAGTTTCCTTCGATCTATATTGTTTATTTTATCTATATTTGTAAAAATTAAAGATAGTATCAAAGAGTTTATAATAATTTGTACATCTTCTTCAACAAACACTCCTTTAACATTCGTATTATTTACTTAAAAACATTTTGAATATTCTTGTCTTCCTTCCCGCTTGCAAGTTCAACTTAGCGGTCTCGACATTTGCATGCTGAAAAAGAAAAAAGTAGTAGAAGAAGAAAATTTAAAACTAAATTCTGAAACCCTTGGCAAGCATATTACTATTGATTTTCTTTTTTTACTTAGATTTGTCGTATGTTATGACCTAAAAATATGATTGTCTATTATTTTTTTTTTTAATTTTTAGCTAAAAATATCTGCAATTCTTTATAGAGTTTAGAAAGCTTGTGCATTACGCAATATGCCAATATTCATGTCCAAAATTGACACCGTTACAATTTTGTCACGACATTAAGAAGATAGAAAGAGTAAATGAAATCTAATCCTCAAAAGTATGTATCTCATTTTCATTTTCGTCCTCAGGTTTAATGAAATGAGAAAAAAGTTCTGTGTAAAAGCATACACGCAAAAATAACGTGGAACATTATTATTTAAAAAAAACACTAAATATAAATTATTAAAAGTAAAAAAGTATAAATTCTAATTACCAACATCTTTTAAAACTTAAATGTATCATTTCTTAATTTAGCATCTTCAATATATATATGCAACAACGCCTACTAAAATACAGTTTAATTTTATTTAAACGTTACATCTCAGTCAACCACAACTTCTTAACTTACACCTGATATATTTTTTTAAAATCTGTAATTATTAATATTTTTTTTGGTCAGGTAAGATAAACAAAATAATTAATCTGACAACACTTGCACTAAGTTTTTTCAAAATAAATTATTACAGTTAAGTTTTTAAATATTGAATCTTAAATAATTTTTAATAAAAAATATCCTGCAACTAAAAAAGTTAATTACATTTTATCATTCAATTGTTGAATTTTAGAAAACTTATCCCAACTTTAAAAAAGAAAAGGCAAAAATTCCCGCTAGGATTTGTATTTATATCAATAGGCAAAAATTGTTTTTGGTCTCCACTTTTATATTGATATCTTTGTTCCTTAATTATTCTAAAATTCCTTTTTTTATAAAAAAAATCTTATGTGTTACTTTAAAAATAATTGTTTTCAATTTACTGCAGCTTCTTCAACATTTTTTTTAATTATTTGTCTCCCTTAAAGTCTCTTTCAGGAAAAAATAATAAAAATAACTAATTTCAAATTAATTTTTTTTCTTATTATTTTTAGAGTCACACGAGCCGCCGTCAATAAATAAATCAAAGAAAACAAAAAGTAAGAAAACTAAATGAACTAAAAAAATAATAAAATTAACACATATATATTAATATATAATAATATATATGTTAATTTCAGGACATAAAAACATAATAACAAAATATAAATATAGATATAGAAGGCCTGTGTTTCCGTTGGTATAAAAAGAAAGCGTAACGCATGCTGTAGTATCTAAAAAATTAAAATAAAAGGTCTCACACGTTAATTCCTTATTAGTTATTACACATGGCATTCTCCACTCTATTTAAGACCCTAACTCCTCTCATCACTTCACAGTTCAGTTATTCTCTCGATCTAATCTCGCCGGCCGCCACCGTTCGTCATGGTTCTGTCCAAAACCGCCTCGGAGACAGACGTCTCTGTTCATTCCACCTTCGCCTCTCGCTATGTCCGCACCTCCCTTCCCAGGTTCCTTAATTAATCTCTCTTTTTCTTCGGTAGATATTAACTACTATCATGCTTTTAAATTACCTTTATATTACGGAAAAATAAATACGGTTGATGCGATCGCGATCGCGATCGCGATCGTGATGCAATTATCAAGTGTCAAAATATCTTGACGTTAATTGCGGTTGCAGGTTCAAGATGGCGGAGGAATCGATCCCGAAGGAAGCCGCGTACCAGATCATACACGACGAGCTGATGCTGGACGGGAATCCGAGGCTGAACCTGGCGTCGTTTGTGACGACGTGGATGGAACCTGAATGTGACAAACTCATCATGGCTGCCATTAACAAAAATTACGTCGACATGGATGAGTACCCTGTCACCACTGAGCTCCAGGCAAGTATCACATATACCATACTTGATATTAATCAATTATTAATGTCGTTCAATTAAGGATGAGAGATAACATATACTATATTCGTAGGAGTATTAATTTTTAATTTAATGAATTTGTCCCATTCGATTTGGTAAATGTCTCTTTAATTAATGATTTACCCTGTCTTAACTCTAAATATTGTGTGGTTTCATTAATAATAATTGAGAGACGTACGAGAGTTACGTAGGGATAGTAATAAGCAACCAACATTGATAAAAAATAATCGTAGGAATAGTAAATCTTAATTCTATCTTACTTTCTCTTCCTCTCTAGCTATATATATTGTGGAGCTGTGGGCTGTTCACTTTAATACTATAGGCTACATGTCATGTTAGCTCATTAATTCGTTTGACTAATTAAGAGTCCTTTCTTTCAACTTTTTATTTTATCTTCCTCCTTTTTGTTATAGGCTGCATGTCACGTTGGGTCATTAATTCATTTGACTAATTCATGGTATATTTAGCTTGGTAAAAACAGGTGGAAAAAAAAGTAAGACAAAGTAGAAAATGAAATGATTTTGTAGGTTTAATAAACAAAAATGAGATATAAAGTTTTAAATTTTATTTTCCCATTATTGTAAATGATACCAGAAAATGCAAGAGAAAGAAAGATTGGTTATTGTCCTTTCATCTCTTTCCATTCAATTTACTTTCATGTTTTCCAACATATCCGTAAGAATTCTCTCTCAAATTTTTCTTTTGAAAAATTACATTTAAAAATTTAAATGTATTTACTTAAACTTTAAAAAAATCAGTTTTTTTTAAAAAGTAGGATTTTAAGAGAACACTATTCTTTTTTAAAGGTTTTTTTTATGCTGACTAATAGTAAAGGTCGATAACAATCACATCCACTAATTAGTAAATGTTAGTACATAGTATATTGTCGGGGGGAAAAATAATAAAATCGATGGCTTCTATAAAATCACAAAAGAATGGCCCATCTAGACTGGGCTCGTCTTTCCCGAAAGAGAAATCATAGCTGCTTATAAAGGCATGATCAGCGCGGTGTTAGTGCCTTGGTGGAAAGTTTTTCTTTTCCTAGCTATGGAGTAAAGTCATGATATTATCATTGAAAAAAGAAAAAAGAAACTGAAATCATGCATCAATCAAAATCTATCCTAAAATAAAACCATTTCTTTTTTTGCATACAAATCCTTCAATCAACACTGCATCTCTTCTTTCTTTCAGTATGTGGTGACCCACAAGTTACTGTCAGAAATGCACTCTTGGGATAGTTAGTTCTATTATGTGACGATTTCAACAACAAAATGTTGTTGCTGTTGTGTTTTTTAAAAGAATACCTAAAAATATTTAGAAGGAAACTATTTTTCAAAAGAAAAAACTTTCACGCATCTTAATTAGAAAAATGATTTTTTGAAGAGTTAATTACAAAAATGATAGCAGCATATGATCTCACATACTTTTTAAAATATTTTTTTATTGATTAAAATTAAAAATGCTACAAAACTCATTTTTAAAAGCCTAGAAGACAGAAACTACAAAAAAAAAAAAAAATTAAACAAGGAGACGCAGCTCCTAAAACAACTCCTTTAAAAATGAGGAGAATGCTCAAACATAAAAAAACTCTCTTCCATGTCCTTTAAAACTACAGTAAAATAAACCCTTTAAAACTGATTGCGCCTATTTGATATTACATACCTTTAAATTCATACGATTTAAATAAATTACACGGTAAATTTTAGCATACTAGTTTGTACTGGCTTTTCATAAAACTCCAAGGATTGAGTTAACAAAGCGAAGCTTGAGTAATTCGTCCATAGTTATAAATTCAAATTTCATCATACCACCGTTGTACATTAAAAAAAAAAAACTCGCTCTAGGTTCTATGATTTGCATCTTAAAAAACTTAATTGTACATTATTTGCATAACTAAACTCGAGAACATCAATACGGAGAATAATAATCAAATGCGAACCATATCTCTAAAATCATCCTTGTTTGCAATCAACAATCTACAGAACAATAGAATAACTAATTTTTGAAATGACTGAAATCCAGAATAATTTCTTTTCAATTTTTTTAAGTGAAAAGTTATTGCTTACTATTTTAATCAGAATTTCTTTTTATACCCTTTATTTGTCATCCGTGGGCTTTGCTTTTCTCTCTGTTATACCCATATTTCATATTTGTGGGACCTGTGAATTAGGGGCCCATACGGAAAAGAAGGCAAGCCCTTAATCAATGGCAAGTAATCAGAAAGTCCTTTGGTTCAATCAAAATACATTGGGCCAATCTTTTTTGTTTTGATAATTGAGACCGACTTGATAGTAGCTAGTAGGAAAACAATAGATCTATCATAGAGAGAGAGAAAAAATAGAATTTTGGTAGAATTCATTAGATTTAAATTTAAGACTAACTGTTGGATAGAAAAAATAAATTAGTAGAAACTTTACGGTTGATCATAATGAAAGGTAGAGAGGGTAAGGATGTAAGGTTGGTTTCAGTTTTGATGCGAGGCAAGTTTAGATTTTCGTCTTTAAGTGGTAGAATAAATAAGAGGACAAATTAAGTTTTGTATTGAAGGGTGGAACTAAAATCTAAAATAGCCAAAAATCCAACCTCATTCACTTCATTGTCAACTTACTCTCCATGTCCCACGTGATACCTAGCATAAAAAATTAAAAAAAAAAATTGTACCAGCAGTTAAGTGAAATTCATCTTAACCATAGAAAAAAGTATGTCATATTTTTCATTATCTATACTAACAAATTATGTCAATATAATCACATGTGCTAGCAAGGTGGAAGAGACCAAGTTGGCAAGCATGTGGGGTCTAAGTAGTAACTGTATCCATATGCATAATAATTTAACTACATCATACGAGCCTGGGAACATGTCAATATTTGGATGATATAGGATTACCGGAATTTCAATGAGTGATGTTATATTTAAAGAACTTATACTAATTGGCAGTCTAGCAAATATCTAACTTACCATTATTCTCTGAGTCTCCTACTAACTATAAATTTGTAATAAAAATAAAAATATATTACTTCATACTTGCTCTGTATAATAAAATGGTTGAAAGCTACACTATTTTTAAAAATATACAGGATAAAAAGGATTTCACATTTCTAAGGAGTGTATACACTCGTGGAGAGAAGAAAGAACCAAGAAGGAAAAAAAAAAGAATATAATAAATAGATAGAATGGAGATTAAAGTAATAATAAATATGAAAAAAATAGAATTGAAAAATATACTACTAAATAATAACGATTAAAAATTAAAAACTTCTCATCCAACTTAATGTTCTCTCCACCTCACCACTTTAATAATAAGCACATGTATATTAGGCAATGTTGACAATATATCCCATGTTTTCTAAAAATAGCAACTATGTACATGTGTTCTAATTATGGAGTATAATCTTACCATTATTCAAACTTGATTTGATGGTACTTGGAGCAAAGTCTGTGCATAATGTTTTGATCTAACGTTAGCTTTCAAATTTGTATGCATGTAGAACCGGTGTGTTAACATGATAGCTCACCTTTTCAATGCACCACTAGAAGAGTCAGAAACTGCAGTTGGTGTTGGCACGGTTGGCTCATCAGAGGCCATAATGTTGGCTGGGTTGGCATTCAAAAGGAGATGGCAGAATAGAAGGAAACTGGAAGGGAAGCCTTATGACAATCCCAACATTGTCACTGGTGCCAATGTTCAGGTACACACACAAAAAAAAAAGAAAAAAACACTTGCATGTTCTGCCATTGAAATTTTAGCATTGCCGAAAATTGTTTTTTAAGAGTCTAGCACTAATAATATAAAGAGAAATGCTTGCGGTACACTTTCTATCATCAGTTAAAATTTATTGAAAATTACAAAATTTTGTTGACTCTGTTTTCTATTTAATTAGTCTCTTTTACAATTTTGTAGCTTTTAATAAATTTAACCAATAATAGAGATATATGTTAGAAAGAGTGTACTAGAGAGTGTTACTAGCGCTCCTCTGATATAAAAAATAAGTCATTGAGCTTAAATAATTCTGCTCTTATGAAGGTTTGCTGGGAGAAATTTGCAAGGTACTTTGAGGTGGAGCTGAAAGAGGTGAAGCTGCGTGATGGATACTATGTAATGGACCCTGAAAAAGCAGTGGAAATGGTGGATGAGAACACCATTTGTGTTGCTGCTATCCTTGGTTCCACTCTGAATGGAGAGTTTGAAGATGTCAAACTCTTAAATGATCTCCTGGTGGAAAAGAATAAGGAAACTGGGTTTGTATTGCACATATTGATTGAGTCTTTACTGCTTCCTATTTTGTGAACTAAAGTTTAAGGTATTTTAATTTAGACTTGGAATTGACATGTGAAATTAATTATTGGGTAGATGGGACACTCCAATTCATGTGGATGCTGCCAGTGGGGGATTCATTGCACCTTTTCTTTATCCAGAGCTTGAATGGGACTTTCGGTTGCCACTAGTGAAGAGCATCAATGTTAGTGGACACAAATATGGTTTAGTCTATGCTGGAATTGGTTGGGTCATTTGGAGAAGCAAGGAAGACCTTCCTGAGGAACTCATTTTCCACATTAACTATCTAGGAGCTGATCAACCCACCTTCACCCTCAACTTCTCCAAAGGTAATTGACACACTCAATTGGTTCAATAACAACTAACTAGATACTTGACCTGAATTATGCTTTTCCCTTTGTACCATTAATTAGTTTATGCATATTGATCACTACTAGGTAGTAGGTACTAATTTCTTTCATGAAATATGCAATGCAGGTTCTAGCCAAGTTATTGCTCAGTACTACCAACTAATTCGACTGGGTTATGAGGTAATAAGACATCCATGTAGACAAAGCTTAAATCAAATTGCTTGAATCCTTAACATCAAATTCTTAAATCAATGACAAATGAATGTATTTTGTTACCTTAAATAACTTTTGTTAATAATGTGTCTTGAAATTTTAACAAATGTTTGATTTAAGAACGATGTGGGATTACTTTACACTTGCAAATCTCACACTTAAGCTAGAACATTTAAGAAAAAAATATTGAATAATATGATCTTAAACTTTTTTCTGAAACTTGATTGTATTATATTAATTGGAGTTTAATTAGAATGCATTCAGAATATAATGATTTTTTACATGGTCATCTAATCATGAACTGTCATATAGTTACAATAATTATGTTAAAAGTCATATGCAAGACTATTTGTAATTACTTGTGAATGTTAAAATATTATAGTATATCAAAGCTAAACTCTTAATTGGGTTTGCAGGGATATAAAATGGTGATGGAAAACTGCAATGACAACATGGCAGTGCTTAAGGAAGGACTGGAGAAAACAGGAAGGTTTGAGATTATATCCAAAGACATTGGTGTTCCATTGGTGGCCTTCACATTGAAGGACCACACCCACTTCAATGAATTCCAAATCTCTGACATGCTGAGGCGCTATGGTTGGATAGTGCCAGCATACACAATGCCCCCAGATGCACAACATGTGACAGTGCTTCGTGTTGTGATTAGGGAGGATTTTTCTCGCACCCTCGCGGAGCGTCTAGTGATTGATGTCACCAAAGTTGTGCACGAGCTGGATCTCCTTCCTGCTAGGGTGATCAGCACCAACACCATAATGGTTACAGGAGAAGCAGGTGAAGAAAATGACGAAAAAGTGCTGTTTGCCAAGAAGAGTGAAATAGAAACACAAAGGGAAATCACTAAAGCTTGGAAGAAGTTTGTGATGGACAGGAAGAAGATGAATGGTGTTTGTTAGAACCTTGTTTTTGGATCATTTTTTGAGCTACTTATGCAGACCAGAGACCAGAGCAATTACTATTATTATTTTAATATAATATCGTGTGGAGAGTAATTCCCTTCCCCAATAACATAGCGTACTTTAGATATGCTGAAATTGCAATGTTGTTAGTTGTATGGAATCGTGTTGGACTGAAAGTTACTTCATTTCTCAACGCAACCAGCATAAATTTCCTCTATTCTATCCACAAACATAGTCATTGGTACGAGCAACAACGCCAACTATTAGTACTTATAATAAGTTGAATCAATCATTCTGAACGATATATATTCCTTTGTCTATGCCAACGCTGCTACTGAGAACAAGATTAGACTGCAGATTAAGATGAGTACAAAAAATCAGAGACTTGGGGGGTTGGGTTGCGGAAAGCGATCAATTTTATGATCTTATCATAGAAAAGCCTGAACATACGTACCGTTGAATCTCAAGATAGTAATCTCGCTTTTAAAATGAGATGAGATGATTATTTTGCTCGCAAATAGAGAGGATTATGAGTGTAATAATTAGTTAATCAGTAATCACACACACACACTCTCTCAATCTTTCCTCATTTACAATGATCATGATGTGCGCGCAGAATCTTTCCACATTAATTTACACTGATTATCATGCAATTGCACACCTCCCGGCTCTGATTTTCATAAAAGCATATTAATAATATTAAATAGTTTATTTTTAAATATTTTTTACTTTTAATTCTTTAATTAATCAACAACATTAACAGCACCAACATCAATAATGATAAGCTTTGTCACGTAAACAAATATAACATCAACACAATAATTATAAGTGTTCAATAAAACTAATTATTAAAGTAGTTAAAAAATGTAAAATGACAAAAAATAATAAAATCACGTTTTATTTTAAAAAGATAATCAAAATTATATATATATATATAATAAAAATAAAAATAAAAGATAAAAAATTAGCAATTAATATTTTAAAAAATATTACTTGAGAAAACACTACTTCAAACAACGTTTTAAAAATAATAAAAACTACAAAACTCATTAAACTTTTCTGCTACTAAAGAAAATAAAAATTATTTAAAATATCTTTAAAAACATAACCTAAATAATAAAATTATCACGTCAAAACCTTTTACTTTTAGGAGGTTACGGATACATTGTGTCCCATTAAGCGAAAATGAATAAATGTAACTGAATTTGAGACGAAGAAGAATGTCCTTGATTATTAGCGGAAATATGTTACTATTATAAATTACGGTGTTGATCTTAGACGGGAAAAGGGCACATTGATGATTGATGGCTAAGTAGTGAACCACCTACTTATATTATATCAGCGACTGAACTGTAGTAGTGGTCAAGTCATTATGAGAACTTTGAAGAGTAGTACTAGGACTTACACTTGTTCCACAAAATCATCACTTTACAATGACAATCCCAGAGATATCTACAGTAGCATTTCAACAAATAACTTGTCTTGCCCCCAAAATCCATTTGTATTTGTCTTTCGGGACAAAAATCTCTCAAAAATGAATGTGATGTGTCTCTATGTGTATTAACTAAGCTGATGAAAACACCTTCATCAATTTACATGCTCATCTGGCTCCAATTCCTCATCAGAGTAACTCTTGTGCTCCACATTAGTCATATTCAATAAATTCAATTTGCTTATATAAAAAAAAAGTGTTTGAACTCTATGCTATAATGATCGAGCTGAGGGCCAGTAGAGTAGGAGTTGTGTGAGTGATTGGATAAATGCATCAGACATCAAATTTCAAATCACGTGTACAATGGCTTCACATTTTTTTATCAGAACGACTATAGGAAGAGTAACTATTGACTGCATATCAGAGGGTTGATATCTAAAAAGTAGAGATCATACAAGATGTGTGCAGTGACATAAATCTTACCAAAATACAGCGTATAGTAGAATAAATATTGACAAACTTTAGACATTCAGAAATTCAACATTAAGCATATAAAACTTAAGCTCTAAAGAAAACGAACAGCTATAATACAAATACATCCAGCCAGACCTTCCTTTTCCACTTAAGCATATAAAACTGCCTATGCCACTTCCTCGTGGTTAGATCATTACATAAATTCCTTAGATTTTTCATACATTATTCAGTTGTTTTCGCCATTTGTTACTCAATCATAGTCATAGAGGCATTTACAATACCAGCCAACTTGATACTTCAATACCACTTTGTAAATAATGCCCACCCAATAATGGAAGTAGATAAGAAGTAACTAAGTATTTTTAGCTAGTTGAACATCAAGATGATAATGTGTATACAATAATGTTCTAATGACGATAAAAAAGTTTGTAAGAAAAATGAATCTTTCAGCCTTGGAAAGTTAAAATGCTATCAACAAGCACGAACAGAAAGAGAAGCATATGGGATGATTCTCATCACTGGCAATTATTTTTAAAGGAAAGTAGGAGATTTAAACTGCAGATTCTTGAAGCTAGGGAATTCACAATGAATCTACAAGCCATGCAGTAATACAAAAACACGATATCCTTAAACCATATTGTTTCTCTCCATTGAAACAGGGAGAATCACATTGCAGGTTGAGATTAAAATAGATAATGGTCCGTTCTATACAGTGGCTTGTCACATGTAGCAGGAGTTTATATGTGACTTATTATATGAAAAAAAAGAGAGAGAGAGAGGAAGGATCAGGACTAGAATGATTCATGCAACAGACATTTACCAGGGCCAGGAACTAGGATTTTTTTTTTTTATCAGAAAATGTTAGTTTGTTATCTGTTAACAGATATATGAAGGATTTTATTCACTTATGACTTGTGTATTTATTATTTATAAAAACGTATAACGTAGTAGATAAGCAGAAGGTAAGATGCTTTGGGAAAATTATCCCCAAGTTCAAGTTGTTTATCTCAATAAAACAGGACAAGGTCTGACGACAAAAACTGTTAGCAGCAAGTGGTACTACAATGAAATGCTATGCTGAGTGCCCTTCATTCATTAATAAAATTGTGAAACAACACCATATATATCCACTACCACTATCCATCCATTAATACCCTGATCACAAAATTCTAAAGTAGATAACGAGAATGTTGGAGATGCAAGAAACAAATCAAACAATACCATTTTCCAACTTAATATATATAGTTTGTCATCAGAGAATCAATAATTACATTAAGTAGGGAAGATATGCACATCAAGAAAATAGAGAAACCCACTACCCCAGTTTCAATAACTGAAAACCATATAGAAAACTGAGGCCTTATTTCTTTATATATAAAGTGTATATTTCTGTAAGTGGGGGAGATACAAAATCTGTATTGCCATGAGGAGGGCAAAGAAGAAAGCTTTAGAATAATTTCTCTTTATTATACCGTGGTAACTTAATTCAAATTATCCAAAGAAAGCTTGTTTAGCATCAATTACTTAATGCAAACTCGCCCTATAACTGGGCATCAATTAGAAGTAGAACAATGATCTATCTAAAGTTACATAACCTTCCTTGCTTGTTTTTCACACCAACATCTTGCATTGCTCCGCAGCATGAGATGAACCCCTCCAATTAATGTGCCAAAATGTGTAAGCCAGCAGTCTGCCATGAATTGTGAGCACTAGAGGCAGAATTGCAACAACCTCAAAACTTCTTTCTCAAGGCCCTTAATTGCGTGTTATTGTCATTTACATACACGAACAAATGAATACATATCTCTCTCTATTTACAATATATGAGTCAACAATTAAAAATAGCCAGTTCCCAGCCAAAGATTTCCTTCCATCAGACTATGTCTCCAAGATTGAAGCTGTTCTCTGATGTGGAGGTAGAGATGGTGATTATACCATCACAGTCAGATACACTATCTTGCAAACTCAGTAATAAGTGGGAATGGGAAGTACTAAAACCTGTCGACGGCTTGGTTCTTGGGACAAGAGGCACTTCAGCCTCGCCCACCAGCATCTGAACCACACCCCTCATAGTAGGTCTAGTCAATGGATCAGGGTGAGAACAAGCCAGCCCAACCAAGAGCACCCTCCTCATCTCCCCATCATCAAATTCACCCCCAAGCCTCGGATCGGCTGCCATTAGCAACCTACCTTCCCGGTGCAAACTCCAAACCGATTCTACCAAATTGCAGCTAATCCCACCTTTACCACCCCCATTGGCATCCTTCTCTATCGGTCTTCTCCCACTAGCCACCTCAAGAACCACTGCACCATAACTAAACACATCAGTCTTCTCCGTAGCCTTCCCGGTAAGGAGATACTCGGGTGCCAAGTACCCCATTGTCCCCGCAGCCACCGTGGCATCCGGTGACTTATCATGCTCAGTTTGCCTGGCCAGACCGAAATCTCCCAACCTGGCATTGAACCCTTCATCCAACATTATGTTACTAGTCTTAATGTCCCTATGAATCACCTGATTCTCACACTCTTGATGCAAGTAGGCCAATGCCGAAGCCACGCCCAACAAAATCTTGCGCCTATGAGCCCAGGGAAGCGGCGTCCTAGCCTCGAACAACGCCTTATCCAAACTTCCATTAGGCATCAAGTCATACACCAGCAAAATCTCTCCTTTCTCATGGCACCACCCTTGAAGCCGAACAAGATTCCGATGCCTCAGGCTTCCAATGATAGACAACTCAGACAAAAACTCATTCTTCCCCTGACTACTATGGCTGCACCTCTTCACCGCTACAATGTCCCCATTCTCGGGCAAAACCCCCTTATACACAGTCCCAAACGCGCCATGACCGATGATCCTATTCGCATTGAAGCACTTGGTAGCAGATTTCAGCTCCTTGTAGCTAAACTGCTTCGGCATTTTGATTATCTCCGAACCAAGCGAATCAAACTTGTTAACACGCTTAACCTTCTTATTAGAGTAAAACCAAATCAAAGCACCAGCAAAAAGAGCCAAAACAAACGCTCCAGCAGTGACAACACCAGCAACCGCTCCCAAGTTTTGCTTACACAACCCATTGTGGCAAGACGATTTGCTTTTGCTCTCTTTCTCTTCACTATGGGAAGGAGCCAAAGAAGGAGGTGGCGCGGACTGAGCAACCGAATTCGCCGTCGGGTTCATCAAACTCACCGCCGGCGGAGGAGGAGGCGCCGCCGCCTCTGCCGCCGCAAAAGACGAACCGAAACTCCACCACTCTATTCTGTGAATCTCTGTGCTACCTTGCGTTGAAGCAGAGAACCCCACATACATAAAATCATTCAAATACTTGTCCACGTCGAGATTCATCGTCAAAACGGGATCTTTCGGTTTGAGATTGGAATACGAAACCCACACGCTTAACCCTTTGCTCGATCCATCGAACTCGATCCACGCGTTGATTAGGTCACCGCTCTTCAGATCGACGCCAACGTTCGCCAAATCACCAACCTCACTCGAAACGACGCTGTTTAGGTCCACACCAACGTGGTTTCCATTAATGTCCTTAAACTCCACGTCCATAAGTGTATCAAACTCCACGGCAATGAAGCCGCCGCCGCCGCCGAGGCCGAGAAACCCGCCGGCGTCGCCGATGGTGTCGTCATCCGGCGAGAGGACGAAGGCGAGGCCGCCACCGATTGAGGAGGGGTTGAGGTTGGTGACGGAGAAGGAAAAGAAGGTGGTGAAGCTCGCCGAAAAACGGTTTCCAGGTTGCCGGAATCTGACCGGACGGGAGTAAAGGGCTCTGCCGGCACTGGAGGTGGGAACGGCGAGGTCGCGCGTGAGACTGACGGTGTTGTTGTTCAAGTGGGCGTCGCCGAGGAGCTTGAGGCTTCCCAAGGTTAACGTTCCGAAGTCGAACTCGGTGGCGGCGGTTACAGAATTGAAGAAACAGAAAATAGAAAGTAGCATTGAGGGGACAAAGGTGAAGCAGAGAAGCGACATTTGCGAGGAGGCAGAGAAAGAAAGAGAGAGTAAAAGGGTTCGTTCGTGTTTGTTTGATGATTCGATTCAATAGGCGAATTTTGTTTTTTTTGTTTGGTTGGTTCCCGAAACGGGATTGAAAGTGAAAGAGAGAAAAGGTGAGAGTTAGATGAGAAAATTCACGGGTAGAGAGAGAGAGAGAGAGAGAGAGAGAGAGTGTTAATGTGTTTGCAGAAGGAAGTATAGTATAGGAAGTGGAAGATGAAGACAAGTAGTTGCAAGAATCCCAAGAGAGACTGAAGAAGACAGGTTCTTGTGAGTGTCCACTCTCTCACAACGGTTATTTCCTTTGCTTCTTCACAATAATAGTTTATCCATATACTACTATACCGGAAGGATATTCATTCCATTTGTTTCTGTTTTATTCATGCGCATTAACTTCTTTTCTGCTCTTTCTCTACCAGCCATAATTTTCAAGAGATTCATATGCATTTAAACTTGCATACGGAACCTTGTGGTACCAACACTATGTTACCATATTTTTTACATTTTTTTTAATTTAAATAATTTATCTACTCTCACTTTTTTTATATTTCTTTTCAATCTATCCAACAATAAATGCATTTGAAAATCTTATTTCTTAAATATTTAGTCTATTTTTAAGTCTATCTATATGAAAATATATTTGTTAAAAAAATATCAAGTTCTTAAATAAATATTAGTATTTCAACAAATGAATCTATCTAAGTTTTAAAAAAATACTTGTGGTATTTATTGGCTTAATTTCTTCTTTTTATATGTAGCGTTGTATAGTAGGGGAATATTAAGATTGTGCTCATAAATTTTTGTACAAGGCTAAATTGTCTCTCTGTACTCTGTAGTGCCATGCTGTACTACGACTTTGATAATATTATAAATATTTTTTTCATCATTATACAATTATTCCACTTCAAGATTACGGTGGTATATTACGGGGTTTGTTCATGATTTATAATAACGGAGGTGGTGTTTGTTTTTTACTGTTTTGTGATTAGGAACCATATGATCGGTTTAAGTGCATATTTAATTATGTTTAATGAATAATGATTGAGATAAAACTTATGTTTAAGAAAGGTGGTAGTAAGCTATAAAGGAAGTGTGACTTTGCGTATGAGTGCGTTCAACTGCAGACAAATTCTTTGCTCAAGTCAAGGGCTCTCGTGGACATGTGCACTCGCCGATGAATCTACCCTTTTCGATCTTTAATCTTTTTTTTATCATTAATTATTATAAATAATATTTTTATGTCTCCAAAAAATAATATTTTTATACTTTTCATTAAATGTACAGGTTAAGGGATAAAATGTAAAATGTTTTTACAATAAAAACACAAAATATGTTTATTTATATAAAAAATTGTTTGGCTGTCTAACTCTTCAAGCTATGCATGTAGTGGATAAGATAAAAGAAAAATTGATATTTTATGAATTCAATTGTAATGTATTACTTGTGTTAAGATTTTTTTTTCTATTGCCAATCAATCATAAATTTTCATATTATTGAAAATTATTAATTTTTTGGTAATTAGTTTTAAATTAATTACGTGTTTAGTGATGTCGGATTAAAAAGAGACAATTGAATAGAAAAGCACCAAAATTTAAAAAAAAAAGAAGTAATAGTTAAATTCAATTATCTAAATATGTTAATTAAGATTCAGATTTCGATTGTTTCAATATTTTTATACTTCAAAGAAAATATAGTTGAAAAATACTTAGTGCAAACCATTTAATAATATGATACTTCTTACACTACCATTTTTCAAAAATGTTTTCAAATTACACACAAGATCAGAAGAAGGAGGCAGGCACAAAGACAACGAAAATGATTGAGGTAAGACGTCAAGTATATTGTGCTTAATAATTTGAAATGAAAGTTTGATTATAAAATACTACTAATACAATTTGAATAAACACATAAAGTGATATGTGCGAAGTACATTATAGCAGTATAATTTATTATTTACGCCTTTTATTTTAGGCATGTACTTGTGAGAATTATTTGATTATTTTGATTGGGGAAATGATTTTTCACACTTCTTTGAAAATTTGGATAAGATAAATTTATGTAATATTCTAATTTATTCTCTCTTCTTACAACGGTCAATATTTACCTCAAAGACTAAAACTTTCAGTATTTATTCTCTTTCTTATCAAGTTTCTGTCCATCCCAAATTAAATTTGTCCTCATCATTTTCCTTTCCAACATTTTTCAATTGAAATCCTTCTACACTAGCAAATCTCATAAAGACAATGAGAGTATCACATATTATGCTTGTTACAGACTTGAATGGATGTGATTACTCCTTCACCTTTATTGCCACAACATACACTGCTCTCCACGTTATGTCTGATAACAAGATTACCTATTTCAATGGGATTATCAAATCCACTACTAAACCATAGTGTCATTCACTCAAATTCAATTATCATTTATCATTTACATTTATAATTGTAGGAGTTTTGATCCAAAAGAGGATTAGAATTATGAAAGATGAAATTAATTTATTAGGAACAAAGTGTTTCTTCTTATTTTTTTGTTTTGTTGTGACTTTTGGCTACCGATTTTTTATTGTGGTTAACAACATTAACTTTAAATTAATGGAAGGATCATTTTGGACCTTTTTACAAAGATAAAATACTAAAGTAAACTTACTAAAAAATAAAGGACCAAAATAAAAAATAAAATAAAATAAGAAATCAAATAAATCATTTGACTTATTTTTCTTTTATGTTTCTTTTACTTTTTAGGTGCATTTCCCATATTATTTTTATAAGAAAATTGTTTTTTGACTATATCGAATCCACTAAAAAATATATCAAATTATCTTTGTTTTATTTTTATTTCTGTCTCTAAATTAAGTTTAAATGATTTTATAAAATATCAATAATTAAAAACAATATTATTTAAGAATTTAAATTGTTCATTATAAACATAAAATATAATTTATATATTTAAAATATTTATTTATTATAAATTTTAATTATAATATATTTTATATATTAAAAATACTTATATATTAAAAATTTAACTATATAAAATAAAAATTTATCATATGCAATACATAAATTAGCATACCAATTTGTCTTAAAAAATATTAACGTGTGATCAAAGAAATCGAAAAATAAATAACAATAACAAAAAATTTCTTTTATAAAAAATATATTTAAATATGTGAAATTAATTGTGTAAACACTATTTTTTAAATTTTGATATAAATCTTGTTCGCAAAAGCTATGACATAAAAATCAACAATCATAATTAGAGTGGGTCATACATACATATTATATATATGTGTGAAAAATAATTTCTATTTATATAAGAGAAATTTGGATTATATATGAATGGTTAAAATTATAAAATTTAATTATCTTATAATCATTAAAAATTTAAATATCATCTAATAATTTATATTTATATTTATATTTATATTTATTATTATTATTATTTCTCACGATTACAAAAAATTATCATATGATATATTCACACAACAAACATGCATATGCACACGCACAAATGCACATATATTCATCCGCCAATATTATTAAAATATTTTTAAAATAAATTCCCTAATAATGCAATGACTGGTTTTTTTTTTTTTTTAACAAAAGGTGAAAGTACTATTATAAGAATCTTGCATTCCTGAAAACGGGATAAGGCTAGGGAAAGTAAAAACAAAAATGAAAATGCTTAAAAAGTAACAAAAGTATTTTTAGTCTAGCATATCGACTGCGCAGCCATAGGGTTAGCAAGAGAAAATTAGGGTAAGGAGTAGAAAAAGTTATCTTTTAGAACAAAAGAAAAACTAAAGGAAAAGTTATTAATAAACATTAAAAAGGGTTAAACTAGCTTTACCATCAACATAAATGACAAACTACATAGTGCAAACGATGGCTGTTAGCCTGTTATGATCCAATAGCATAAACCAAAAAGTATTACGTGTTCATTTTTTCCTGATGATTTATCTCTATATAACTGTAAGATCACTATATATATATTTTTTAATAAATTCACATATAATTGTGTAGTGAAAAGAAAAAAAGAAAAGAAAAGTCGTAGATATGCTAACACGAGAGCTATGTAAACGGAAAGACTATTTTAGCGCATCAAATATATAGCGCTCTTCACCAGAGAAACATGAAAACATGAATTTCAAGAATTGTATTGTGTGTTTGGACAGAAGAATTTAAAATTTTAAGAAATTTTAAATTATAAGAATTTCGAATACTTTAACTGAAATTCTTTTATTTTTAAAATTTTATATTTTAATAAAAAAAAGTTAAAATTATGAGGGTGAAAAAAAATGAATAAAAAAAAGAAAAGATATGATTGGTGTGCTAGTTATATGTATTCCTCTAAGTTCAGACTCGATAGATGTTTCACGATCTCATGCGGTATTTCTTATTTTTTGAAGAAGACTGTAAGGAGAGAATTTTAATTTCTCACAATTTAGAAGGAAATTGAAATTCCATATTTTTAGTTGTTTAAAATTCTGTTTTAAAATTTCAAAATTTTAAATTTTTTACTAAAAAATATTCAAACAATGAATTCTAAATTACAGAAATTCAAATTTTTTGATAAATTACTTTTCTCAGTTAAAATTCTCTATCCAAACATGAATCAGACTTCTATTAAAATATCCCTCCATAAAAAATTATAATTCACATTAACATTTATATGTATTTTACTTTTTATACAATCAAATTACTTGATTGAATTTTACATATATATATAATTGTGTTAAATATTTAGAAAAAAAAATATTATTTAATAATATAGCCCGTTGTCTTTGGAAAAAACTGTTCTACACCTAAATGTAATTTATGTAAACTGAATATTTTCTACAACTAGGAAATAGGAATTAAACCAAATTTAATAAACATATTAATTCAATAATCATATTAATTCAAACCAAATTTAATTGACATAGATAAAATAAATGTGACACATCTATTTTTTAGAGAAAATTATTTAAGTGTATTACTATTAAATTCAAAAGAGTAGCGTGTAATTGTTACTTATTTTTTATTTAGAGTTTTTTTATCATTAGTTTACTTACTATCAAATGTTAAAACTTTGAGTATGTGAATTATCAAAATAAAAACTGTAAGGATATTAACTGTCCAAAATTTTCAATCTTAACCATATTAATATACAGAAATGTAAGTGTGACTTATATTGCTAGAGGCATAGAGCTTTTATATCGTACGTGTCTTAGGTATGGGTAACTTTTGTTTATTATATTTTTTTCTATATATATAGCTTTTACAGCAGCTTTAGTATACTTGCAGTTGAACGTTGCCAAGATTCTTGTTACCAAATACCATCGGATTAGAAAGGAATAAAGGGTGAAAAAAGGTTTCACCTTTTATGCTTTTAATTATACATGGATACAACCGTGGAAACGGTGACGAAGTTGCTCACTTGCTCTCTCTCTCTTTTTTTCTTTTTGTGTATGCTTGACTATATGCTACTTTTTTCTTTCTTTAGTTATTCCCTTTCGTTGGAAATCAGGAAATGATGTCTTCATTTATAGTTTGACAAGGATATGTTATTTCACACAATCAGAAAGTTATAGGGAAAGCATCAACACTAAAATAAATGCCAATAGAAACAAGTTTAGAATTATAACAAAACAGCCAACCGAAAATTGTTGCTAAAGAGAAGCCGGTTTGGTGGAGGACATTGGAAACATTCATATAAAAACTGTTGCATTGAGAATTGAAGAACACGCAACGTTGAGTTTCAAACAATTTCATAATAACATGAGACAAACGAGCCGTTACAATAAAAAGTCTTATTAATTAGAAGAGTCGAGAGGCTATTATATTTTTCAATATTGATATCATTGTTTATTATATAGATAAGATGATGGTCTTTTCCACCTCAACTACTCATAAAGGTATGCGTATGGAGCCAAGCTTTTAATCCGCATGACTTTACCAAGCTTCTACTCAAACTCTATGCCCTTTTTGACAATTAGGTTACTTCTTCTCAAAGCCCACCTCACCTGTCCACAAACCATACCAATCTCCAACATGGAACTAAGACCCAGATCTATTTCTGATTTTAATTTGCACCAACCACTATGAAATGCGTCAACGTGCAAAAAAGTGTCCGTGGATTTTGATTTAATTACATCACACAATTTCATAATTAGGTATTCCTAAAAATATCTCTTAGGCCCTTTAATTGCATACCTGAACAATTAAAGGAACCATCAAACCATCAATTTGCCAATTTGGTCCTTAAACTAATCAAATTATATAAACAACCCAAAATATTGAAAATCGATCATGCTATATGAACCCTCAAGTATGGAAAAAGTCTCCAAATTATTCACTCAATGATAATAAAATATATCAATTAGAAAACTAAATTGATGGATATTCAATATTTTAAAGACTAATATATTTTTTTAGTTTAAAGATTATGCATGTAGAAGAGAAAGTAATGCTTCATAAACTAATAAATTGATGGCTTATTGATTATGATATCTCCATATCGTTGAAGATATGAGACTGTATTTTTCTAATGCTACTAGGAAGGTAAAGCTGGTGGATTAATATGCATAGTACTATTTTGCAAAGTCGTTTAATAAGAGGTGGAAGGTGTACTAAAAAAACAATTAATGATTGGTACTTGGAAGTGGGACAACCGACACCTGGACTCCTTATTATTCGTACCCCACGATATATATATGTACCCTTTTATTTTATTATGCTGGGAGCTAGTTAATTATCCCAACCAAGTACCCTATCCTCCCTCATTGTCCTCATTTTCTCAATTGGGTAATAAATTTTTAACCATCAAGGTATTGTTTGAAAATTGTGATTTTTCTACCTGGTGTGGACTGTAAACACATGGTTACAAATTGTTGCAGATTATTATCGGATCTGGTGGCAACCTCATGAATCATTGAACCATAATAAATATGACTCATCAGTTTTCTTTCATGTCAACATCTTGAATGTTTGATTTTTGGATTCATAAATCATTATGCAAGTAGGGCATAGCTTTCTCTTTCCTAACATGCTTTAAATTCGTGGTGAATATGGAGCATATCCAGTCTTTCTGTCCGGTTCAAACCATCAAGATATATCCCCGTGATATTCTGTATACTACACAAGAATTCATTTTCAATTTCAATTCTTTTATTTATTTATATATCACAAATGGTTATAATGTCAAGATCCCTCTTGATTATATCGCACCGAGTAATGTACTTTCTGTTCTTATATGTTATGAAGGAGAGCATTTAGATAATTGCATTTAACCAATTCTATTATAGGATTGCTGAGTTGGCTTTGTAGCATTGACTAGCTTAGGATATGTTGTCAATTGCCTTTGATTTCCCTTTTCTGTTATTTTGTTATCTTTTGGATATTTGACTCTATATCACATTTTATATGTTGTCTATATAAGCACCTATGTACTTAGTAAAGGAGGCATTGAAGAAAATAATACAAGTTTTTTTTTCCTTTTCTCTCTTAGGAGGTTTCTAGTCCTCAAATTCTAGGATTATCATATACTTTCGTAACATTTTGATGCTTTCATTGAGTTTCAATGGCTGCCTTTCATGGCTGTCATGTCAGCCCACAACACCCACCAAATCACCTATTTCCATGGCATCCTTTCCACACAACCATCCACCATCAATCATTTCTGCAAGACCCATTCCTTTTGTTTCATTACACACATTCTCCTTATGTACATCCAGCTCAATCCCTTGGGATTGATTTTGAGAGCACCCGCAAACTTTTGCTCAGCTTGTTCGGTATAGAGGGAACTCTTCCTCCATCATCTCCCACCTTACCCCTGAAAATGGAAAGCAATTTCCACGTAGATGTTGCGGACTCTAGCAGCAGAGGCGACACTATGAGACAACTTGTAACACCACTTTAGTCTGCCTTACCTCTTGAGAGCATAAACAACTTCCATTGCGATAACAGTCTTCCTCCTCTCGTGCTCAAGGTAAGGAACCGCGTCGACGAGACAGTCCCTTGTGAGGCCACGGAGGAACTTGTCCTTTTAGGTACACCAGAGTTGTCGTCCAAGGTGTCCCCTCTGTCGATCAAACAAGTTGTGGCACAAGCGGTTTTGTTATCGTCACAACCAGTATCAACGTCAAAGTTCTCGTCCAAGCTGCCTTCTCTGGTGACGAAACACGTTGTGGTGCAAGTCGTTTTGTTGGAGGTATTTCGACACCGCCATATCCGCCTTGGTAAGCTATCGTCACCTCTACGATGTGCTTTTCGACCCAGTCTTCGGCGTCGCTGTTGGACTTCAAATTGTTGGGATAGTTAGAGTCATCCAGGAACCAACACCAAGGACACACTCAAGCGTTGGGTTCCTTGCGCGAGTGTCATCGAAGAGAAAGAAGTGAATTGTAAGATCTGTTATTCTATTGGCATGTTCTGTTCATTGTTCTGTCACACATTCTCGACGAGGACGTCACAACATTGCGAGAACCACAAGTTCCTCTCTCGAAAGTCATTCTTAGGGAGTTGGGAGGCGTCACGGGAACTAAAGGAGGCGAAGGCGCAGCTGGCGTGGCTGCAAAGGGAATACACGGAGCAAGTGATGGGGGCTCAGGAGGAATCCATAAGAGAGATAGAAGCCATGAAGAGTACGAAGGCATTTTTCCAGCAATGATGGAGGGAGCAAAGTGATGCTATCCAGAATATAGTCAAGGAGCTGGTTAACTCTGGTCAATTTGAGTTCATAACTGGTAGTTTTTGTATGCATGATGAGGCTGCTACCCATTACATTGACATGATTGATTAGACAACTCTTGGACAACAATTTATCAAAGAAGAATTTGGAGTGACTCCAAGAATAGGGTGACAGATTGACCCATTTGGACATTCTGTAGTGCAAGCCTACTTGTTGGGGGCAAAGGTTGGATATGACTCTCTATTTTTCGCACAGATTGATTACCAAGACAAAGCCAAGAGAAAAGATGTGAAAACTTTTGAAGTTATGTGGTGGGGCTCCAAGAGCTTTGGTTCATCATCACAAATATTTTTTGGTGCATTTCCTGAGAAAGAACCTCCCAGTAATTTCTACTATGAAGTAAATGATGATTTTCCCATTATTCAAGATGATGTTAGTTTATTTGATTACAATGTCCCTAAAAGAGTAAAGGAGTTTGTGGCAACCGCAATATCACATACCAATATTATATGCACAAATCATATAATGTGGACAATGCGAATAGATTTCAAGTACCAATATGCACAAACTTGGTTTCAGCAATTGGACAAGTTTATTCACTATGTTAATCAAGATGATTGTGTAAATGCATATAGGACCAAGTATCTTACAAGTAGGCCAACAATCAAAGGTTATGTCAGATTTATGACTGGCTATTACTTGACAGCAAGACAGTTGAAATATTTTAAAGGGAAGAGTCCCTTATTTCCCAAAACTGGCTCTTTGGCTGAAGCCTTGCCTAGTGCTCAACATCATGATGCGGTACTTTTTGTTATAAATTCAGCTCTTACTTTTGAAGTCTCTTAAAGCCATGGTTTGAAGTTCCAACACCTTGAGGACAAGGTGTTTTTGATGGGCCAATGAATGTTATGAAGGAGAACATTTAGATAATTGCATTTAACCAATTATGTTATAGGATTGCTGAGTTGACTTTGTAGTATTGACTAGCTTAGGATATGCTGTCTGTCAATTGCCTGTGATTTCCCTTTTCTGTTATTTTGTTATCTTTTGGATATTTGTCTCTCTATCACATCATTTTATATGTTGTATATATAAGCACCTTTGTACTGAGTAAAAGAGCCATTGAAGAAAATAATACAAGTTTTTTTTCCCTTTTCTCTCTTAGGAGATCCCTAGTCCTCAAATTCTAGGATTATCATCTGCTTTCTGTTGTTCCTATAGTAATAAATTGAATATAAGATTGCATTGCTGATCATGATTCCATATGGTTATTAGTTGTATTTTGGTAAGTTTCTTGAATTGTTATAATTTTATTCACTTAATTACGATTTCAATTTTGTAGTCTTTTAAAAATGAAATAGAAGAAAAGTCAATTGCGTGTAGTCTATGAGCTACACAATATAGACTAAATGCTCATCATGCGTGCATTTTAGCATGAATACGAGTGAGGAGATTGGTGGTTTTATTGATAAGTAATATCTTTAAATATTTTTCATCTTGTTACGAGTACTTCTCTAAAACTTTAGAAACTCAAGCTACTTTTAGGAATTTAAATCTTTGCAAAATCATGATTATTTTTCTTTGTAATTTTTTTATATAGTTATACAAATTTATGCCCATTCTTTTGGGGTACATTATGCACATATCATATGTTAGTACGTTACCTTAAGGTAAAAACATTTAACTCTTATGATTTGATATACTTGGCAAGACTTAATGTTAATTTTTAACATGAACGAGGCTTAGTTTTATCTTCCCTTTAAAATATATGTATCTGCATTTTTTAGTATATATTTAAACCTGATCAATTTCATCGTGTAATTTATGTAATTGATCTCATTTAGTAATAAAGTTATTTTCTTATTAATATTGTTATTTGATCAATGTTAAAAAAAAGACTAAATTAAGTAAAAAAATATATAATTTTAGATTTAATTCACTCATAATAAGTGTCACTAAAACTTATAGTTTGGTCACAAATCACAATGGTAGATATAACAATTATGATCTGTCACTAAAATCTATATATATTAATCGAATAGAAACTGACTTATGTTTAAGGAATCTTTTTATGTATTTAAATATTTTCACTAAAATCTATAATTACGGCGACAAAATCGTTGTTATATATATATATATCACCATACGGATGAAAGTGAAATCATATTCTACCAACAAAACAAATATTATCAAAAAAACCTATAGTAACAGATTTTAATAGCTACTCGGCACAAGTTTTTCGGGTGTGTATGATCTTTTGTCCTTTAACAATAGTTTTTAATTTAGTGTCACAAAAAGGTTAAATAGTATGAGTGTGCTGGTGTAACCGTGGAGGGTTTGATGCGGTATTGTTTAGGTTTCTTATAATCTATTAACATATTATTACAAGAGTTTAATAACGATAATAGTTAGTTGATAGAATTGTGTTAGATTTCCTGTAATATAATCTATTAATAAAAAAAGGTTGCAATCTATTAACACATTATTGAAAGAATTTAAGTGTGGCAATAGCTATTTGATAAGTGAATAATTATATATATATATATATATATATATATATATATATATATATATATATATATATATATATATATATTTTAATCAGGAAGTATTTGAGATTTTTTATTTGATATTATTTAATTAATTCTTTCACACCTATGAATTCATTTTGAGATAAATTGTTATTTTACTCCATAATCAAAGCAAAATTAGACTCAAAATGTTGTCTGTTAAAAAAAAATTAAGTATCAAATCACTTGTTGTGTCAGGAATTTTTATTTATATATCTAAATTTTAAACTAAAAGCAATACTAATTATATGCTGTGAAATGGAAATTTATGTTTGGGCCTAAACTTGCACTACCATAGACAAAATTCACCAAACCTCTATATATGTTTTATTATAGCTATTAAATCATAAACATTTATTGTGATCATTGGTATTTAATTAGAGAAACCATTCCCAAATATTTCAGTATAATCATTACGGGAATAATCATACGTTCACACAGATGCTCTCAAACTAGGATTAATTTACCATTTACTATTCACAATTAATAGCCAAATTAATTAGTTGTCACTTGTCTTATGGTTCAAGGGATTTTGACATATATGGAAGCACGTGATTCCGGTCAACACTCAATATAAAAGCATGTGAAAAATGTCTCTTGTTTTTTATTTATTTATTTTTATATTTTGATGGTTTTGGGGGAACTTGTTATCCTAATGGAACGTGTGGTGTGTGGAAAGTAGTTATGTGGTATGGTATGAGTTGCACAAACGTGAATGATTGTTGGGAATTTGTTATGATTGACATGCCAGCCTCAGTTCACAAGGGTCCCATAGTTCGGTAAGCATCGCTGGAACTAGGAAGTGTAAATCCTATAGTGCCTATAAATTACGAATGAATGCTTCAAGTGGCCATTACAAATATTTCTTTCCTTTTTTGAGATTTTTTTCTGCTTTTTTTATGATCTATTTTAGTGATAAAGACTACTATAAAAAAAAGTCTTTTAACATTAATGTTGAATCAATGTTAAAATCTCGCATTGTTAAAAGTTGAGTATTTTTAACATCGATTGTAATTTTAATTGATGCAAAGAGTGTGTCACTGTTATGTGTCAAATTTTTTATATTTGTTGTTGTATTAATCAATGTAAAAAAATATTTATACAATATTAATTTCTTACAAAATCGTCTGACATACAATTTCTTACCTTTAATGAATCTATTATCATCATTGCATATGGAAATCACCAAATTTGTCATGGAATTTGACTTTCTCTCTCCTTCTTCCATCCACTATTTTCTTTTTCCTATTCTACTTCTCTCATTTTTAGAAGAACAAAAGATAGGATAGAGGTGACAGAGCGATGACAATATGACAGCGAAGTGAGAGCGCGAGAGGAACTCTTAACTATATAAGGGCACAAGAGTGAGGGGTTCGCATAAAGAGGGGAATTACATGTTGTGTTATGAAAAGAGAGGATAATGATGTGAAAAATAAAAAAGGTTTATAAGCCCACTCAAGTCTCAACATTGGTTTTGAATTAAAATGAGTTGAAATGCTCCTTTCAATATCTATTCATCAAATAATCAATGTTGAAAGAAACTTTCAACATCAACTATTTAATAATTGACATCAACAAGTTGTACTTAATATCAAAATTATCACAGTATTTTATTTGACATCGTTTTTAAGACAAATGATGCTGATTCAACTTAAATTTTATAAGAATAAAATTCGTATAAAGAAATGCTAGAAATACACTCTCTTTCATTAACTAAAATTTGTTAAAAAGATAATAAAAAAAAATTGGTGAGACCACACCATACTTAATATCTTTTATTTTCTTAGCATTTTGTAATTTTTAATAAATTTTAATTAATTAAAAATAATAATATTTAAAAAATGTATTTTTAAAAAGAATGTATTAAAAAGTATTTTCATATTCATGAGAAATGAAAAATATATTTTTTACTTTGGTAGTTGGTAAGGACCGTTACTATATATATATATATGATAAGGATATAAGAAAGGACAATTACTTCTGTCAGCTCGTAGGCAGAGTCTGACATTATATACTACTAAACTTAGTTCTAAGTCTTGACAAGTGACAAATACGAAAACGCCAGGTATTGAAGCCTCGTGCCACAGTCACACTCAGCTACTAACATTAACATATACATTAATAATGGGCTTGGACCATTTTGATTCATCGAAAATATTGTGTTGTTGAGATGATTAATTCATGTAATGCTGCCAAATTATCAATGCTTTCACTTTTGCTTCCCAAGTTCACTTCTGATACCATGCTTGATGTGAAGTTACTTTTAAAAGACACAACAATAATAGGCTTTAAAAGATTAACTTTAAGCACGTTCTTGCTAATTTCGGTCAAATAAGGAAGTTTCTTCAATAATATAGGATCGAGGTGGATCGCTATGGCTCTGTCAGCTGAGTAAATTGATGAGCCATTTTTCAACAAAATATTTATAAATGATAACCTTTTTTTGCCATGATATCGTTTTTTTAATAAATAAGAATTGAATTCAAATATAATAGATTTATAATAAATAAATCAATAAGTGATTAATTTAAGTGGAATATGTTTAATTTTTTAAAAGAAAAATTTTATATTTGAATCTTCTGTATAAAAAAAGATTGTTGGAAAAAATAATTCCATTATGTTATAAAATAATTGTATCCAGATGGAATAAAATTACTTTCATGAAAAATACTTATTGTGTAATTTGTTTGGCCAACTTTTTTTTTTTACTTCAAAGTTACTTTTAAATTTAAAGTTATTTTTTAAAAATAAATTAAAAATTATTTGTTATTTTTTTATAGCTTAAAAGCTATTTTTAAGTTCAAAATATAAACATAATTTTGTCTTTAAATTCAGTTCAAAATATAAATAAAGGTGAACTTGTTTTTACAAACTCAGCTACTAAATAAAATTAATCAAAACATGAGTTTGGAAAATTTAATCTAATCAATAATCATGCACTAAGTTGTCCTAGTTTGTATTTACACTTAGTTTTATTTCCATCATTGTTATTGCGGGCCGAAATGTATATGCGTGTATGGAATAAAAAATCTTAGCTAGAACTCATATTTAGCAATTAGCATATCTAGCCTACAACAAATTAAGCCCATCCTACATGGGCCAAACCCCAAACACTTATGGGCTGCTACTATATGTATCTCAAAAAAGTTTCACCTGCACCTCCATAATTTCTAATATCTCATTACGCACTGAAATTCCAAGAGAGGACAATGTTAGGGCAGCAAGAAATTTCAAAGCACATGTTGTGATTCTTCTCAAGCACCACTGCCAAATTCAATTTGAGACAGCTAAGGGCATTTTTGCCCATTTGATTTGCTTTAAAATTTACATGGGGTGCAAGTGAAAACTAATGAGGTGCAGAAAGAAACTGCCCACCCAAACTAGTTTTCCAAAAGTCATGTGACCCGATAGTAAAAAAAATAACGGTTTTTGCCCAAAAGTCTTTGATGAATGCAAGTTTACTTCTGCGTATATCCTTTATTTTTCTGTAGTTGTTTCTTTGGCTTTACTTCTGTTGACTGTCATCTTTTTTGTCGGAAGTATTTTAAAAGTTAAATATTTCAAAGTTCAATGGTTTAGAAAAACAACTCCTAAATTTCCTTACTAAAAAAAGAAAAGAAAAAGAACTCCTAAAGAGTACAAGTTACTATTTCACTTTGAAGTTTGAACTCGTAAAAACATGAGAAAATATTAAGACTTTCGCCAAAAATTCGAGCCTCTAGTGGATTTGCCCTCCCTAATACATGTTATTGTTTTGTATTCAGAACATATTAATCTCGGCAAATTGCAAAACAATCCTTATTATTAGTGTTTTGCATTTTTCTCAGCTCAGGTTTTTAACAATATTGGTAATCGATCTTACCCACGTGACATTCTCGTGATGAATTCTAAGATATTCTATTGTAATCAAATCAATCCAAAATTCTAAATAAAGTTTATTTAATGGATATATGATATATACCTAACTGTCATTATTAGAGATGTACACAGAAATAATAAAAATTGTCAATCCTACTACGTAAATACAACATGACCAAAAACACAATTATTGAATAGTACCACAGTGTTTTGGTTTCTTCACAGCCATGTTCATTTCCCCACACACGTGCGCCTTCAAACAAACTTCTGGATTTTCTTCATATAGATAGGTGGATTATTCACAAATCGGATTTAATGATGGGAATTGGAAGATTGTTTTCCCTTAACCACTGTGACGGGGCAAGAAGCATTTGTCATCACATTATTGCTTACGCTGCCCAACAACACCCTAGAAGAAACAAGTGTTTAAATTCTCTTTTAGAATCACATTAACCATATTAAGCATTTAAAATAATTCCACATATTAATCTGGTGAAAGATTAATTTTAACAAAAAGGTTCTTAGTAATTGTTGTTAGGAATTTTAATTAATTAATATGAGTTATATATTATATTATAACATTTATATTAGTTATTTATATTGATCTAATTCAATGAGTCCATTAGACGGCTAACAAAAAATTTGATATGAATTTAATGAGCGGAAATCAATTTGGACCATTAGAGAATAATGAAAATCCTAATAGGTTAAAACTCGAGACATGGTTCCCAACCAATTGTTCGTGATCACTATAAGATTTCGTTGCGTGTTGATGAAGCTCTATGGATCTAGATATTCCTTCAAATCTCTTGATCACGGAATGTGTCTTGCTGCTCATTTGGTAAGGTTTAATTAAAATTTCCCAACAATTGTAATTTTAATTTTTGTACTGCAGCTTTTAAGAAAGAATTAAAAGAGTAAGTAGTTTAAAAGTTTAATAGGAAAATGAAATATGGATAATATGATGCAAGAGTATAATAGAGGGTGCTTGGTAAATGGTAAATAATGGTACCTTTTAATGGGACCTAAACCCCTGCTTCCAACAACCAAAAAGTCCAGGTGAAGATCTTCTACAGCATTACACAACTTCTCCCTTGGATCTCCCCAATACACCTTTGCAACTGCCTTTGCCTGTTTCATAACATCAACAGAAATACACAAAGGTTTACCATATTTATGTTAAATTACATTTACACCATGGTTTTCTTCCCATAGTAACTGCAGAAGAAAATACCACACAGTAATTAAGAAACAGCATAAATACCCCTTTAGTCATGGAGGCAGTGTCAAGGATATCTATGACCTCAGGATCCCCGGCAATCTCATATTGCTTAGTAAAATTCAACTCCCTCAATTCCTCCAGAGGCACTAAAGCTGCAAACCCATTAACCAACCCAACACAAAATGTTAAGCACAAACACAAGCACAACTTATTATATACAAAACACCCTGTATATTACTATTTCCGTTCCTATTTTAGAAGAAACAAATTATAATGTAACTATAACTTGTTTCTTATAAAAAAGAATAGAGATAGTATTATATTATATAACATACATGATAGAGGGCCAACCCATTCATCTTAACTCAGATTCAGTTGTTTTTATTTTCTGATATTTGTTATTTGTCTAAAAGGACCCAGTTATGTTATATTTAAATGAGATACTGTTGCTCTTAATAATTATCAATGAAAAATATGAATATTTAATTTACTTTCTCTTTAGTTTTAATGGTGGTTTTCAAGGATATTTTTAGTAAATAGATATTTTCTTCCTAACAATACACCATTTGACCATATAGTACAAAATGTATATATAGATCTTTAGGTACAAAATTGAAGTTTTATTTCGATGATATGCACAACTTTTTAATGCAAACCTTTATTATATAAATTAGCGAAGTGAAACTCGAATTTTGGTTAGAAAATAAGACAAACAACACTGCAATTGTATTTAAGTTTTGTTGATTACTAAGTATATATTAGTGTATGCATAAGAAAGGGAAAGAGAAGGGCACTAACGTGAACTAGTGTCCTCAAAAAGCTCCTTTCGGGTGTGATGAGCTTGGGGAGGCTGAACGGTGATCAAGATGATTTGATCACCTTTGTTGATGAGATTATCAACGGCCCAACAGTTCGTGCCTTTGCCATATCTGAATGATGATGCCAAAAACTGAAAGGTTGAGTTCTGTTTCTATGGTTGGTGTTTGTGTTGTTTGGTATTTCATTTCAGGCGCCGCTGGTTTTGAAAAGTACTACCACATAAGAGAAGGATGTTCGTGAAACAGCTAGAATAAGATGGAATGTGTTCAAGGGAAAAATTGTGACAAATTAAGATGGTGCGGAGAATATGGTATAAAGGTAACATACACAAAATTAGCTTCTAATTGTTTTCCCACAGTAGTCCACAGGAAAACACAAGATTATGCCATTGTAATGCCATTTGTCCTGTCTTATTCCGCCAATTGACCTATAATTAGCTTCTAATTGCTTTCTAGAATCAATTGTTAATTACTTTATTAAAAAGACATTACTAGAAAAGAACAAAGAAAATAATTGTGTTTTTTAGATTGAAAATGATTATTCTTCATAATTCTAGTTTAAGAAATAAAGAAAGAAACAGGCATAACGAATAAAGGGGAGATAGATCATCCTTATGCTTCAATAATCTACTTTGTAAAAGTGTTTGTTACTAGAAATAAAGAAGCTAGAAAAATCTCTTTACAACTTGCATGTCTATTATACTTTTAGTTTTTCCAATTCTTCAGATTTGATAACTCACTATGATCCAAATGTTTTTTTGTTTTTATTTTTTAATAGTTGAAAAATTATTTCATATATTTAGAAATTATTTGTGTGAAGTTAATTGCAACAATCTAAATAACTTAATAGCATCATTTATCTGATTGATTATCTTTTTATATATATAAATGTTTATTTGGTAATAACCTATTGTAATAATAAATTTTACAAATTATATGTTGGGTATAAGTAGATCAGACAGAATCAACCCACAAACTCCTCTAACTTTGTTCAAATACAGTAGATTGAATTGGGTCATTGAGTTATGTATTTCAAATATAATTGGATTAGACAGCAGATTCATGTATTTCAAACCTTAATCCGACCAAATTCAACTAAATAATAATTTCTAAATTATAATTTTATTCCTCTAAAAAAATTATAATTTTATTCTCTTGTTTTTAATATTTTGAGAATTAGCAACGAAATTTAGTTTCTTGCTGTCAAGTATAAAGTAATTGTTGCAAATTTTGTGTGTGTTACAATTGCACTTTAAGAAGGTTTAGGTAGTGTCTATGGTGAAGTAGTAAAAATGTGCACCACCGGTGAAACATTATTTATCACCTTTAGATATATTGTTATTTTATTCAACGGTTGAGATATTGGAAAGGTAACCGGTCATTCCAGTTGGTTAAATCTACACTAACTTAATTGAAAATTGCAATTTGGTCCCTTCTAAAATATGATTACAGTCTTGCAGAGGAAGGGGTTTGTGGCAGAAGAGTTATTTACCAACAAATTTTGACAGTTTCATAATGGCCACTAATTAAGCATTTATACCAGTTTAAGATGGGAGAAAATCAATATACCTTTCAGAGTTATTCATAGGACGAACAATAGAATTGAATTTATCCACCGAAGAAAAAAAATTACAAAACAAAATCCTAGCATGCAATACTCAAACACAGGAAAAAAAAAAAAAACAGAAAATCAAAACCCAAAACTCAACCTTTAACCAATTTCAGCACCCCATAGAAACTACCGAAGGTTTATGATGCACAGAAGGCAGGAAGCGGATGAGCGCAATCTCCAAAAATTATGTTGAGCTATTTTTTGTTAAAACAGCTAGCAATATATTGATAAACTTGCGTAATTAGCTTTTAGTTTTCATGATTTCTGTTGGGTAGAAGAAGTACCTCTCCAGCAAATCCGTTGTCAATATGTTCATGGTCATCAATTTGTTCTTCTGTCTTTATTTTTTTACTTGTTTGCTTAAATTCTGCGGCTGTAAAAGTTGTGTAGAGCTTGTCATGGAGTCTGGAATCACCATAAAGCACAACAAGAGTAGAAATTTTATTTCCTTTTTGGACACATTTTTTTTTTATAAATAAAAATACTTACAAACACGAAGTGTACCAATACCATGCTAATAAATCTAGAGAGAAAAATGATTTATTTGTCATTAGTTAATAATATATGCACATTGTAATAAAAACACTTGTAAGTATAAAAATGTTATAAATTGTTTGTGTTTGTCTTCTTTTTTATTTAATTATTCAAATATGAAAAGGCACACATCTAATTGTTAAAAAATTACCAGTATTTTTTTCTTCTTCTTTACCCTCTTATTAGATCAAAAAGGTAAAAAAATAACTTGCTAATGGAGATCATAGAAAAATGTAAAAAATATCATAAATAATATAATTTTCTTTATTTTAATAATTTTTTTAGTTCTTCAAACCAATGTCTTAAGAATATTGATTAAGATTTGCAAAAAAGAATTATAACCAAAGTTATAATAAGGAGGAGGAATTTATTATATAGAATACAATAGATTGAAATGATAACTAAAATTATTTATCGATAAAAAAAAAACTAAAATTGTTCAATTGTTGCTGGAGAACCGGGATGATAACTTGCATGGTGGGAGTTGCTACCGGAAAACTAATAACATGATAACAGTTAGATTTTAATACAGGTCTTAATTGGTGAATAAGATAGGACAAATTAATAGGACAAATCTGTAAATAAGATAGTACAAGATAAAATGTTAATTGGTTTATAAAATAGGAAAAAGTGATAAGATATTCTTAAAACAATGGATTATCATGTTCACTAAACTGACCTTAAAAAAAACTCAATTTTTAAAATTTAATTATGTAGATCATCCTTTTCAATTTTTAACAACCATACTTTAATCTTATCCTCTTTTAAATTCTATTTTTTATTATAAAAAAGAGATACTATATATATCATATATGAATTTTAAAACCAAATTCAATTGTCTTGCAGGAAGAGAAGGCTTTTCCCGCTATGTCACACTCACACCTCAACAGCTTGTCTTCTAACTGCTCCAGTTCCATGGAATTGGAGATTGGAGCTACTCATACAGATCAGACACTTGGTACATATGCTATATAATAATATTTACCTTTCATTTGTATATTACTATATTCTTATTTAGGCTTCATTTGTTGTTTCTTAGAATGCTAATGACTGACACCATTAGTTCTACTTGTTTGTGAATTGTGATCTTTATTTGCTTATGCCTACACCAGAGCCTTGGTTTCCGTCTGATACATCTACTGGGTACCTTCAAGATGCCATTGCAGGCAGGGGCATTTGGTGCAAGGAGAAAAATTTACTATCCTGCTCTAAGGATCAAAAGGTTATATTAATTTGCTTAATTGTGTTATTCTTAGCAAAAGCTGTAATTGTCAAATTCTTATGACTCAAAATTCATTATTTGGATGATCAGGTAGATGAATTTCCAATGTTTTCCACAACAACGGCCCAATCCTTCCATGGTATGTATGCTTTGGTATCTTTTTCAATCTATGTTCAGCAATTCCATTGTCAATTGATCATCAATCATCAATTTGTTCTTTTGTTTTTTGATTTTTCTTAACTGTTTGATGCAAATTCTGTGGCCAAGTGTATGAAGTTTGGTGATGGAGTATGGAGTTTTGTCAAGTCATAGTAATTGAAAAAAAAAACATAGAGCATTATGTTAATATATAACTGATGCATCTCCTCACCACCTTTGTAGATTGTGGCTTTACACACCAAAAAAGGTTCGTCACTTCAAACCTATCATCATCACCACAAGGTGACACACATGAAGCTGCAATCAAACATGATCCTGCTTGGAGTAGCTATGCATATGGTGAGTCAGACAAAAATGATGCTCTAGTTTCATTCATCACATGCTTTTGTTGAAACAAAAAATCAACTGTCTTTGAGTTAGAATGACCCTATTCTCTGGATTCCACACCTTATTCATCTTAATTTGTTTTCAAAAGTTATAATGGTTCACTTACATGTCCTTTTTGTTCCTTTTTGTTCCTTTTCTCATGGTATAACGAACAAGGTCAAAGGAAGAAAATTGCTTACCCCTTTAAGTTGGTGAAGTCTGGAGGAATTGAAGGGGAAACAACCCTCAAAGATATCAATAACCAAATTCTCACCACCCCATCAGCATCAAAGCCAATTCCTCATCCTGTGAAAGATTCTGTGACAAATCCATGCAAATTGGTCCGAGAAAGTATTGGTTTGTCTGGGAAAGAAGTGGCATCCCTTACTAGGATTCACACTCGGGGTAGAGGTTCCATTACCATTATTAGGACCAAGGATTAAAGAGAAGTACCCTCTCATTCATGTGTTACATATGTCAATGTCAGTGCTTTTTAGCATAAACTATAACTCCTAGTGATGTTTGTTTTCTTGGTTTATGACCAAATATTACAATGTAATGACAAAAGGACTTCCTGTTGCAGTATAAAAAGTTCCACTCATTATTATGACTATTCACTATTGAACTAGAAGGTTTTACGGGTTTCAACAGGAATGAACAGAGCATTTCAATTTTCACATAATTTGTCTTCAGCCAAACATGGAAATCTTCCAAATTTATATGCATGGCATGCAAATGAAATTGAGTTTTCTGTTGCTACTCTTTCATAAACTCCAATCAGAGGTCATGCTGTGTTGCAATACATATGGGATCATTATAAAAATAAAAACAATTGTATAACATTAGTTCAAAGGTCTAATTTTACGTATCTGAAAAGGCAAGTTTTTATTGAGAAAGAAATTGTTTAGTATATTTTTTGTATTTTCTATGTAATAATTACTTTCTTTGCAAATAAAAACTTATCATTTTGAAATGTTTAAAATGAGTCCTAAAATCTAATGTTAACATTTTTTTTTTTAAGAAAAAGGACGATTCAGTGTAAGAAACTCGCATCTAATGGGATCTAAAAAGGATTGATAAATATTGCAACCTAAACCTTCTGAGTCTTCTAAATGGATAAATTTTTAACTCCTTAAATTTCTGGTTTAATAGTAATAACAATAGTAAGTGAAAGTATCCACTAAAAATGCAATCCCACTATGATGTTTGAAAAAAAAAAGTTGTTGAGGATAAATATCAAAATAATGAAATGACGATGTATTCATAAAGGAAATGTAAAATCTAAAAAGATGTTATGTATGTAATAAACGATATTCATAAGAAAGAATGAACCTGCGACTTTCTTTTTTTTAATTACTAAATCAATCTCATATCTTCACTTGTTCGGAGAGGAGTCTTTAGCAGCATAAGAAATTATAACTCATAATCAAATTTCTTAACTTGACAAAAACCAAAAGTGAGATTAGTGCTAAAAATAAATCTTATGAGACATTTTTGTCTTTTCCAACTCTTCTCTCACCAAAAACTTTATGAGAGAATCTTTGAACTTTGAAGGGGTTATATGTGTTATCCTAGTACGTGCCAAGCGTTGGTGCATGCATTGAGCAAACACGATCCCGAAATTCGCTTCTATGTTTGATTGGAATAATATCTATACCTTATTTTTAGCCCTCCAGTCATTATCATGAAGCAATCAACGACAGTGTCTGATGTCATAAATCATAATTGGTTACGACGAGAGACAGTTGCTAAAATATCACGAAATGTTCATCATGCGGAAACATATACAATGCAATAAACGGATTTTTTTATTATCAAAGAAAAATATTTTTTTAATAAACAACTTTCACTATCACTAATGCTTCCGGATGTAAAATTGATATTTAATCATGGAGAAGGCAATATTGTAGAATAAGCAGCCGGCAATTGAGTTGGGTTACAAGTGAGACGTATGTTTAGAGGATAATTGGCCAAATCTCTTATAAAATTTGAGTGTGTCATGGCTTATATTTCAATCACTAATCAATAAACTATCGTCAAGATATTGATCTTTGCTTATTTTTATGTATTAAATTGGATATCACACACACAAAAAACGGAGGAAGGCATCTTTAGTGACATAAACGGGCTAAAATGGTCTCTCATTGAAAAATTCAATAAATTTACAAGCTAATAGGTCTATCACTGAATAAGCTAATAAACTTGTGAGCTAAAATGTTTATCATATTAGAAACAACTAAAGTGTAACAACAAGATAACTTTATTCTGAACTAAGATTTTCTTCCTTTTTCATACGTGTATTGTAGTGTTCATGCACTTGAATGTTGGCGTTAACTTCAATTAATACTTGATAAATTGGATTGAAACTTTCCTTTGGGCCAAGTTGTTTTGATCAGCGGATTGGGCCTTAAACTCAATTTGAAACACTAAATAAATAGCGTTGGACAATTGCTTCCTGCACCCCATTCCGGATTATAAAATTACATTTCAGATTAGGCTTTCCAAAAAGTTAAAAAGGTGCATGAAGCAATTTCCATCGAGTTAAATGATATTTCAAATCAGTTAAATCCAATCTATGACCTATAACAGAGGTGAAGACTAGAAAAAATTACGAGGTCGTTGTAAACTTGTAATGGGTGTTATTTGGAGTATGATGATGAGTTTAAGATGCAATGTGAATGTGTAATGTTGATACTTTATTGCTTATATCCAAGGCCAGAAAGTAGAGGGCCAGAGGCAAACAGAGAACATGGCAATGGTGGTTTCTAATGCATGCAAGAAATGAATTGAATCATTGAGCGGTGTGGCTTTGACAATAGATTGTAGACGTTAAGATGGGATTGGAAATAAAATTGAAAAAAAAAAATTTAAAAGAAAAAAAGTCACGATGTTTAGTGAATATTCTTTATCAGAGAAGTCCAAGCAATATTTTAAATGGCTCTAGGACTATTTGAGAAAAAAAAATAAATTAAATGATTGGCAAGTGTATGAGATGATTGTTTGCTCGTGTTGCTTTTGCATCCCTGCTCCCCCTCTACCATTGATTATTGTTTCCATTACTCTCGGCAAAATTAGCCATAATATTAATTGTCTATATTTGTTAACAAAAAACAATTACATATCTTCTAAAAATTAATAGATAACGTTCCAAATTAACCCAAGAGTAATGATAATGTAACTTGTAGTTTTGTTAGATGTGGTGATCTTTCATGAAATTCTTCCGATGTCACCGATACTAGTGAATTATTATCTATGTTGATAGGTCAATTTTTCACTTAGGACTTCAAGTTTTATATATTATGATAGATAAATGTATGAATGGACAGCGTGAAATAGACTGCATGGTTTGGGTTATGAATTAAAGAAAAGTTCTGAGCTATATGACCATGGTAATTTTGGGAACTTAATTACTTGATGTTTCAAAAGGATGAATTCTCAGTTAATGACTTTCTTAAAGGTGGGTAAGTTGAATAAAATTATGTATAAATATATATAGTTTCTGATTGGTGTACTCTGATGATAAAATTAAACATGAATTTATTCTTTTAAATATATTCTAAATGTAGTGATTTTTTTTATTCTAGTGTAGTATTCACCTCTACATTCATGTAAAATGCATGCTTACCCTTCATGCCACACTATGTGTTAGCAAATAACAGAAACTTCTAAACAATATAACAAAATACGGAAAAGAAAAGTTAAAAAAAAATAATGGCATATAATCACTGTATATAGAAGCATGAAAACCGTAAAAGAACAATAGAATTAAAGTTAGAACTGAACCTATTTACACTCAAGTGACTCGACCCGACTATCTATCTTATTATTATAGCACAAAAGTTAATTAGTCAATAGTGATTCTTCACTTTTTTGTAGTCATTAGTCAATAGTGATTCTTCACTTTTTTGTAGTCATTAGTCATATTAGTGATTTTTGTTAGAGGGGTATTTGGAGAAGAGAAGAAAGAAGGGGTACATAGAGAGGAAAGTGACCTTGCCCATTATTGGTTAATAGATTAAAACGTAAAACTGTTTATTTAAAATTTCATTTTGATTTATTAACCAATAACCCTAGATTATGAATCCGAGTCACCTCGCCTAACCATTAACCAAGTTGGTCCATTTCCAATTTTCCACACAGATACGAAAGAGCAGGTCCACGTCCAACAAAAGATTCAAGCAATAAGTGACCAAACGTGCAGTTTAGTGGACATCCTCTAATTCAAAATGTCAAATACGTTCCCCTTCATTGTATTCTAGGATGAGAACTATAGATAAGTATTAACACTTTTATAGTTTTATATCTGCTTTTTAATTAATGGTGTTTTAGTATTTGTTTTCAGTTGTGGATTATTTTTTTCTTCTGTTAATATGAGATTAATTTCATGCTTTGACATTGTGAGAGACAACACATTGTAATTTTATAAATGTATTGTTAATGATATGTGTACGCATCGTCCTTTTACTGATGCGGGAATATGTGTACCATCAATAGCTCCAATGCAATCCTAAAGTGTGTGTATCAATAATCATAAATATTATTATAATAATCACAATTATAATTATAATTTTGTTATAATTAGATAATGATCACATACCTTAAAATAAGGATAAAACCTTGTGCTTTCCCTTATTTTTGCAGGCACAGTTGAGCCTGATCTAACCATTAAATCAGGTGCTAATGAGTTCAGAGCTTTCAAAATCTTGTGAAAATTTTCACTTGTAGCAAATTGTGATCGGCCAAATGTATTGCGGATTACATAATATCGAGTGTTCTGGCCGACAATCTGTAGGAATGATGCAAGCATTTCTTCAACACAAATAAATCTTGTATCCTCCAAAGGTGTTTTTTCTCTTATAATCGTGCACAACTTTCGAAATACATCAGGATACATCCTATATACTTGTCGAAAGATTGCAGGATCATCGTTTAATGCTTTGTGTATATAGTCATATCCCCGACTAGTAATTTGTCGTCGAGTTAATGGACGTTCAATATGTTCACCACGCATCATATTCAAAAACTGATTTAATATATCTATTAAAGCATAAATTGCCATCACATATGTGTATGTGGCTTCATAAAATTCTTCATTTGTTTCCTCGTCATCTATATCTTCATCATTTGTATCTTCATTATATATATCTCCATCCATTTCTTCGTTCTTTATGTCATGGTCATGGTTATAAGTCAATATCAAAGTTAATATCAAAGTTAATACAAATTCATATATAAAATAAATATAACTAAAGTTTAACCACAACAATTTCACAAAATATATAACCTAAATACTTCAACCATAATAGTTCGACCAAAAAACAAACCAAATATTTCAACCAAAATACAACCATAATAGTTCGACCAAAAAACAAACCAAATACTTCAACCAAAATAGAGACCCAAAAGATATAGTTCAACAAACTCACGATGTTTAAAATAATATGTTAATAATAGATGATCAAAATATTAATTATTCCCTAACTTAAAGTTTATCCAAGATGAGCGTTCTTCCGGTGACATCTTCAAGAAAAAATCCTTTTTTGCTTTAGTATTTAACAATTCAGCTGTCTTGAAACGCGTTATGTCATCAAAATTTGGAATTTCTTTTATAACATCCCAAATAATACCCTCGAGCTCTCTATCTCTATCTCTATCTTTTTCTCTTTTCTCCATCATGTTGGATATTTTTTCAAAATTCACAGCAATAGTCCCAATGCCAACAGAAAGATTTTCCAGAACGTTGCCTTGATTGTTGATCCCAACAGCGCTTGAACTCCCTCCATACTCGGATCTCCTTCGCTTGTGATAGTTTTGTTTTTCTATGGGAACCTCTGAATCTAAAGGGGGGTGGGATGGTGGACTTGGTTGGTTTGGTGATGGAGGCTGATATGCTGGTTCATAGTTATTTGGTGTTATGAATGTATCACTATTAGGATCATATGAAAATTCTTCTATCCCAACAGTTCTATTTTCTGGCTCAAAAGTTGTTGCATCAGTATCATCTGGATCGACTGATATAGAATTATTCCCGCTATAAACTCCACCCCCAACAACGATCTTCAAATACTCATAATCAACCATACTTTTTCCTCGAAGTTTGCTGTGACTTGGGTGGGACTAAAAAAAAAATCATTGTTAATATACTACAAATATTATAATTTACTAAATTTATAACTATTAATATATTTAAAAGATTATGAACTTAGCTCACCTTTAAGTAATCTTTCCATACATCCTCATGAGCAGTGAAAGTTTTTCCAATTGGGTCCCATCCAAAGCCAGAGTTGTTGCGCATAAGGGTTGACATCATGTTATACTGGTTTCGAAACCACTTCATCCGACTCAAATAATGACTATAAGTTTTAGGGAATTTAGTTTTTGCATTGAGTTGAGGAAGTATTATTCGTTGTACATTTTGTTTGCTAAGTGACCCATTGGCATCACGCAATCCCCTATTCATAGCATCCACCAAGAGGTGCAACAACTCATTGGTATCCTCCATAGTCCAAGATACATAATTATCTTTGTCTCTACTCTTTCCTTTGTTATTTTCTTGTGAATCCCCCATTTGATCGCTAATATATATATAAGAAACTAGTTATTTGACAAAAATAGTTATTGTTTCCTAATTGTCAAAAGTATAGTGACTATATCCCGAATAATATACAATTCAATAGAAAAACCAATAAAAAAACTACCTAATAATAAAATAAGGGTCATGCTAACATGCGCACTTAGGGCACATGTTAAGGATACTTCTAATAGTAACTATGTCTTAAAAACAACAATTTTTGACTTTTAAAAAAGTAAATTGCACAACTTTCAATACAAAATTTCTATACATAATACACTAACAAGTGTCTTAAGGGCACATGTTAGCATTTTCCATAAAAATAATACTCATATATCATAAAATCATTTAAAAAAAAACTATTAACAAAATAACAATAATAATAACACAATAACAATTAAAAAATTATTAACACAATAATAATAATAATAACACGCTGTCAAAAAAATAATAATAACACATTAATAATTAACATTTTAATAATAACACAAGAAAATAATAATAATAATAATGGACGTTGTAAAAAAACAAGTTGAAGAAACAGAAAAAAAAAAAGAGTTTATTTTGATTTGCATATACAGTACTAAAAAAAAAAGCAATATGAAATCTTGATGCATATCAATTGTCATTCTTTTGATGCATATTCATTGCCTGGACGTTGAAAACAATATGAATACGAAATCTTGAAGCATATACAGCACCCTTTTCTTTTTATTTGCGTAATATACATATAGTATGAACAATATTGACTATCGATTGCCATTAAAAAAATAGGTAAAATTGATTGAAAAGTTGTAAGAGAATGAACCTGGTAGTGGTTTGTGTCTTGTTCGGCAGGAGAAGAAAAAGTCTTTGGAAGATTATGAAAAGTCTCAAGGGTTTGGGTGAGATTGTTGGAGGAGTATTTTATGTGTATTTCTAACTAAAAAGTCTCTCAAAATCCATTCCACAAAAGAATCCATCAAAATCTATTTACTTTTGAATACCAAAAGACATTTTAAAAGTGGTAAGAAATCTCAATTGAATACCAACAGATTTTGTTGCCCTGAAAAAAAAATCTTTATTGTCTTAATTGAATACCAACAGATTTTGTTGCCCTGAAAAAAAAATCTTTATTGTCTTAATTGAATACCACAAGATTTGTTTATATTTTATAAAAGTCTTGATTGAATACCACAAGACTTTTTAATTATAAAAACGTCTTTTAAAATCATTTTAAAATCATAAAATTAATATGCATGGAAATTTTGTTTTATCTAATACAGTACATCATTAAATAACGCCGTTCTCAAATTAAATCCTTTTATTATATGTGTACATGGTGTGAATTGTCAAATATACTCTCCATTAATCCAAAATTTATAGCATTGATGTAATTTTACCTAATTCCACTCATTCACAAAGCAAGAGTGCCAAACTTTTTTTTTTTTAGAAAGTCGATTAAGCTTTTTAGTGTAAAAGGTAATTATTACACTACGTCACCACTCATATTTTCTTTGGATATAAGTTGTTAAATATTGGCCCGTTATTAATTATACGAGATCAATATCCAAACGCGTACTCATGAAAATAGCAGTTAATAAACGTTTAATAATTTAATTAAGAAACTAGTAATAACATCTTCCCAAAGGTGGCAACAAGCTATTTGTATGATGCGAGGTAAAGATCAAGTGGTGAGTTGAATTGTGATTATCACCACACAAAAAACGATGTTGTCTCGTGAAATAAATCAAAGGAGGAACAACCTTGATACTCTCTCTCTGAATTTTTTTTCCTAAAACAATTATTATTTTAATTTTTTAATATAATATTATTTATATTTTTCATTTGTATCTCTTATAATATTAATAATAAGAGTTGTAAAATTAAAAAATAAATTAATAATAATAAGATTAATTTTATAAAATTATTATTTTATTTATTTATTTATTAATTTTTCTTTACATATATATATATATATATAATCTACAACGACAGTTATAATGAGATCAAGTAGTATTTTTCAAATCTTAAATGACATAATAACAAAAGTGGACGGATGCACATATGTTGTTGAAAGCGAAGAGAATGTTTAGGCACGATGTCACTGCGTCATTTGTTCGTGTTAGGCACGTATGTATGTATTTGTCATCATTATTCTCCATTCACGAAGATGATTCATTTTTCAACTCCTTAGAAAACGACCATCATTCATTACAATGTAACAAGAACAAGTGCGTGGAAATGGAAATTCAAATCTTCTTATTATTAATATTATTATTTCGTTCTTCATTTTCTCTCTTTTCTTTTGGTTGAAGGAAGTAATTAACGTGGTGAATATTCCCTCTTCTTCTTTCTCACTCTTATGCACTTATTTGGCTTATAAGTGCAAGAAGAAGCTATTGCATTGGAGAGTCTCTCTTTGTTTCTCTCTCTCTCTCTGTCTCTTTCTTTCAATCTGTGTTTGTATGGAAAAGTCAATGGCATGTTTGGTTGGTGCCATTGTGATCCTGTGGTGCTGCATAAGCCATGTCACATCTGATGCATCGGATCACCGTTACATGAAAGGAGATTCCGTTCCCTTTTATGCCAACAAGGTGGGACCCTTTCACAATCCCAGGTCAGATTTTAAATCTATGTTACTCTCACTTTCAACAATTCATGTTTATGCTTCAGATTTCAGAACATTTCAATCCCAACGTTCCTGAAAAGATATTTTAAAAAGAAAAAATGTATTTTTTTTTGTGTGTTATGATGGGTTACCATTTTGAGGATGAGATTTCCTCTTGAATTTGGGTGCCTTGCATCTTTCATTCCCTACTGCTGTTCTGATTATGTGTAATGAAGGTTCAATGGCCTCTTCATCTTATGGCGTGGATTTGGATTTTGGAACCTGTTCAAGACTTTTTTGATCAGAGAAATCTAGTTGTTTGAGTGATGAAAGGGATTAATTCTTCACTGTGGATGAGGAAGAAATGAATGTGGCTTAGAAACTGTGATATTTGTTATGAATACTTTCTATTTCACAGTAGGAAACTCAAAATCAAGAGATATTAGTTTCCTTTGTTTCAATGTCGAAATACAGAAATTGTAGGCAGTGTTCAATGGAAATAAAGAATGAATCCAAACGATCAGGCTGGCAGAGTTGACCTTTAAATTATTTTAATATAATACTTACCTTCTCAATCAAGTAATGTTCTAATGCATCCCTTCTGAATTTTTACCTCTACCATACCATTTCCTTTTATTCAAGTTTGATTATTCTATGGCCTAGAAAGAAAGTGCAATATTTTTTTACTGAAAGACTACTAAATCCATTAATCTTAATGCCTGTATATAAGAATGTACATTCGGATAGTCTAATGCATGTATTAATTACTAAAGCGTAGTATCATATGCATAAATTCCATCCTCACAAAAGAATAATGACTTTATTAATTCTTTGTGCTTTCCCCTTTTTCTTCCTTGCCACAGTGAGACATACCGATATTTCGATCTTCCCTTTTGCTCGCCAGGTTAGTTTGCAAGTACCATTCTTTTTTCTCCTATTTCCTACTAATCTCTTTGGTTTCTCCTATTCCCTTTAATTCCAAAACTTGTTAGCTGCAGCTAATGTGGAAGAAAAGAGGGAAGATCTTGGTGAAGTTTTGAATGGGGATCGATTAGTTGCTGCTCCTTACAAATTGGACTTCCAAATTGACATAGAACCTGAAAGTTACTGCAAAAAGAGGCTTACAATAAAAGAGGTTGCTCAATTCAGGCATGCTGTCTTGAAGGACTATTTCTACCAAATGTACTATGATGACTTGCCCATTTGGGGTTTCCTTGGAAAATTTGACAGTGAAGACAAGGATGATCAAAGTGGGGCCATAGTCCACCTCTTCAAGCATGTCCATTTTGAGATTCTGTACAATAAGGATCGCATCATTGATGTTTTCATTCGAAACGATCCGCAAGCAGTTGTGGACCTGACAGAAAATAAGGAAGTAGAAGTGGACTTCACATATTCTGCCAAATGGGTTGAAACAGATACTCCATTTGAGAAGAGGCTGGAGAAATACTCACAGACATCCTCACTGTCACATAACTTGGAAATCCATTGGTTTTCTGTCATCAACTCTTGTGTAACTGTTCTCCTCTTGACTGGATTCCTGGCCATAATACTCATGCGTGTGCTCAAGAATGATTTTGTTAAGTAAGAACCATTCTCATTTACTGTCTCAGCAGTGTGTACTTTCAAGGCTTTAAACCTCTTAATTCGATGAACTTGTTGTATCAACCGTTTCAAACATGACAGGTTTACTCCTGATGAGGAAGCAATTGATGACCAGGAGGAAAGTGGATGGAAGTATATTCATGGTGATGTGTTCAGGTACCCAAGATTCAAGTCTTTGTTTGCAGCAGCACTTGGAACAGGAACCCAGCTATTTACACTGTGAGTTACCACCAGCTTAAGTACTTATCTTTTAAAGGTGTTTTTGCCTTTTGTTGTTCAGCTCTTTCTTGACCATGATTATTTTCTCCTGCTTTCAGTACAATCTTCATCTTTATGCTCGCTCTAGTTGGTGTTTTCTATCCATACAATAGGGGAGCTTTGTTTACTGCACTGGTGATCATATATGCACTAACGTCTGGCATCGCGGGCTACTATGCAGCTTCCTTCTATTATATGATTGAAGGAAAAAATTGGGTACATTACATTATTACTTCATAGGCATTTCTCTGTCTGAATAGCTAGTGAATTTGATTGAAGTTGTTGCTGAAATTCCTGTTGGATATCAGCATATTGTGTAGTTTACTAGCTTTTGAAAATCCATAAGGATCAAACAGTTTTGGATTAAAAATGTTGCCTGTTAAGAAGAATTATTATTAAAGAACAATGTTTAATTGTTGTGTCTTAGTTTCTTCTTGTTGTGACCTTTGCTTTAAACAAGTGAAAGTACACTGCAACCAAAATGAAGTACACTAATAGAGGTTTTGATTTGTTGCTTGACAGGTTAAAATTTTGGTGTTGACTGGAAGTTTGTTCTCTGGACCTTTGTTTTTCACATTCTGCTTTCTTAATACTGTTGCGCTCGCCTATAACGCCACCGCAGCGCTTCCATTAGGAACAATTGTGGTTATTTTCCTCATATGGACTCTTGTAACCTCACCTTTGCTAGTGCTGGGTGGGATTGCTGGTAAGAATAGCCAATCAGGGTTTCAAGCTCCTTGCCGCACCAATAAGTATCCTAGGGAGATCCCACAAGTACCTTGGTACCGTACAACTCTTGCTCAAATGGCTATGGCAGGTTTCTTGCCCTTCAGTGCCATTTACATAGAACTCTACTACATTTTTGCTAGTGTCTGGGGTCACCAAATTTACACCATATACAGCATTTTGTTTATTGTTTTCATCATCCTGTTGATTGTCACTGCTTTTGTCACTGTGGCATTGACATACTTTCAGCTTGCTACTGAGGACCATGAATGGTGGTGGAGGTATGTAAACTTTTTACATGAGAGTGCCCTCACTGTTTTCCTAATCCATATTCCTCCGTCTGCTAACGATTTTGATTTTGGCGTGATTAGGTCTTTCCTTTGTGGTGGATCAACTGGCTTGTTCATATATGGCTACTGCTTGTATTACTATTATGCAAGATCAGATATGTCTGGCTTCATGCAAACCTCTTTCTTTTTTGGCTACATGGCTTGCATTTGCTATGGTTTCTTTCTCATGCTTGGAACTGTGGGTTTCCGTGCTGCTTTGATCTTTGTCCGTCACATATATCTTTCTATCAAATGTGAATAATAGCTTACTGTTACCAACCAGATGCTTTCTTATCCCTTTGATATAGCGATACAGAAGCTTTTCCTCTAATGTCCTTGTTCTTGTAGCAAATGATTTGTCAAAATATAGTGAGGGAATATTTTAAGAGCCTGAAGTGCTTTATACAAATGCCGAATCCTAGATTTCTACCAATTCTTCATATAGTCTCAGAACATGTATGACAGTAGTGTAACTCACAAAATTCTCTCTGAGCTATAGAAACTTTTTGCATTACTTTCAAATGTAGAAATATATAGATATGGATACAAATTTCTGCTTTAGCTTCTTATATTCTCACAGAACATGTATGACAGTAGTGTAACACATAATTCTCTCTTGGAATTATAGAAGCTTTTTGCATTACTTTTAAGTTTCTGATAGGCTTATGTTAAGAGCATCGTACTATTTGCATCCTAAGTTCCTAATTCCTGAAAGGATTCTCTTTGGATCCGATGCTACTAATTCTAATACCAATATGCAATATCAGAATAATACCTCTCTACCTCTACAATTGACCTTTTATTTGTCTAAATCTAACCATTATGAGCGGCTTTTGCTTCAGGGTATGGTCAATATCATAGGCAAAATGTTGCAAACTAACAAGATAAAAGGACACACAATGCCACTAAATTAAAGTAGATTTCCTGTTAATTCTATAATAATAATAATAAATAATAATGTTAAAAAAAGGCACCACCGTATTTCGAAACAAATACATTCTAAATTTAAGCCAAAATAATATTTAAGTTTTTCCACCAATGGCATCTATACGGCAACTTATCCTACATGAAGCATATTATAAAGGCATCAAAGTATAAATCTTATCATCAATCTTCCTCCTAAAGGCGTGTTTCAAAATACACATTATTCTTAAATTATTATATGTACGGAAACGAAGTAAAATATCAAAGTTTAAACCATCAATGTAAAACATGGTAGTTCAGGAATGATCTTTAGTCTAAAACTTGCGATTACAAAGCATGAAATTCAATGCACCAGGAATAAGTTTTAGTATACATTATCTATAAATGTTAATGATAGCATTCACCAATCTAAACATCTGGCAACAAAAGGGCTAGTCCCAATATCTCCATGAAATCCATCCAACATCTGATACAAGCATTCCATGATAACTTTCAATACTTCCAAGTAGACCCGCCAAGTCTAATAACCTCTTCACCTCCACTATCCTTTCTAGGAATTCTTTCCATGTTGGCATCTCCTTTATTATCCCCTAAATCACCATACATGTCTTTAAGTTGAGCTAGATTACTCGAAGCAGAAGTTCTCTTACTCTCCTCTCTCTGAGGACTAGAACGTGATTCATACTGAGCAGTGCCAGCTTGCAGGCTCCGACTTCTACTCCGACTCCTGCTCCTACGATAGTGCTTACTACCATTGTCATAATCCCGGCTGCTTTCTCTCTCTGTGTACTTAGACCTCTTGTCATAATCAAAACTCCTCTCTCTCTCTCTTTCCCGCTCCTTATCCCTCCTGATTCTGTCCCTATCCTGATCTCTGTCCAAGTCACGATCCCTGTATCTTTCACGGTCTCGATCTCGCTCCCACTCCCTGTTCCTATCTCGGTCACAGTATCTGTCCCTATCACGTTCCCTATCCCTGTCTCTGGACCGTGACCGGTCTCGTTCCCTATCCCTATCAGGATATTCACGGCTCTGGCTGCGGCGATTACTTGGAGATCTTCTTATGTCATCACTGCCATTTTTTTCATGAGAAGGTAATGTACGGCGAATAGGTGAAGAATCCCTTGTGGAAGCCCGATGTGGAGCCCGCTGACCAAAAGAGACAGAAAGGGCAGCTTTAACAGAAGGTGGTCTTCGGGCAGTATCATCAGAACCGTGACGAGTAGTTTCCCCTGTTGAACCAGAATGTGTAGTGGGGAGCTTCAACTTTTCAAGATTAGACACAACCTGCCGCAATACAGGAACAGGGATGCGAGGAAACAATGTGTCGAAATAATACTGCAACAGCAGAACAGACTCATCAATCCCTTAAAGTATAGTTAAATAATCAGGAATTAAAGGGGTATAGTAAACTTGGGAACTGCACCAATCAAGTCTGTCAGCCAAGGCATATAGTGTACCATGCACAATATTCCCAAAATCATAAAACATCAACACAGAACAAAGATGACAATTACCATGAAGAGGTAGTAACCACTTAACCCAAAGAAACATTTAACATTGATATAAATACTAGCTATTCATGAGAATAGAAAGAACAAGATTAAGCTCTTGTGTGCCTCTCTAGAATCCTGTCATGCATTAAAAACAGAATTAGATGTTTCAGTTCTTGCATTTATTCCTCCATTTGAATTAAAAATATCCATAAGTTTGAATCATTCAATTTTCAGTCCTCAAGATTTTGGTAAGGCATCTAAAGCCTCTCACATTCTGCTGGCAAGGGGGTCCCAGCAACTCCCCCACCCCAGAAATGGAATCAGTTGTTTAGGGGAAACAAGGGTTGCGGTTAACAGAAATCCTTGGTACTTCTTCACAATTTACAATACCATGTATTAGAAATGTGAACAATAAGCATTACAAAACACCCTTACAATTAATCAGGAAAGTAAAAAACAAAAAACAAATTTAGTTACCAATAACATTATAGCAGCATATCTAATTAACACAAGTAGAAATCATCAAAGCAAGGATACATTCAGTCTTATGGGCAAGAATATCAACTCCCACGCACAAAAAAAAAAAAAAAAAACTAGGTTCAAGCTCAGGCTTGAGAATATTTATTCTCCAAGAATTTCAGTCAAAGATTGAATGTTGGATATGCTATATAATTAAAAAAAAATTACAGTATATAGAATTATTTTACACATACAAACTTAAAAAGTTAATATCCATTCATAGCAGAAATATAGAAATGCAAATGAAAATACGAACTGAAACAAACTTACAATCCAACAAGCCAGCACCTTACATAGAAACTCAGACGAACTCTCATTTACATGCAAAACAAGAAACATATCAACTAGAGTAGAAAAGTACATGCAAAACTTGATGAATTTTGACACCGAACCTCCCAAATTTCAGGATGGACAGCTACATATTATATGATACAGAATGGTAGTTACAATGGTTGAAGACATAAATTGCCAAGTAGAAAGAAATTATTTATCAATTTAGCCTACATCTTTCTATAAGACCTCAAAGAAATTAAGCTTCATAAAGGATAATCCATAAAGACTTGAAGATAAATAGAAAAAGGCAGACAGGGATTATAGCTCCATAAGACTTGAAAGTTAGAACATGTTCCAAAGCCAGAAGTAAATACCCAACTAGAGGTGGTGTAAAAAGTGAGACCTGGATCTCCTATACTATCGGGTATCAAACAACTGGTAAATAAAATTTCCAGGTGAAACAAAAATGCAAATTAACAATGTAAAAGACAAACAATAGCTCAATCTCTGAAAGAAAAGGAAAAAAGAAAAGAAGAAATGATGATAAGTGAAATGAGAAATCTCATTTTAGTCCCTAAAAGATACACCTGTCATTGATTTTTAATTTTTATCAATTTATTTCCAGGGATCAAACTATTTGATAACATGCATGCATGTCTTTCAGCAAGAGGTTCTACTCTAAAGCAACTACATGAAAAAGTACTCATTTTTTTTTACTAGAAGCCTCTCTAGAGATGAGAAATCAACCATCATGAGCATGCAATCAAAAAAGAATGTGACTGAAAGAAAGAAAGGAAGATTCTTTGGAACTAATTCTTATCAGAAATTACTGGTAGCTATAAAAGTTTTATATCCAAAGATACCGAAAGCACCTCATACTGTTACTCCAAATTATGGGATGATGAGGACATATCTGCATCTGCAATCTTGTGATGCATCTGAATTCTGGTAGGAGAGCTCTGAAGAGAGAATTCTCAGTTTAACTAGTCAATACTCGAATCAAATGATTTTTCCCCTTGCCATTGTGTGGTGTACATTTAAAAATCTCTAAATAAAAAAGGTCAGGGTATAATTTGCCAATTTATCATGTAAATTAATTTCATTGTCTACAAGCAAAACGGAAGCATGAATCCAAAGAGGGTAAACCAGGAAGCATTCTCTTACGTAAAATATAGCCTGAAAGATTTAAGGATAACAAACCTGTCCAAGAAGCAAATCACGGACATATACACCCATTGTAGTCATTCGACCATTAGATCCGGGAGAAAATTCCTGAAACACAGCATCAAAATTTAAAATGAATAATAATTTATATATTACTTAAGGGAGCACTTTAAATGATATTCCAAGATTGGAGATAATTCAAGACAACTGAAACCCAAACAAGTAATTATCTTACAAAGCAAAGGAACGCATGGGCAAAACATCTATCAATTACCAAAGACAGATTTGTTTAAAAGCAGATCATATGAAAAAACCTGGCCCACAAATTCTTTTTGACAAGACATGCTATTAGCATGGTATGTAGCAAAGGTATTTTCAGTGCTTAGACAAATGCAAAATGGAATAACAAAAAAATTATATCCATGTTTCACCACTTTGATCAAATCCAACTTGAGGCATGATGAAAGTACACACAAATGAAATAAGGCAATAATCTATTAATTTTAAGTAAAAAGTTATAGGAAAAAGAATTATCAGAATATAGAAAGATCATAACCATGTCATCCTACCTCATCATCTTTTACATATGGCTCAAACCAATTCCATAGTGTCTTTGGATCAGCACAATATCTCAGATAGAGAAATCCAACCTATAAACAATAAAAAGAATCAATACAGAGCGTAAGATAAATGTACAAGGAAAAAACTACTAATGAGAATGTTGCATACAGAACAGTCTCTATTTTGATGCCAAGAAGAATATAATCATACCATCCTTCATCTCATTAAAACAGAAGAAACCCAGCCACAAGGCCTCCCACCTAATAGGGTTTGGGAAGGGTAGATGTATGCAGCCTTACGCCACAAATGGAGAGATTGTTTCAAAGATATGAACCCATGATCTCTGGCATCATAAGGCAAAAATCCTTACCAATGTGCCAAGGTGTGCCAAGGATCACTCTCAGGAATTGAATTATTACCAGAAAGAAACCATTTGTTCTTTCAAAGAAATTGTTTTTAAAAGCAACTTAAAAGTGGGGAGATTGTTAATTTCTTATGTATTATGTAATTCGTAGTTTCTGAAACAAAATAGTTTTTCATTTCTTTTGTCTTTTTCCCCCAAATAAAACTTTACCACAGCCAGAGGAAGAGACAGATAAAGAGAAAAAATATATATATAAATTAAAATCAAAATGTGATGTACAAAGTATAAAGCAACTATAACAACAGGGCCACCTCAAATCAAAATGTAAGTGGATAATTCCCAAGTAATGCAAATAAAAAAGTAACAAGCGTATGATGAACAAAGAATCTATATAAAATCTATCACAGCAAGACCAGACAATCTCACCAAATGATGTTTTTGAGTGTGGCTGAGATTGTGGTAGCAAGCATAAATCGTGGAAACATACAATCCTACAATCTAACATGCAATTTTGGCTACCTTACATTGACAACTCAACAAAAATCCACCAACTCACTCAGTCTAGGCTCTGTTATGGCAATTCAACTATGCAATTATGCTGCAAAAAAGTGATTCCAATACAATCAAATAGTCTCACGTGCATGCATCTCCTCTTGATATACAAAATAACTAACTATTCAAAGCAAGCATAAAACCGTAAACTTGATTAGAAATGATCAACAGAAAGGCATCAATGCGCAAACCAACAAAATTTTCAAGCGCAAACAAGCATACCATAATGAACACAGAATGTTTTCACTCCTAAAAAAATAAATCAGTAAAGCCCCATATACATTGTCAGGCACGCCTACATACCGCTCTTATGTAAGGAGAATCGAGGTGTTTTAACAGCCCATGCATTTGCTTGACGGTGAGCTTCATAGTAAAAAACTTGTACAGAAGACAGAATGCAGTTGAAGGACCACGACAATTCCCCGTCATCCATGGCTCCACGTGATCAACTTGATTGTAGATCTCATCAATAACTTCGTGATACGTTTTCAATCGATAGAGCTCCTTGAAGTAATCAGACGACAGAATATTCATACAAAGCACTTTCTCTAGCAAGGAGTCAATCGGCCTGCCACAAGTCTGTATCTCCATGATGTCGCAAAATATATAATATTGCTCCCACCACAGTTACAATTTCAAAATGTCAGCTACCAGCATGTGAAGTCACAATCACATTCCTACAGCAAAGAACAAAACAAGTGCGAATGAATACTCAAAACAACAATAATCATAATCATAATTATAAAGATGAACTAACAAACATGAAAAAGCTTACAAAAGAAAACAATCATTAGCTACAAAAATCTTGCAACAAATTAACAAGCAGTAGACAATTTTTTTGTTGGGCACTAAAATTTCAAAGGTTACATTAAAATAGATCCGCTCAGTGAGAACGAAATTTGGTACTTGCGTGAAGGAATTACTGTGATAAAGTGAATAAACGAAATCGGTTGAACGCGCGAATGGAAATAAAACAGAAAGGTAGGTGAACAGAGGCGCGTGAAGAAGGGAACAAAAGAAATCAAAATTGAAATTAGGGATTTGAAGAGGAAAGAGAGGGAAAAGTAATGAATGAAAGAAAGAAAGCGGAGTTCAAGAAATTGGTACCAATTGGAGGGGACGAAGGGAGAGAGAAGAAGGTTGGAGCGCGGTGAAGAACCCTAGCTTGAGAGGCTGGCTCGATACGTTTGCGTGGACAAACTCGGAACGCAACTTGTAACGCAGGAGACATCTGTTGCAGGTTTTCTTTCCTTTATGTTTATTCTCACTGGACCGGACCGGACCGGCTCACGGAGGAAAAAAACACCATTTATTTGGCACAATTTTTTATTTTGATAAAAGAAATTTAATATAAAATAGATTTAGAAAAATCTATCTATCTATCTAACACGTCTATTTTAAGACAAGAAAAAAATAAACGGTCAATTTTACTTTTTTATTCCTATCTTTACACGTGTCAATATTTGGAAAATTTTTCTTTCATCTCTTTGTTGTTTTTTTTTTCTTATTATTTTATGGCATGTGATAAATATTGTAATTAATAAAATATAATTTTAATATTTAATTTTACTATGCAATAATAATTTTACAAAAAAGTATAATTTATTTTAAAAATGAAATATTTTTAAATTATCATTTTGTTTAGAGGTCACTAATAAAGAAACTATTAATATTAATATATTGTTGATTGTAAATAATGTAACAACTATTGATATGTGTCGACTTTTTGAGTACAGACTTTTGTGTTAAGCATGGGCAAATCGTTTTTCTCCTATGTTATACCTATCAATGTCGTGGCTTACTTATTTGATTTGATGTATCTCTTAGATTTGATTTCTTTGGATGAGAAGGTATGGACAAACCTTTTTTCCAACATTGTCAACTTAAGCATTGAGGGAATACGACTGCATGAAGTGTTTGATTTTGACTGAGTCATTGAGCTTTTCACGCCAAAGCTTCAATCTTTTAGCTATTGCGACACTGATCTTTATGATTTTTCTATGAAGGTGAATTGGTCTTTTGTGGAGAAAGTGGATATTACTATGGACTGTTTGACCACACATGCTGATTTTTCTATTCGACTAATTGAATTATTTAAAGTGATGGCAAGTGTATATAGTTTGTATCCTTATCATTTGAGATCATTGAAGTAAGCATAATTCTTTGTCAATTGGGTTGGGTACTTCAATTAACAGTAGTTATCTTATAGTGCTCAGGGTCGTGTTTAGAGAAATTAGGGCCTAAGGTAAAATTTATAAAATAAAATTAATTAAATATTAATTTTTAATTTTTATATTAATATTTTAGTTTTTTTAGCTATAAAATCATTAGTAATTCTAAAATTTCACTCTCAATCAATAAAATAGCTAATTCATTTAATTTATCTTATAATATTATTGATTTTAGATAATGATTTAAGTAATTTTAATTTTAAAAAACTTATTTTCAGTAACAATCGTTACATGTATTATTAATAATTAATTACAAGATAATATCATTATTTAAGTTCCCTGTTAAAACGTTTATAATATACCATTAAAAAAACAACTTTAAAAGTTCAATGGCCATTGCTCTAGCCATGATTTGGATACGTGAATTTTGAAAAATTAATTATTGCAATCTTATTGCTACCATTGAGTCTTTATAATTTATGATATCATCCATTTACTTAATTGTTGTGTTGTGATTTGAGTCACTCAATGAATTTTTTATATTTGTAACTTTTTCGTTAGAAGGCCTAAGTTGCCTTGTTGTATGTATAGTCCTAATTGTGCTTTGAACTAAATTTTTGTTTCTATTGGATATTTCTTAGGTTCTAACTATGTTTTTTTATCTACAGAATTTCCAGTCTTTTCCTTTTAGTAGAGTGCATACTTTTGAGTTAAACATGGACAAACCTTCTTCCTCCTAACATACCTACCAATGTCATGACTTACTTATCCAATGGATCCCATGAATTTGATTTCTTTGGATAGGAAGATATGAAAAATGTCTATAAATAAAACCTCTTATTGTTTTCATTTACCATTTATCATAAATGCAAAACATTGACACATTGGTTATTTGAGACAAGACTTCCCAATCTTCCAAAACAGACTCTTGATTCGTTACAACCCTTTCCCATGCAAGATTTTTTGAAAAAAGTGGAATATTTGGAAGTTAGCTGTTATTCGAAGCTTTCCAGGAATAGGCAGAGCGAATTGAAAATTGACCATTTGTGATGCCTTGTTAGACAATCTTATCCTCCTCATTCATGCCATTAGAAGGGTTCAACAAGAGCACCTTGTCACCAACCTCCCTTAGCATCATGCTTTCCAAATACTTTGAATCTCAGTTCCCATTCTCATTAATAACATCACTCAAAGATACTTAAGTCATACAAATTCAAGTTGGATATCGTCGTACCCATTAAGAGGCCTACTGATAATTACATAGAAGTGTTCCCAACATGTGCAGCGAAAAATTATGATATATTTTGCATTCAAAAATATACAACAATAATAAATAGAGAAAAATAGGTTTGTGTACCCGGATGTGCGTTCTTGAAGTAACAAAATTTTTTCTTCAATAGTGTGAAGTACGTGTATCCACAACGAAACCAATATCTACTATAAACTATTTGATGAGTGAAACTTTAAAGGGCAAATCCTCTTTCTACTTCAGGTCTAAAACTAGGCTTGAATTTTTGTAATTTGTGTCTGGTGCACTTTGTCTCATGTAAATGCTTTATTTATAATGGTAAAGAGATATGAATTTGGGTCTTTTTCTCAAAGAAAACAAAGGAAAGATTTTATTTAAATAATTTCATATCTCTTTATCTTTATAAAAGTAAAAATTATCACATATCTTTTATTGTAAGAAGCTTTCTGATATAAGACAAAGATAATTCACAATTAATCACATGACTAATTATGATAATTAATCACTTGATCTAATCTTAATATGTAGCAATAAAATATTATTTGCATTTTATGGACAACTTTCACATCTATAAAATAATATTCCCCTTTTTATATTAATTATATTCTTGTTGCTAGCAAAAAATATAATAGTATTCCATTAAAATATTTATTTGATTAAATTAAATTCTCTAATTTAATTATCAAATAAATTATTCTCTTTTACAAAGATTGAAACACTCATTTGTATGTGTGTGATCCGTAGGTTTAATACTAAACCGATAATAAATTAATCATAATTAATTTACTAGTCAAGGTTGACATCTAGCAACATTCCTTGACGCCCGCATAACATGAAGTAACATCTTTTCCCTTCTAGAACCAATAGAAGAATAATGTAATATTTTCTTCATTATTTATAGCTCAAGGTTAACTCTAGAGTATAGTATTATTGTCAAATTCTAATGAGCTAACACACTTAATGAATGACTTAAGAAACTCTTTTTTCTTTCATTTGATTGTCTTGGTCATTGTCTTAATTCTATCATAGATCTCAAACTCATTACCTAGAGTTTATGGATTCTTTCTTGATTAATCATTAATTCTAGAAGTATTTAATTATATTCAATATTCATTCAACTAGTGCTCTAAGACATTAGGTTTCCGAAATTAAAATATAACAAATAACTTGTTAATTACTATGATAATCTCAGATCAAAGGAAACTATTGTATTTCTTCTTGAGAACTTCCTATTGACATATCAAGATAATATTAACTATCAAGAATTCTCAATTAAATCAGTTCAATGATGACATCACATATACATCATTTATATATGCAATTTAATAAATGAGATCTATTAATCTTTATCCAATAAAGATCATTACATATATATTGATATATCTGAATTATTATGTCCTATTCACAATAATCCTACAATCAAGAACAATTTAGATTAAATTTATAAAGGACTTGTTTTTCATTATCATAATCTCTATCATGATAACAAACCTCTAATTTTAATCAAGGACTTGTCAAATTAACAATTTAATAAAACAATAAATATGATAATAAAATAAAGAATATTTTTTTACTAAAATTGATAACATGATAGATTGGATCTTGGACATACATATTTATCCCCAACACCTACATCTGACACCTAATCATTTTTCTATAAGAGAATTTGAACCTCATTCCCCAGCTTCCATTGCACATTGCTATGAATAGACAGGTTAGGATCCGCTTCCACAACCATAAATCTCTTGTAGCACTGGAACCCATGATTTGGAAGGTTATGCACACATCTCCCATCCTACTTTACACATAAATGCATCATTGTTGATTATTCCTCGTATTATAAATTTAAAGATGAATTCATATTAAATAATTGAATTTAGAAGTGAAAAATAATTTTAAATACAATTTTAAAAATGTACTCCTTATTCTTATAGAAGTGGAAAGTCAAACACACCACTATGCAACAATGTTGTAATACAAACAAATTATAGAACCTATTGAAATAAATGGTCTAACATAATCAAATGAGCTATCCTTCTCAGGTTTAATAGTTCCTGTCAAAACCCAACTATACCATTTTGCATATAGCTTTGGGTATCTCTTCAGCTCTGGATCATCCTTATCAACATAGTATAGCCCGAAGCTCGATCTATATCAAACCAACAATTCAAATACATCTAGGAAAGACCATGCAAAATACTTTTTGTTTGATCCATCTCTAAGAAAAAAATTAGGATGCCTATGATTATTAAAAAGCATATAAAAATCACAAGTGTTAATTTTAGGGACTTATTTCAATTGTGTTTTGAATTTTGTTTCATTCATCAAATAAGTAACTTGTTATGAATATCAATAACCTAATATAACTATATGGTTCAATAGATTTACAATCAATTATTAAAAGTTTCTTGTAGTAATGAAGAATTTTTTTTGGTTGTTATGGTTGTCTACACAAAAAAATGAAACAACTATATACCTTATTGCATCAAGCACACCACCAATGTTTCCATGCAAGTATTCCATCCTTGACACATCTTGAAGTGATGAATTTCTCATTGTTCGTTGACCTAAAAGACAAGCCAGATTTTCATCGATAATTTAATCCATTTGAACTTACCTTGTGTGACATTGACAACATATGTTATAAATGGTTCACCAAATCTTGAATAAATCCATCTAGGCTTAAGTTTTACAATTCCAAGCATTTGAAAAGGTCATATGTTGGAAAATACTTGATAATAACAACTAATGTTACAATTTGTAACATACTAGCCAACTAAAAAAATCATGAGCTCTTTAGAAGGCTGTCTTATCTTTCTCTGCATCTGTAAGAGGAATGAACCCAAATGTATAAACAAATATACCAACATATCCATATTGTTGGTCCTGAAATTGAATTTTGTTTCCACTGAATCATGAATATTCTTTGTTGACATGTCAACACTTAGCTAGTTACTCCCTTCGTCCCAAAATGGTTGTAGTTTTAGTCCTCGAAAAAAAAATTTCAAATTGAGTGATGTTCTCACTTTTCAATGAGATATAAAACATTTATTTTCAAAATTATCCCTAATAAATGATAATTCTCTTGGAATACTTGTTTTCCTGGTCTGTGTGAAAAACCTTAAACATCAATCATTCTGGGATGAAGGGAGTACAATAGTTTAAAACAATCTATGGAGTAAAATACACATGGAAAAGATTAGGTGATGTACCCTATACTTTCTTCTATATAATCTCACAGCTGAAGAATGTGATAACAAAACATGATTAACTACATAATAGGGTTCATATGTTTAGTTGCCCCTATTGTTGTTTCTAGTGCAAAATGGGGGAGAACATCGTCGAGGAGGGGTGGTTCCTTGATCATAACCACCTAGGGAAAAAACATTGGGCTCATTCACAATAGTCTAATACCAAACTCTATCACTGTTAGTTGTTATTTACGACTAACTTTTGTATTGAATATTGACATGAAATTAGCATCTTTCCTTCAATTTATGGTTCTTTTTGTAGGAATTGTACATATTTTCATGTTTAGTTTGATTTTATATAGTAAATACTCTCATTTTGTGAATTAATGTTGAAACCACTTCAGTTTCAGGCTAAAAGAAGAGAAGGTTCAAGCAGCTGATGTCTCGCTATGCGAGACATATGCGCTTAGCGAGTGACATCCGCTAAGCGAGGCATGCAGCTCGCTTAGCGTGTTGGGAAATCCTAGAAGAGGATCAGTCACAGATGTACATGCCCAGCGCGCCGTAAGATCACCCAATGAGTCATTTGTCCCTTCTCGAGCTTACGCGCCCAGCTCGCTAAGCCAAAATTCACTTATTCTCGCTTAGCGAGCCAATCTCGCTAAGCGAGCCTTCAGAAGCTTAAACGTCCAAGTAGTCTTTAAAACATTGAAGTTGGCAGAAATCAAGGGAGGAGTCGAAAAACAGAGCCAAGGGATAAGCTAGAGCGGCAGAAACGAAGTCACCAAGAGAGTTTAGGTTATAGGAGTGAGATTAGGGTTCTAGAGGTTGAATGAGACATTCTCAACCCTTCTTAGCCATTTTTCTTCACTCAAATTTTGTTCTTCTTTGTATTGAAAGCTCATTACTTGTAATGGAAGGCTAAACCTCTTGGTTGGGGAGTTCTGCCGAACCTTTAATGTAATATTCTTTCACTATATATTTAATGTTGTTTTTATGTGTTCATTGCTTCTATCCATGCTTATTTTTACATGCTTGTAGCTTGATCACCCATTTGTATGTATAGTTAGGATTTTTAGCATTGGAAAATGTTTTAAAGCCTTAGAACTTGATAGGGCAAGCTACAAAGCTATATGTCTAGGAATAGAGTGCAACAATCTAGTCCATATTATGTTGTAAATACAACTCTTTTAGGCTGAGTTTGTTGAGGGGTCAAGGACGAGGTTTAAAGAGAGTTAGGCCCATTCACTCGAGGGATCTTGGTTTGGGTAATTTCTCAGCATAAGAACACTAGGATTACATTAAATAGAGAAAAATATTTAACAACATCAAGGTTGATTCAGTAGAATAACCCAACGCTTTTCACTTGACTGTTTTTACTTCTTATAGTTAACTAGATTTTCACACAAAAAAACCCAACTTGATATTTACTTGCTTTCGGTATACACAAAATGTTTGCTCACTGAATATACATTTTTCTGAGTGAAACAAATTTTTTGTGGACTCGACACTCGGTCTTACCGTTTTATATATTACTTGTGGACTCGGTACACTTGTCGAATAGCAAAGAGCGTAACAATCACCAAACTCTGTAAAACACACATTTGCATAGTTTGTGAAGCATTTTCTATTTGGACATTCAATTAATTTCTTTATTAATTGGCATCAATTCTATTTATTTAAGGACAATGTTTTCTAAGAAGAAGAAAAACATGTTAAAAAAAGAATTGTTCACGACAATGAAGTGTGACAGGGCAAGGATCAGATGAACAAGAGGGATGAGAATAATAAAAAGAGAAAAAAGAATAATAGTATTAACTATAGAACCATAAAGTAGGATAATTAATCATACAATGTCTTCTTTTAGAGATCTAATGACATTGACAAATTGACAATAATCTTATTTCAAACAACAAGTATATACCAGAACTTTCAAGAATTAATTTGAGCATCATTTGCTAAAGCACAAGAACGTACATGATATCACGACTAACACATCCTTCATTGTTAACTCGTTGACAAGTATATCAATTTGCCACAAGTAGTAAAGTAAAACGAAAGTCTGAGTATCGAGTCCATTGAGACTTTTTTTGTACTTAGATTGGTGTAAACCCAATTTTCAAAGTAATTTATAGAGTAGAAAAGATAAGGGATTGTAAGCATGAAATCAAAGGGAAAAGTAAAAGGTAAGAATATAAGAAAAATAAACAATAATTTGAATGCAAAAGATGACTTCATAATGCAAATATATTGGGGCCTAGCATGCCAAAACTACTTGTGATGTAATGTTAATAATTTTTCTCTATCTAATGTTATCCCAGTTTACACTCACATCTATTATGATACTTTATCTTTGGTTTCCCGCATGAAGAGCCTAATTTATTTATTTTTTTCTCTCAAATCCTTTTGCAAAGATAAAATAGTAAATCACATTAAGATAAAAGATGATGCATGAAATAGGTTAAACAAACATCACTCTATTCCTAGCAATAATTTTATTTATAGGCTTAAAGTAGCTTAAAATTCATGCGACCTCGTGCTAAGCACCCCCTTTTGGGCTTAGCAGGTATGGCGGTGTGATCATGCACTAAGCGCGGCAACACCTGGGCTTAGCGAGTATGGCGGTGATCATGCACTTAGGGTGGAATTTGCGCTAAACGTGCCTTTGAGCTTCTTCGTGGGCCTTCTTCATGCTAAGCTTGAGTTGGTCGCTAAGCGATGAGACGCGCTGAGTCTGTCTTGTGTGTTAAGCGAGTTGTCTCCATCTTCAACTTTTTCTTGGCTTTTTCTTCAAGTTTTTGTATCAATTTTTCCTCCAAAACACTTATAATTTCCTTCTTTTGAATCCTACTAGTCCAAAATTAAAATGATAATAAAATCCTCATTATTCCATTAAAAACAACAATAAAATAGATGGATTCTAATAATTCTTAATCAAAATTGACTATCAATGAAATCCAAATTTCACATCTATATTCATCCTCAAGTACCTGAGGAAGATCACGGTTGTGCAGTGTAACATGAGGTTGGATTCCTGTTCAAGGTTTCAATACATGTTTCATCTTGCAATTTACAAATCAAGAAACTCGTAATTAACTTTTGCTAATAAGTTCATTAATAACACTGTTGTAATATTGTAATTCATTGGGATTGATAGGTCCTCTACCATCAGGGGAGAAAAATAAAAGCATTTCAAAAGACATTAATGGGAAGGAAATAAAGAACATCAAAGTTTTATGTACTCAAGTTTAAGTTTAGTAAAATACTTGGTATCAATCTCAACCAAGAAATGGAAAATCTATAGGCTTCAAGACCTGATTCCTCCATGAGATGCACATCTTCCTGCATTATAGATTTTTTTGGAGGAAAGAGTGAAGTGATCTCAAAGAATTTTAATTTTTAACTTGATTTTTTTTAGTTTATTTAAATTTCCACTAATTATCTGGTGACTCAAAGAATGTTTTACTAGACAAAAGCAAAAGGACGAAAGCTTATTGTATTATTGTTTACCTTATATTTATGGTACCCATCAGAGGGTACATCTCCATTTTCTCCATGCCCATACAATATTTATAGAAAAATGATAGCATAAAAGGGCTGGACAATTAAAGAATATAGTTTCTTTTCATAAAATAATGAAAAAAACTATTGAATTAACTGATCAGCGGGTACAAAAGGAGTTCAAATATAAATTGTAGGACGTATCTAAAAAAAAAAAAAAAAATTGCACATGTTGAATAGATCAGAGAAGGTAGAGTTTTTCTATAAATCATTCGAGCAAAAATATATTATTGTTGCTAACCCTTATACAATAGCCACCGGATGCAAAGAAAAAACTTGGTAATTAACTGTACATGCTATACCAATATTCCCATTTCTCATAACTGATTCTTGCTTCAGTGAAATTGGTACACACTGCCTATCATCCAAGATAAACTTTTGGATTTTTGTTAGCTAAAATCTTCGAAGATCATAAAGACTTAAAATTAAATTTATTTTTAACAAACAAAACTAATTTCGTTGAATGATAATTCGGGCGGCGGCACATAGGACACAAGCTCATAACTACAGTCTACAGAGAAGCCCCGAAAAGGGGCTTTTTACTTTTTTTCCAGAAACAAACAGTCGTATTTATATTTTAAGGAAGAATCGAAATATTGTGAATATTTAGAACAAGTTTCTAATTTTATCGATAAATATTAGTTATTAATTATTAATTTTTTTAATAAAAAACTTCATCTGTGTCCTTGTTTGCCAGTGATATATCTCGTAAGATAATAATACGTGTTTTGAGTATAAAAAAAACGTGTTTTAATCACAAAGACCATCTTTTTAAATTAAGTAACCTTCCAAAGTTAAGAAAAGCGATGATTAGTTTAATAAGGTGATTAAGATTGATGAGAAGAAGAAGCAAGAGAAAATGACCAGCATGGACAAAGGTATCCCTGATGGTAGGAGTTCTTCCATCTTCATTAGCAGCACCTTCCACCTGTTTTATAATTAATCATATGTTTAATTATAATATTATGGCTAATTAATCGCCACACTCGCTAATTTTCAAAACTGCAAGGACTTGGCATCAAAGGAAAATATAGATAATTAACTTGATAAGCAGTGGTGCCTGAACCAAAAATATTGATCAACACTCCCACAACCAGCTTAACCAAATGTAAGAGAGTCAGCATCAAAGTAAAATTCAGAGATATTTCTGATTCCATCTCTAGTTTCTGTTTCTTAATTATAAGAAAATAAGATCATTTTATGGTTAAATTTCCTTTTTATTTTTGATTAGTGAGGTCTATTAATTATTATACACTTGTTTTGTGTATTTATTGAGTATCATCAAGGAAAAAAAATATTGATTACTTGAAAAATTATCTTTTAAAAAATAATCCTCTCTTAAATAATTTAATATTATGGATAGTCTTAGAATAAAATTTATAAATATGATATATGATATGATATTTTTTTAAAAAATAACAGATATTAATAAAGTATATATTATATATGAATAAAAAAATGAATAATACATTTTTTAACAAATTAGGCAGCAATAATATATTTTTATCTATATAAATGAAGTGAAAAGGCGTATATGCCCCCTAGTATATCCAGAATGTTCTAAACAAGCCATGATGTTTCTACTTTCTATGTTTTCCTTTGAATCCATGGAACTAGAAAACACTTAAACCCCTGCAAGTGCGAATCTGCATCATCATCATCATCATCATCGAGTTTTACAAGCACAAATCACAATCCTCGCAAGGAACAGAACCGATCAACAACATGTTCGGAGTAGTTTTCCCGAACCGGAGCTTCCCCATGGACATCTCAACCTTCGCTCAAATCGACACCTTCCACTGGGTCCTTGACATGAACACTTTCGTAGGTAACGTTAAACCCTTAACTGAAAAACCCACACATTCTTTTTCCTATTCCAATTCACCCGGCGCACATTATCTTTCAGTTACACTAACTTTCTAACATGCGCAGGCGAGGCTTTCGACCAGGTCCGGGAGCTCTGCATCTTCCTCCTCAACGGCTACACGCTGCCGCCGGAGAAGGCGCTCGCCGTCTACATCCAGTCGCCGGGGTCGCCGTTCGTGTTCTGCGGCGCCGTCACGGTGGCGCGGCCCTCCGCCGTGCTGACGCTGGCGTGGCCAGAGCCCGGCGCCGGAGGGCCGATGCAGCTGACGGCGGACGCGCAGCCGCTTTCGGCGAAGATCGGGGTGTCGGTGGAGGATCTGGCGTCGCTGCCGTCGCTCGACGTGGCGGCGGAGAAGCGAATCGAGGGTTTGGCGATGAAGGTCGGAGAGAATCTGTTCAATTTCATGCAATCGTTTTGCGGCGTGGACGGGTCGAAGCTGATTGTTCCGATGGATATCTTGGACCGGTGGTTCAAGAAGTTTCAGGAGCGGGCCAGGCGTGACCCTGAATACTTGAAGGGTTTCGCTTCGTAAGTCTTTATTTTTTATCTGTAGGAATCGGCGACCGTATAAGGGAGTTTACAACAATTCAACCAACTTAGCTAGATTCTCTTCCTTTGCTTTGTAATTCTGAAATTGAAAAAGGGTTCTTTTTAATTTTTTGTTGCTTTTTTTTGTAATTTAATGGTGTAAGATGATAATGATAGATAATAGAAATGGGATATCATGTTGTATTGTGATCCTAATTTAGAAGTGTTTTTCTGAAAAAGCTGTGCTTCAGTTCATGATTTTGTGCCCATACTGAAAGTATTTATGGGGGATTTGTTTTGGAAAAAATTGAAGCTTTAGTGTTAAATTGTTGGAAATTATGGTTTCATCATAGTTTAGGACTTGGAAGTTGGACTTTGGAGTGTCTAACAATGTTGTTGTGTTGATGGTGATGAATAATATGGGGGTTAATTTAGTTCTTAATATATCTTCATGCTACTAAGTCTTGTTATGGTTTTTATTGGGGGGAAAAGTTCATTTTTGGTAGTAGTACTGAAACATAGAATGCAGGGTTAAAGATAAAAATGCTCAGGTGAGATAACTATAGTTGGAATCGTCATGATGGGTGATAGTTCTTGCCTAGTTTTTTTTCTTCTTGAAAGCATCATGATTTGATTGGTGTAAGCAAAATCATAGGTATATTGATTCAGGATAAAGAATTGGCTGAATCAAGAGGCAAACGTTGGAGTGGTTGTTGACTTGTTGTGACTTGTGAGGCTGTTGCAGGTTTGGTTATAGTTAGTATGCAAGCAAGCCACAATATTAAGAGGATTATGGGAGTAAACTATCCTAGTTGTGATAAAGGTTTTAGTTTAAACATGGACTACTACTTAATGATATCTGTGGTGGATATTTGCTAGAAATCCTCTCAAAAGCACCCTAGATCAATTCTCTGATTCAATCCCAGTTTTGTTCTACAATTGAAGTTTTAAGGGATGAGCTTGCCAAGGGTTGGCTCGTCTCCTAGTAGGTCATGCCTAATTGCTTATAGTTTTCTTCTGGCTTATCTCTTAGACATTATCATATTATGCCATCTTAAGACGTATCAGAAAATGGGTTTCTTGTACTTATACTAATGACACACAAATATTAGTAGATTGGGTCGTGGATGCATATAGGTATATATAATTGAGCTAAACCAGCCGCACATGGTATAACTTGGACATGATAACTACAAAATAGGAAAGACAAACTAAAACTAAGGTCACTCCCGTTTAGTTAAGAATTGAAAAATTAGAATGCTATTTTCGAGTAGTGCTTCAAAGAAGTATCACAAATCACCAAAATAAGTTATTTTATCAAATACGGCTATTTGGCTTAAACAAGCTTTTCAAGTAATTAAGTAACATGTCAGCTAGTTAAAAGCTTTGTCAAACACTTTATTTTGATTTTTGTGAAATTATCTACTGGTGGTTTTAGATAATGTTATTGGCGAAGGGGGTGTTAAAGATTCAGTCAAGTAATTAGTAGGTGAGTAGTCGCATTTTTGAAATATAAGAAAATGAAGTGCTTTCTTATTTTATTATTCCATATTTGAAGAAAAATTATTTATCTGTAATTCTGTTAAGAGTCTTCTTCTGTAGTTGAATCCAAACCACTAGAGGTTCTTAGGCAACACTGCCTTACTCAGTTGGGAATTACTATATCCAAACTTTTACTAAAATACTCCCTTTTAATTATTTTTCCTAAAAATCCCAAAATTCCACTCTCTTTTTATCGAATACACTCCCCCTTTTAACGAAAAGATTACTCTATCTTTACAATATATCAAATATCAAGTTTGCAGTTTAGTTCATCTTGATTCTCTTGATGGCGGATGTTGCTGGCATAGTAGCCCTTTGTATAACTAAAAAAAAATAAAATGAAATTCACATCAAGGAGGTGATGCTGAATCAAAACAGTGTTTATAAAAGTAGAAAGTTGCTTTAAAAGATCCACGTAACAGGCAAATATATGCCCGCATAAGAATCCTCAGCATAGTGGAGTTGCAAAGGAATTTGGCACGAATAGAGTCCCTCTTCTTTCCAAGACTGAGCCCTCAAATCATTTAATTTTGTCAAATGTTAATTGCACCCATGATTCATGTATGAAGCAGAAAACAATTGAAACATTTGGCCATGTGATAGTGACAACATATATGGTGTGTTTGGTAGAGAAGAGAGAAATAATATTGGAGAGAAATTTTGTATTTTTTTTTGTGGGATTCACACTTTTTACACTACATTAATTTAAAATTTTATCTTCTAAATCAAACACATCTGTTGAGAATGCCTAGTCTTCTTTGACTAGCGGTGGAGATTGGAGAAGGCCATGGGAGAGACTTGTGGAGTGAAGGGGAGTGTATTTTTCCGGAATATTTTTGGAAGATAAAATAAAAGGGGAGTGTGTACTATTAAAAAGGGAAGGTATATATAGCAATTCCCTACTCATCTTTATTGAAAAGAGAAATAATATTGTTTTAGACTAGCCCATAACCTAAAGTGGCCCAAAGCTATCAGAAGTGAAGCCAGCGCAGTAATCTCTTGCAGGGCCTGCACTTTCAGAATTTGGCATCTCATAGAAATTACATGACTATTAATAAGCCAGAATCTCTAAAAGTAAATTTGAATATGACTGTCCATTCTTTCGGATATACTTGTCAGCATTAATGGGTAACTTTGAGTTGACCTTTACATATATCTAATCCTCTCATTAAAAATGATCCTCTGATATACTATATATAAAGAGAGATAGTTTCATCACATGCAAATTTAGATTATTTATCGAAAAGATTATTCTAAAGGGACTCATTGTATTCAATGATTTATTTAAAATAAAATAAAAAGTAGTAAATAGAACTTAAAAGTTAATTCTGTAGTATAGAATTTTAAGAAAGTAGAACTTAAAGTAATCGTAATTATTTTATTTTAAGAAAGTGATATAACAATTAGCTTAATACAGCAATACTTGACAATATAGATTCGATATAAAGAGGTAAGAAAATAAACTTGCAAAAATAAAATTTTAGGTACAGAACTTACAAAAAATTGAAAAGTTTTGAGAGAACTTTGAACAGAATTTTAAGCACTCTGAAATAAACACGTTGAAATAAAGAAGAAAATATAATGATCCTAATTCTTTCTTCTTCTTCTTCTTCTTCTAATTTCAGTGACTAATCATGGCCATGGCTTCTATTAGAAGTTTTATGGCCAATTTTTGCATAGGTCTTCTTAGGTTAATTTATCTGTTGTAAATCGAGTTATTTTGTTATGGGTAATTTGACATATATATATCCATCATGACAGTGTCCCAAGAATGAGTAGTGGATAACTTCAAGTTTCACCCTTTGAAAATAGGTCAATGTCCCACCTTCACCAACTGAGAGCATTTGTCAAAGTAACGTGCTGCAACATCAGTCTTTTAAATTCTCCTTTTCAGTGTATTATTCTCAAAAGCATACATAACCTTTTATTTTGTTGAAGGAAGTCAATTTCCTATTGTTGGAGGGGTGGATCACTCTACACTACGCACTTGCGCTATGGGAGTATCGATGCAATACATGTCAGTGTTGTTGATTGGTATTGTACACGACACGAGGGGTGTATTATTGCACTTGAAGTCAGTGAAGTATTGCTTAATTTGGCTAAGTATTTGATGTAAGTGTGGAGCATGACTTTTACTTGTACACGAGGCTTATATATTGCGCGTTTGTTTGGTGTAAGACACTTTAATAGTCTATAAGTTATTTTGATTAATTTGTAAGTTAGTTTGACAAAAATAAACTTGTTTAATACACAACTTATTTTAGTAATTTATTGTAAGTAAATTATTGCGAGCGTTGAGAGTTCTGAATAGATTGTCACTTTGAGGTTTTTCAATTATATATGGTGTTACTTTTCTATTATTATAGGCTTATATAAAATTGGGATATATTTTTCAACTTATTTTAGTAACTTATTGTAAGTAAATTTTTATATGCACCAGCTAAACACATATAATTAAAGTGCTAAATTTTCAAAAGAAAAAGAGAACTAAAAATTATTAAATCATAAAAGTGAGAAGGACTAGACAAGTTGATTCCTTTTGAGCCAAAGTCCTAGCTATAACTAGCTAGGCTTCCAATGAGGAGTGAGGACCATTTCTTCTGGTACACCCTAGCCCCCAAAGTCCATAACAATAAAAAAAAAAATGTTTGATCAGGCAAAGTCAATTGTCTCATTCCTTATCCCATTCTCTTTTGTTCAATATTGTCCCTTCCTTTAACCTCATGTGTGGTAGAGGGTTAGTCATTACTGTTATTAAATTTTCCAACAACCTGATGGTAAAGACACTATCAAAGCATGTAGGTATTTAGTCCTTAACTGGTACATACCATTATCAAGAACAAATCTCAGTCCATTTATTAAAGAAGACCCCGCAATATAGAAAGTAATAGATGATCGAGTAAAGAAGAGTAAACTCTTCGGCTGAAGCATTTCGGGTAGCCTTCTAATTATTGTTGGGTCTAGGCCCAGGAATAGTGAATTATCTTATCAATACACAAATGTATAATTTCTTAGAATTTTTAATTGTATTTTTATTCATCGCGGTAGGGATTGGGTTCAAGCTTTCCTGTTGTTCTCTACCTTCTTCTTGCTCATTATAATTATCTTTCACAGTTTGTTTTCTTGACAATTTTGTTTGTTTTTTTTATTTGATCGATCTTGTACAAATTTCCTATATTTTTTGAGTGTGAAATTAACTTTGTTTGAAAAACTGATGTTAATATTTTTCATCCGTATACAGTACTGTTTTTTTTTTTTGGCGAAGTTAATTAACTCTTAGAAAATGTAAAAATTCTGGTTTTTAATTAGTTTAAGTCTTTATGATCAAAGAGACAATTTGGGAGCATTAATATACTATTTGTTAAATTTTTTAAGTTACTTAAAAAGGTAAATATTTGAAGACTTAAACTGGTTTTGTATTTATAGTTTGACAATTTTTCTTTAAAATTTTACTTTTGTTTCCTTAACTGACACTTTTAAAACATTAGGTCACATTTGCCTGGAATAAAAACGATACTTGTGATACAAAAAGTTTCAACATAGAGTAAATGAATTATAAAATTACTAAAAGAATGAAATATAAATTATCAATTGTCATCCAAGTTATGAAAAAATTATACTTTTAAGATACGAGAAAATGGCACATAAAACACTTAAACTTTAAACCATGTAAAGACATCTTTTATTGTTTTGTGAAAAACTAAAATAAAAAGAAAATGGTCTCTAGTTTAGAAATAGTATGCTAATAATTTTATTATCTTATTATAATTTGTTTTACCTTATGTCTTTATACATTTATGTTTAAATCATATCATACAGTTTAAGTCTGTTTGAATAATCATTTAGAGACTTAATTTTGTATGAAAATAAATTTATTTATAATTGAGTTTAAAATATGAGACAAACATTACATATATAAGAAAAAAATTATATTATAAAAAATCAACTCAACATAAAATTTATATTCCACTTTTAAACAAACATGCTAGGTATAATCACGTGTATCTGAAAACAAATCAGAAAAGGCCACGACTTATTTCAAATAAACTCACGTTTATATTGATTAGAGGTGGCTTTGAATATGTCAAACACCATTTGAAAAACATACCCTGGTGGCTGCTGTGCAATGTATGTTATAAATCAAGAAAGTGGAAAAGAGAAATGGAACTGATAATCAAGTAGAGAGTATATTAATAGAGAGGGAGAGTTAGAAAGAAACAGTTGGAGACTAGGAAAACAGAGCGCGCTTTAAATGCGGGGCAGACAATAGAGTCAGCGACTTTCGTGAAAGACACTGTCAGGGCCCTTAACAAGCCATGATGTGAAAGCTCAGTCTCTCATGCCACTCACACACATGCATGCATACCAATACAAACGTCTACACACCAACATATATATAGATTTGTTCTCTTATAATCTAAAATCAATTACTAGTACATTACCATTAACTGTTTTAAATATGTGATCATCAAAATGATTCAAGGTTTGAATGTTTTACACAGTTTCCAATAAATCTTAATTACTTCTTCTTTCAATAATGATTATTCTCAATATAAGGTTAAAATATTGAAAATTTAACACAATTGATAAAATTACCTAAGCAGTCTCTCAAGTTGGAAAAGTTAGAAAAAATATATGCTATACACTAGCCCATGATGAGAAGAAATTATGCAACTTTTTTGTTGCCCTTTTTTTTTTCTCAATTTTCTTCTTTACGTATCATAAGCATATTTAAAATAAGAAAATTATTTTCTTACAACTTTTCTAAAAACATTTTTTGTTAATTTAAATTTATTGATTTTTTTTATAAAGCTTCACATATCCTACATCTTACTTAATATAAACATCTTTTATAATTTTAAATAAATTTTAGTTAATAATAAAGAATGTATTAGTGTATTACTCCTCTTCAAACAAAAATAAAAATTAGTAATACATTTTCTGACATATCTCGTTAAATATTTTATACTTTATAGTAAATTTTAACTTAAATTATATATAATTTAAAAATGTATCTAAAAATGTGTGATAAAAAGTACCTTACTAACATTTTTTAGAATCAAATTGAGCAACTTCACATCTAAGAATCAAAGTACAGGTAACCTGAAATTTTGCCAACACGTATGTTTACAAAGCACAACATATATGATACATATCATATAATCTATCAATATCATACTACATTTTTTCCTTTTTCTTTTTGTCTGTCTTTTTCGTCTACCCCAAAATTAGCTCATTAAAAAGTAACATTAAATATCTAAAGAATTACATTCAGGTAATTTTCACCATTCTAATTTAACCCGTGATTAATGGATGAATTTGGTTCAATTTTCGTAAGATAGCTTTCTAGTACTCTAGTTTCCATTAACTAGTTCATGATTCATATGTAGCTCTTATCTGCATAATGCCTTGTTCTCTAGGGGAAAAAAGCTAAATTGGAAAGGGGCACCGCCACCAATTTATCTTTGCCTTTTTATCAACAGAGGACAAATTGTACTGCACATATATTTAATCAAGTCAATAGGAAGAAGAGGAAGCTATGCATGCGCTGCTAGCTGCTGCTGCTGCTAGCTGCATTCTTGATCATATGGTTATCATAACCTCATAATTAATACTTGTTATGTTCTCTCTGGAACAGTTTTCTTGATTTGTCAGTATGAAAAGTAAAGTTAAAATAAAGAACAACTTTTCAAAAGGGTTTTTTTTTCCTAGTAAACTTTATTTTTTTTTTCTCTCTCACTGTCAAGTGCATACTACTTTTTCAATGCTCATCAATCATAAAGCAATCGATTACAAAATCATTTTCTCACCTCTCACATCAGGACCCTCTTTTCTGTTCTGCCAAAAAAGTACTGTTTTTCACTCTGACCCTTTGCATTTATTATTCTCCTTTCGAAGAACGAGCCATGATAGGGTTACAACTTACAAGTCATCACTCATCACACCCCATACTCTCTTCTTCACCACCGCCATTACCACCTATTCTGCTAAACCTCTCAAGCACAAATACATACGTCAACTTCGAAGGGTACAACCTTGTTCCCCGTATCAGCTGTAATAATTTATGATGCCTATGACTGTGGTTTTCTTTTACCAATTACTACTCTCTTCTCTCTTATTTTATTTTTTTTACTGTCTTTCCTCTTATGTATAAGAATCTTTTATTTGCTTTACAAAAGTTAAGAAATTTAGTTATTTTCTTAACCACCTTATTAGAGTGTTTTGCTCTTTAGTGAAATTATAAATTATTCTTACAAAATTTAATTATTTAAATCAATCATATGAATTATCAGTATATATAAGTTATTTTAAAATATGTGTGAATCAATACGATCGATGTAATCACACTGGTACTCTATTAATTACTTAAATAAAGTTTTATCTTTATTTAGGAATGTGTTATATGATAATTGAATTAAATCCTTACTTACAATTTTTGTCAACTAACTTAAGTAAATTTGTTCATTTTTTTGGGTACATGAATTTGGTTAAATTTAAATCAATATAATATTGTTAAGTTTATCAATAATTTGTATAATTGTTTTAGAATTATTCCTAAAAATATTAAAATTCTATTATCTAAATTATTTATTTAATTAATTAATACAATTCTATTTAAGATTACTTTAATTTTGTTAAAGAATAAGTAATGCTATATATAGGTAATTCAAAGAGAGTCTTATAAAAATGATAAAAACAAATTTCTTAAAAACTTCTTATAAAAACAATCAAAGATCGTAATAATTTGGTTTTGTTTGGTGTTTAGAGTAAGAATTAAATAATAATATAAAGTGTATAATATTTACTGTTATTACTATATTATATGTTATTATTTCCACTTTTAATAAAATTTAATTATTTATCACAGTAAAAAAATAAAAATTATATTATTTATTAATAATTTTTTTGGGTACATCTATTAATTAATGCCTTAATCACTCTCTTTTCAACACTGATTGATAACTTTGTTGATTTAGCAAGTTGCAATTAATACTTATTTCTATTTCTTTAATTACCTCTCAAGCGCGTTTAGATTACTGCATTTGTTATCTCCAACTTTTTGCACATATTTGATTCTTGCAATTTTGGTTGGACAATAATAATATTGACAATTAATTATGGACATAATAAACAATCAAGGAAAGGACAAGTATATATTATATAATGGGGTTATAATTTGGACGCGTTATATCATTTGTGTACTGAATAGGAGCAAAGAGGTAGTGGAGGATGAAGAAGTTCTGTGAGTGATGGGAGAGAGTGGGTGGTTGGGTTGGGTATGTGTATGAGGTGGACACTGCAAGGTACAATCCTCTGGGTGGTGGCATTTCACCTTCAACATATTCGCTTGCAATGGGGTTGCAAAAATTTGGACCCCAGTTTTTTTTTTTTCCCTTCAATTCCTAACATCTCACAACAAAAGTGGACTTTGACATGTCTTTCTCATGCTTTCTTTTCTCCTTCAATTTTCTCTATATTCAAAATTTAATAAATGAACCTATATAATGTTGCTGTTAATTAGATGTACAACATGTGTAGCACCTATGCTGCTAGCTAGGGTAAGACTAAATTTGTTCAGTGTTCAATGAAGATGTGAAATGCTTTGGGAATTATATACAATAACAGTTCACGAATTTGAACCAAAGAAAGGAATCTACTTAACTATTCTAGCAGCATGGGTAACATAGTCGTGTAAATTCTAGCTACCTCATGTACTTGTGATAAAAACTTTAGGGAAAATTGTAGTTTGTATAAAAATGAAGGTGGTCATCAGGAATGAGGTGTTATTGATAAAATATGGAGTGGGTGGAATGCTCGAAAAGGATAATACACTTTTCTACTCTTATTTTTAAATGAACGTAAGAGAAAGGAACACTTTATATATATGCTCTTATTCTTTTGTGTTACAAAAGGGATAATGATATGGTCCATTTGTTACACATTTACATCGATTTGATATGACAATATATATCACAGGTTCATGGAATATTGTTGGATATATGGCCCTGATTCAAGGCTTATGAACAACCATTTTGGAGGAGACTGTTTTTTCAACCCCGACACTTAGCCACTTGAGGAAACTTTGCATGTTTCATTATTGAACATGTTATTCCGATTAAAAGTTGAACGTTGTTATCGCATATAGATAGTGATAATTCTACAATGTATGTAGATTTATAGAATTATTAATTAATTTACATGACATTTGAATTAGCTTAGAAGAAATTTATGAGAGAATAATTCAATAATATGAAATTTTATTTGATTCATGTTTACTTGAGACTTTTAATTAATTGAAAATTACACGAATTTAACTTAAGTATTTAGGTTATTGAATATAGGAAGAATGAGCAAGGGAATGGAAACAATACCTAAATGCAAGAAAAATAAAACTATTGTGTTTAAAAGTTCTATTTTTTTAAATGTGCATTAAGTAACTAATTTTACATTTATAATAATATAGTAAATACTTTTCTTCACTTGTCGTAAATAAAATGTGGGGTTATCCGCGTGTAAGTGAGCGAAAGCGAGACATGCATTTACTAAAGCAAGCCTAGTAGGCCACAAATTATATAGGTTTCTTCCAAATAATACTTAGGGACAAAATTTTACAACTATCAAGATGTTTGACTTTACAAATAACTATTTGCACGACAATGATAATTGTTATATTATCTTCATCTTTATTTTATGTAATTATTCATTATTGAATCTTTGATCTGTGCTGTTGTCCAAAATGCATAGGATGCAAGTAAAATGAACAGAACATTTAGAATAAAGAATCAAAACAAAATTGTTATAATGTAAAAATATTTAGTATCTTTCTCATTACTTTGAAAATTATTTTATTTTTTTAAAAGGAAAAATAATTAGAATTTAACGATGAAGAAAAATGCTATTATTTTAATGTTGTATTAATTATTTTTAATTAGAGTTAGTTTGGGTTTGATAGTGCATGGATTTTGGTCACTATAATACAATTTGGACGAAAGTTTCAATTAATTTAGTTAGATGGTAATTTTTATTTTTTTTGGAGACTTGAAGTTTTCGAATCAATTCTTGGATTAAAGTAGAGAATAGATTTACTAGTCTAGTCGTGTAAGTGGATTTGGTATAGGTTAAACCAGTCCAAATATATTTTTGTCTTCCTCTTTAACTTATGATGCATCTAGTGAATACTCTCGGCTAGTTGAGAAAAAGATCAGATTCACTAGAGTCTAAGTTTCTTAATTACTGGATCTTTTAAAAATTACATAAAATTATTATATATATATATATCTAAACAATTAAATATTAGATTAACTTTCATTGATAAATAATTTTGTTGTTATTACATATATTCATATTAATAATTTAATTTCCGATGGATAAAAATTATTTGATTGTTTGATAAATAATTTTTTTTAGTAATTTCTAGTATTTTTTAAAATATTACTTGAAATAATATTTTTTAAAATGTTAATTTTTTTATTTTTTTATTTTTATCTTTAATATATTTATTCATTTTTCTTATTACTTTTTTTAAAATAAATAATAATTTTATTATTTTATACTTTTCAACTACTTTAATAATTTTATCAAATATTTTTAATTTAATAGGTTAATTTTTCAGCTTTTAACTATTAGCTTTCAATTTTCCATTATCAGTTAACTTTTTAATTTTTGATTAATTTTTCAATTATTAATTAACTTTTGAGTTAGTTTTTTTTTTATATATATATATATATTAAAAAAGACATCCTAACACTTGACATAGGTCCAATCCATGTTTGCTACCTAGAAACACAAAGAGAACAAAGCATTGCTCTTCTCCAGAAACTTCAAATGTATATGTCACGTGATCAAGTCAATGGCTTTCGTAATTTTCTATTTGCCTAATTTAATTACCAGAATTAAGGCTATGTATAATGTATCTGCTGCTGCTGCTAAATTATTTAGTTGTCAATTTGTGTGTCTGACTGTGTGAATGGCTAATTTGGAATTTGATGTAGATGTTTATAGCTTTCCCCCACCTGATACTGTACATTAATTTCTAATAACAGTAGATTGTACTTAAACTTTGTCTTCCCTGCATAGATAAATTATTCTCGAGAGAGTAGGTCACATTCACAATTATACGAACATATGCTTCCGTTTTGGACAAATTAATCATTTGTTTTAATTTATTAAGTTAATGGCAGTGATTATAAGGCTAAAAGAATGCCAGGAATAGTGAAATTACCCATACACGTTATGTTTAATTAACTAAAAAGGAAAAATAAAATAATGTCTATGCTGACCCAAAAAATTAAAAGTAACATGACTTATTAGATAGATAGGCAAGTTTAGTATTTAGCTTTAATTTGCGAACCACAATGGAAGAAAAGACAGATTGAAAATATTCCCACATATGACATATATGCAAAAAAATTAGAAAAGAGATATGAAATGAATACATATGTGACTTTAGGAAAGGAAATTACCATAATTTTGGTCATGGTGGTGCTGAGATGAGCTAGCTTTGCCGCTTTGGTGAAAACGTGAACATTTTTACAAGTCACCTGATCAGGCAGGAAAAGACACAAGGACCTTCCCATTTTCCTCTCTTTGCTTTTCGGAATCACCAAAGCACTTTAGCTCTCTTTAGCACACATAACGTCATAGAGATACATTCATTTTACAGTGAGAATTAATTATTTATTTTTCCATAGTAAATGTAAAATAATAAATAGTTATATTTTTTTTTCATGATATCATTATTATTTTACAGGATTATTCAAATACACTATTAGAGAGAATGTGGAAACGCTTTAGGAGGTAGACGCTTTATTTATCAATTTTTTTTTTTAGAAAAGCGAACTTGAAAATATTATATTTCTATATTTGATATACGTTTTGAAAAAAATATTCTCAAATATGCTTGATTCTTAAAAATATAAAATATTTATTCCCAAAATAAAAATTGAATATCTTAAATATGATGAAAATAAAAATACTCTTTTTATACTAATTATCTATCTACACTTATTTTTTTCACATTCTTTTCCTTCTGCTTCTATTTTTAATTTGTTTTAGCTGAATAAAGTTTATTTATTTATTTATTTCTAAAATTACTAAACATTGTTCATGAAAGTTATATTCCTAAACATAATACCTTGAAAAGGCACTCAAATAATTTCCAAAGTTGTGCTAGGATACGGGCCAGAGGTGGGCCCAAATGAAAAGTTAATATAAATGACGTAGAGATGGGAAATTGGGACAGCTGTGTGTTGGAGACCGTATACATGATACATGTGCGCGTTTTAGATCCACTAGAAGCATGTTTGGAAAAAATGGTAGGAGATTTTCAAATTAAGTTTCAAAATAATCTAAAATTGCTTTTCTTCTCCAAAGCAGGGTTGATTAAAAAAAATAAAAAAAGTTACTTTTACATCAAACTGATTTTATATTAAATTTCATTATAAATTTATTTTTGAGACTAGGTTTTGTAAATATAAATTACTCCGTTTTGAGTTTATTTTTAATTAAAATTAAGTTACAAAATTTATTCATAGAAAGTCACGAACACATTAACATAATAATGGACTAGATGAAGAAAACACAATTTGGAGATATTTTTGCTTTGCTTTGCAAATGTTGATATATATATATATATATATATATATATATATATATATATATATATATATATATATAGTTTGGAATTGAAAGAGTCAAAAGGTAGGGTCCACCAGAATCATCGGAGACTTTCATTCCCCAATATATTCCCTCTATTACCCTTGATAGCTTTGAGAAGGAACGTACACCCACATACATAACACTCCACATCAAATTATTCTCAGAGGCATATCCATCTACTAAAATGTAAATTTTTTAAAATTTGAAAAATAATATGAAAAACTATTATCATTAATGTAAACTTAAAAATAATTGAACAAAAAATAAGGATTAATACATATATATGGAATGAGACACATAAGAATGACATTGAAGTACAATGCTGATTTTATTTTTCTCTATGGTAAGTGTACCCCTTCAATCGGTAGGCATTGAACCTCCTAGTTGGGTGGTGGCCATAACCGCTTGAGGTATGTGCCCATGGATCTTGAGGTAACGACCATAGAGATTCGATGAAGGTCGAGGTTGTTTATCGCATGATCCACGTCCTTATAATCTCAAATTGATTTAGAGGACAGATTACACTTAATAATGTTTTTAGATTAAATCTTTTTTTTAGGCATAATTTAGCTATAAGAATAATGAAGTTTGTTTTAGGACATCATGCAATCAACCCAAAATTCTATTAGAGATTATAAAGTTGATTTAATGGTAAAAGGGGAGTGAAAGGAAAAGAGAGTGTGTGAGTATGAATTGTCCCATTAAAAAAATTTAATAAACTAACAACTAATATTTATCAATAAAAAAACATTCAAAAAAATCCCTTTTACTTCTAAGATCACGTTGAAAAAACCATTTGAGATTAAATTAATATTTCAACCAAACTTCACACACAAACTAGAGTTTTAGGTTAATATTAATTCAAAGAATAGCAAATATCAGCACTCGATAGACTAAATTATTAAGTAGTGAATGATTTAATCCATTTTTTTAATTCATGCACACATTCTGAGTATTATGTTAATGATTGTACATATCAATCTTTTTCTAATCTTTCTCTCTCGCGACCTCCGGGAATCTAGCTTTTCATCAGTTTAAAAAAGAAAATCTATACATATCCTTCCTTTCCTTCCATTCCAATCCCTTATTTATTTTTATAATACAACCTAAAAAAGCACCAAGAACTTTGTCCTCTTAGTTATCTTTATCTCGGTCTCACATAATTCCTATTCTCCCGACACATATCTTTATTCCTCCCTCTCTATCAAATCACATTACAACAATTCTGTTTTTCATCAGTCTTTTTTTACTCTTATTTTCTATCATCACTTCAATTATTGCTGTAAAGTTTCTAAATACCTTAAGTAAGGAACAACTTGGCAGGTGGACATATATTGTTCTAATTCATTTTGATATCTCTCCCTATTAAACACACAGTTAGAGAGCTAGCACTCATGCATTTTGTTATATTATCTTTCTGCCTTTTCTTATGTTCCATTTAGTACCCTTTATTTCCCTTTACATAATGTTTCCATAGGCACTTTCATGTAGCAGTTATTTTACGTCTGTGGATTCAAACAATTCATAGCAAAAAGAAGTCCTCCTTTCTTTAATTTGGACAATTGTGTTTGTCATACATATTTTTTTTCTTTCTTTCTTTCAACATCATAAGTGCCTCGTATGAGGGGACCAATATTAATATCGGGCTACTTTCATTTTCTATTTTGTTCATGTTCCTCAGAACTGTGTTTTTCTCTGTATAATCTGTGACAGAGAAAGTCAATCTCTTGTACAATCAACATGTATGGCTTCATTCACTCAACAGTAGCTTTCCATCAGTACCTTGTTCATAAATGAGAAATATATGTTGTCCCTATAGCATTGAGAAATATAATTAAGTGACACTCACTTGATAGTACCTTTTAGAGTTACTGTAAGAGATTTAATTGTTAAAAATGTAACTAGAGGGCTTAGGATGCTCAGGGGATGACATCAATAGAGGGTGTTTATGTCGGCCTGCTTACTGCAGCAGATCTACCAAACTCATATTTTTGTATAAATCAAAATGTCTCATCATATCAAACCAAAACTGTTGAATTAATTAAAATAAATATACAAGTGTTAAAATCATACTTTTTATATTATAATATTTTTTAATATATTTTAAAATTATTTTTAAATATACTTTTCCAAAAAAAAATAATCAAACAAATATAATGGATAGGAGTAATATTTAGATGACTTTTGATCTTAACTATTCTAGGGTAATATTTTTTTAAGACTTTGCTTAGACGTCATATATTTATTCTAATTGCACACGTGATTCATTTTTTTCCTTCTTTTTTAAAGTAGTAAATTTTTCAGTTTTAATTATCAAATGTTCATATTAATTTTTCATTGATCAAATTACAGGAAAAACCCGAGATTTTGTGTGATAACATAAATATTCCTACTATTTTAACCATTACTTTTTATTTTAGCAGGGGATGCTAGTGTAATATTGGAAGTGTCAGTATAATATTTTCAAACGAGGTGTTAATGCTTTCAAACATACTGTTTTAATCATTACTTTCAACCTCTACAGGGAACGTTAGTGTAACGCTTTTAAACATATAAAAATGTGTTAATGTTTTCAAATTTAAAGGAAAATTAGTGTAGATAAATAAAAAAAGATAGAGTTATCTGTAATTACACGATTCATAAAAAAATAATAAAAATATTGTTGTAATTTGGTTTTTTCATTAGAATCTTTTACAATGAAAATAGACATTTATTACGGTATTTTTTTTGTCCTATATCAAAATTATTCCATTTCATTAAATGACACTGATATTTAACTCTAAAAAGTTGTATATAATAGACGATAATAGTCCTCATCTTAAATTTTCAAGTATTTTGAAAAATATCATGATAAAATGAGAAAAATAATTTGCTTGATAAAATTTATGAAATGATAATAGTGGTATGATAAAATTTATGAAATAATAATACTGGAATGATAAAATATGCAATTAAATTAACTTAACTTGTGACTCTAAAATATTTATTGAGCTCTAAATTGATGATATTTATGTATCCTAAAATGAATCAGTGGGGTCAGGCTAGTGGTGGGGTTTGGGGGTAGTATGCACAAAATCTTAAGTTTAAACCTTAGTGCTATACACAAAAAATAAATGAATTTCGGGGATTAAAAGAATATTTTAAATGTTTGAGAGATAAAAATTAAAACAAAGAATTGTACAAGGACTAAAACTAAAATTGAATCATTTTACATGAATAAAAAACAGCTATTTCAAAACTTAGAGAGATAAAAAAATAAAAAAATTTAGGCACCAAAATAAAGTTCTGATTTTACAAAGTCAAAAATCATATTTAATCAAATTAATATGATTGAGACATTTATAAAAATTAATTTGAACAACATGTTATTTTTATAATATAGACTAATATTTTCTATTAAAGACAATCTTATTCAAATCAAATATAATGATGTAGTCATTTGAATAATAAAATTTAAGTAATATAGTTATCATAAATTATCCAAAACAAAACAAAGATAAAAGTAAAAAGACAGAAGGGCCATGAAACCTTAGGAAATTGAACCCGAGTTCCAAGATTCATGGCCATAGGTTGAGTTTGCAAGCTTAATTTTCCTCACATCCCGTCTTTAGAATAGATCGAAGATCCCTATTGGGAAGCTCTCTTCTCTCTTTTTAATTAACTTGTTTTAATTTGGACTGAACTTTTTTTTCTTTCTATTTTCATGCAACTAGCCCATAAAGATTGCCTTAGGCCGCTCAAGCACGCTGAATGAATGTGGTGCTTCACTTCTACGCTGAGTTTTTTGTTACAAAATAATAATTCAAGGAAAAATAACGGTGTCTCAATTTAAGATAAGAAAAGCTTTTGCACAAAAGAAGAGAGAAAATATGTTATATGTTTAGCGTGTAAAATAATTTTATTATTATTTAATCATAAATTATTATAATAAATTTATTAACTTTTATAATAATTTTCTTAAAAATTATACCAATAATAATTTCTGCTTAATTGACTTTGTAAAAACTATTAGTTAATCTATCAACATTAAACTTAAAATCTACTCGTAATAGAAAAACTTACAATAAGTAGACAGTTAAAATGGAGATGTTTAACTTTTTTTATAAGCAAATAACATTATTATATTATAAAACAAGTACAAGAGATACTCAAATCCATATAAAATGTACATGGATAAACTACAACCCTCCAAAGCCACAAAGCCACCGTAGGTTATTATGTATTTAAGTGTATCCAATGACAAATTAATACACAATAACCATAATCAACATACGTTGCCTATGATGTACGTATATTTAAGCCTCCCTTCTTCCCTAACCCAAAAGACTAACATAGCAGTTAGTAACTGAGATATTATGTAACTATACAACCTTTAAAGCTATACTGATTCCATACCAAAACACCACTAAGTAGACAGATACATCCCTGCAATCTATAATTCCACACCGCAAAAAGTGAGTACGTAGTTAATTCGTCTAACAGCAATTTATCTAATTACACTCTAATCGCAATTTTTTTAGGGGCTCTAATCGTAACTAGATAACAATAAAATAAAATAATATAGGTATAAATGCATATTTAGTGTTTGTGTTATAGTATTTTTAAGACGTGGGGGCGATGTTTCATTTCATGGGACCCTGTTGATGAATATTGGTTAGTGATTGAAGAGAGGAATGAGCATTATTTGCATGGTACAGGGTCTGTACCAAATATTAAGTATGATAATACACGCTATTCCATATTCTCTACCATACATTCTTGTCAATCTGACAACCAATAAATGTGATCATGTGGGAGAGAAAAATCTTCACTCAATTCTCCAATAATGACAAACAATATCATGAATGGGGAACTTCCAAAAGCTTGTATTTTATTGTCGACCAAGTCTTTCCATGCCCAGTTTTTCTAACAATTCTTCTTAGCCCTTTTTTGATAAATTTTAAAGTTTATGCTAACAACTAGTAGTGACCTAAACGCATTTAGGTCTGTCGCTGAGTGATGAAGAAATCTGTTAATACGACAAGGACAGTCATTAAGCAAGAATCAAAATCCTTTTTTGTTCATTTTCTTATTAGTTATGTAATTGGTGTCTGTGGAGTCTTTGTGCATATTAATTTGTTAAGTAATATAAATTCTTTTATAATTTGGAATTAATTATTTTATTTGAATTGATATATTCTAATATATAAAATTTTATTATACGTCAAACCATATATTATTGAGCATAATAAACTAAAAAGGCAAAAAAGAAAAATTAATTAGTAAACTAATTATATAATTAAATAAAATAATTCTGTTTTAAATCATATCTCCATATGAAATTACTGAGCGTGTATGTGAATTGAATGAGATTGTTTTAGTTTAATAATTAGTAATGTTGAGTTTAAATTTTAGATATTCATTTGTGTTAAATAATTGGAGAAAAAAATAGTTGCCTATAAAAGACTTACTCAAGTCTAGTTAGATGGTCTTTTGTAGAGTTGAAAAATGAATGGATCAAATCGGGATGATCCATCGGATCAATCTTGAAAAATAGATTGGGTTGAATTAATTCATGTTTTATATGAGTCTTATTTTTTTAAGTTTAACTAGGTCTGATAATCTATCGGGTTGACCCATATTATTATTTTATCTAAATTTATATAAATTAAAAATATATTTTTTTAAAATATCAAACTAAAATAGATTCGATTAAATTCAAATTTATATTTCTTAAATTTAGCCTAACTCCATCGACCATCAAACTGATTCAAATAAATCCAATTCTATTTGGGCCAACATTTTCTTAGTCGAATTCGATTTGACCTAGTAGACCAATCTAATTGGTCCAATTCATTTTGTCAACTCTAGTCAAAATCATTATAAGAATCGTTGAATTGTTGTAGGATAAATCAAATGTAACAAATTGATAAGATGATTTTATATAGGTATAAAATTACATCAAGAAAAAGTTATAGTGTTTGTATATTTTTTTTATTATTTATTCAGAAAAAATTTGTAGAGGAACCTAAATTAATCTATAGTTATCACATATGACATTGTCTACACTTACAGTTTCAAAATGTGGTTTTATAATATATAATAAATGTCTTCAAACATGTATTCTTATTACTATTAGAAAAGAACAATTCAGAAAAAAATAAAAAAAAATAGTATGACTTGAAATTACTTTTGGGAATAGTAAGTGAAAAATAATTGAGTTATTTTTTTTTAATTCTATGATTTAGTGATACATAATGTTATTTTTTATATATAATATAATGTCAACAAATTGGATTAATAATATGACATTATCACGTATATTATTGAGTTTTGATAGAGTCTAATTTGAGTTTAAACAAATTAAGACTTATATATGTTTCTGAAATATAATGTTTTTTTAGTTTTGGTCTTTCCTTGTAATTTTTTTTTTGGTTTTTAATATTTTATTTTACTCCTTACAATACACCTATATTTTTTGTTTTAATTCTTATAATATTTTGTTTATTTTGAATTAGTCTCTTTGAATTTTTTCGGATAAAGACTAAAGACAAATGATTTACATATTATAAAGATTAAAACAAAACAATAAGGAAAAAAATATATACGTCTTAATTTATTATCTCATTGTTCTTTGTTTTTTTTTTCTTTGGGTGATTTTATTATCTCATTGTTAAAAAAAACTTATTATCTCAATTAACAATTAGAGTAATATCATATTATAAAGACTAATCTTTGACAATTAATATTATGTGGAGGCGGTTTAAAATTTGAAATCACTTAACAGTGATAGAGTTACTTTAAAAAATACACGATTATAATTGATTATTTTTAATGACCTAGTAACATTGTATTTTCCTTAAAAAAGTAGAATTAATTTTATTTTATTGATCCACTCATTTTTATAATCATACTAAGTTGTTTACTTATAGTGTGTGTGATATAATTGATAAATAATTATTTTATTTAAATATGTGATTAAGTTTCAATCATTAAGTCTATGTATGAATCAATATTTATGTGAAAATCTCAATTTATTAAATGAATCTTAATAATTCAAGGTATTTGACTAAAATTCTTGGTTTGGATAGAGAGAAACACGCAAAAAAGTAGGATAAAAAGAAGCAAGAGAAAAGATAAATTGAGTAGAATGAGTAGAAAACAGATAATTTTTTAAGTTGATTATTAGTTTAATTACTCTTTATTAGTTCGGTTGAATAGGCGAAGAAAAAGAAAATAAATTTTGTTGTATAAATATATTTTTGTACTTAATATATGTACGTATTGCTTGTGAAATAGAAAAAAATAACAATGTTAAAATTGTAATTTAAACGTGGGTTAAATATTTTTTATCTTTATTTTTTCTCATCAAAAAAGAGAATTTATTACTAAAAAAATAGATATTTTATTTTGAAATGAGACTCACTTTATGACTTTATTTTCTTAATTTTTATGTCCTATCTTCTTATTCAAACAACATAAAGTTATTTTTTCTCTATCCCTTCTCGATCATTTTCTCTCTACTGACTTCTAAAGAAACAAAGGTAAATATCCCGTCCACTCATCTTAATAAATGAAAGTAGAAGATCAATTGATCTTGTGCCATGCATCCCATAAACTTATTTTAGGAGTCAGGACCAAATTTGAAAAACTAATTCTAGCTCTTCTTTTTTTGCGTTTTATTCCTTGAATGTTATACTGGAAGTGTTTGCCAGTATTGACTCAATGTCTTCCACGTGAAATTTATCATAGTGAAAAAGTTAATAGGAACATAGCCAAAAATATTTTAGCATTGGAATATCACATTCAATGTCTTGGCTGCTTTACATTTACCTATTGATTTGATATGTTTCCATTGGCCAAACCCCTTCAGCAAAGTTGTACTGTAATTGGTTAATTGACCCAAAGGATCTAGTTGCCGACGTGCGTGATAACATTTCTGACCATTAGATCAAATGATCACATAACTATATATAAGAGTACCAGATCAAATGGATCCTTTTTCTAAGTAGTGACTATTATGAGTGCCAACATATACCGCATGTTCATGCATATATATCAGCCTTAGGACAGTTTGACTATTACATAAAAAAATGTTTTTTTTCCTACTACATTTAAAATCTGCTTTGACAATAGGAAGAATTTGAACTACATAGAATTTTGACAAAACTACATCTACTTAAGTCTTTCCATAATGGATGTACGAATGGAAAGGTAACATATCCCCTTCTGATAAGTTTTCACCCGCTACTCCTGTTGAAATTTCAAACATTGACCTTTTTAAGTTGATAATTTCAATTTTAACTACTGGAGATAAGATACTAAAATTATGAATGTGATTATGACATTATACTAGTTGATGACCAAAATTATTATTGCAACTCAAGTTTGATTTAGTTACCACTCAGTTTAATATTTGATATATAAGATAGAGTTAGCAAATTTAGAAAGTATTCAATGATAATGTCAATAAGATAGATGTCAATATATATATACACCAGCTGTAGGATTGTGATATGTCTAACTCATTATCAATCAAATAGATATATTGTTTATCAACGTAGATCATTTCAGTTTCTTAACTCTACAAAATCCTCTTTTTAGTTTCTTATTGCCAAAGGCCGTTTATTAATCTTTTCACTTTTATTTTTTTTCTCAATTTACATCAAATTAATAAGACTAAAATAAACTATATTATAAATTAATTTAGAAACTAAAATGGGGTTTTTATAATGTTAAAGCTAAAGTTATTTATGTATACATTTCAGAAATAGGAACAGGAATTTAATTAATCATTTGAAGTTTCAGTTTATTTCAAATTATTGATTATTTTATAAAATTAAAAAATTAACTATTTTGTAAGTTTGTTCTTGTCTTTTCTTGTCAAACACAAACAAAATAAAAGAATATTATACTTCAATAAATACATATTTATATGATCAAATTTACTTTTTGATATTCTTAATTTGACTTGAATTTGATCAAAGTTCAAACTTTATTATCTTTATTTTAAAAATTAAACACATTTTTATAAAATTAAATATGTTCAATGACTTTCATAATCCCTGTCCAAAATCTTAAACAACAATTATTTTCAAATGAAACGAATTATTCATCTCATTTCAAGCAGTAACTCTGGTCCTAATACTACTTCCTCTAAAAATAGGCATTTATTCTGGTCCTAATACTACTTCCTCTAAAAATAGGCATTTATTTTGGCTATGCTAAGCAGAAACATGATTAAATTAAAAACAAATAATAAGAAGGGAGTAAACTTTTTTATGAAATACCATCATTACTTAATCTTTCTGAAAATTCCTGAGCATGCATGGAGAAGACAGAAAGTCTGATTCAAGGTCTTATGTAACTATATGATCATACTCTGTAAAACAGGTTATTATTTAATATTTGCCATTATACAATGAACAATAGGAATGAAATGTTGTTTAACTACTTTTCTGTACATGTTGGGTAAAGACCATTTATAACCACCACGCGTCAAAAAGATGACGGAGAAATGTAAGAGAATGGTTGGAAGCGTTGGCGGGGAAGAGAAAACAAGGTTATTACTTTGGGAGTTTTGGAAAGGGAGAAAAATATTGTATTTTAAATTAAAAAATTATATAGTTGTGATATTAATAAAAATAAATGAATAAAATCATTACATTAATAGTGGTAGTATTACTTAATCATTTGGTTTCTTATTTTAAAAATTACTAGTAATGTTAAACTAAAACATACGTACATTTATTTATTTTTTAAAAAATTCTTTTGCAAATACTACATGAACAAATAAAGAAAATTAATGAACTTCACTGTATCCAATTTTAGCATTTAATGAATCCCGCAAACAGTGCCTCTGAATTAGTGTTTTCCTTTGGTAACATTGGAGTTGGTGGCACTGGGACACTAACTATAAACCTTCATTAATAACTGCTTGATTAAAAAGCGGAGACTCCAAGAGCAAGCTTAGAGCATTGTTTGTCATCTACGGTGTCAGCAATTAAAGAAAGGGGTTAGTTCCCCATATACTGTAAGAGTCATGGATTAATGCATATTTTTTTTATGACAGATAACTTACGATTATCTTCGATTTAGCCTAGGGTTTTGGAAACCCTAACACAATCTTCAACTTTGCTAAAGGATTTTCAATCATTCCAATAAAAAGTGGGCAAAGTATCAACCCCGGATATAATTTTAAATAATTGTAATTCCTTAAAATACTCCTGATTTTCTAAATTAAGACACTATGGTTATACAACAAAGCTCTTTAATTATTTATTAGTTTTGTAAGAAATTAAGACAATAAAGGAATATATTTGGAACATGAATTTATCTTTTAGAATAATTGTAAAAAAAATGTTTACATGTGTATGTAGATATTAGTAAAAGTGAAAATTATAAAATGAAAAGTAAAAGTATTAATCTAACAGGAGTGTCGACCTTAAAATTTATAATTTAGTTTAAATTAATGAATATAATTTAATTTTATTCATTAACATGTGTCCTCGTTAAAAAAAAATCCCAATTTTCTAATAATTTTCCAACTAATAAAGAAATAAAATACAAAATAGTCCTTTTTATATTTTCAACAATGCACTTAGTGGAAAGAAAATCATTAAATGTACATCCTTAATTTCAATAAAATATTCTCACAACAAGAAAAAGAGAGAGCTATGTTTGAATTAAATTTGTGGTGAAAAGTCTTACTATATATATGCTTTCAGAAACAGAAAAAAAAAACCAATGTAAAAGCCAACGAAAAAACTGTAGTCATAAGTCAAACAGATGTTTTTGTTTTTGTGTGTGTGAGAGAGAGTGCTTTTATTGTTGTTTTATTTAATTTTAGTACATGGAACATTACAAAATTCCAATCCGATACACCGTGAGAAATATAAAATTGTAGAAAAGAAAAGTATTGTCTTATAGCCAAGCATTCCTATTTAAGCAAGAAAATGAGACACACCACTGATTTATTTACTTCAGGGAATAATAATAAATAAATTATTTTTAATTTTTATAATGAAGAAAGACAAGGGTATAGCGAAGAGAGTGGGGGAAAAGGAATCACACATGACATGAGGGTGTCTTTTTTTTTTTTTTTATCCCCGTCGACTCAGTGGAAGGGAAATCCAAAGTGACCCTATTATTTTATGGTACTACTGTTTTGTGGGTTTTGACTAAAGAGAGAGAGAGAGAGAAACACCTTGTGCTGTAGTATCTTCTTCCTTCCTCTTCTTCTTCTACTGTCATTTTCCCATATATACTCTCGAGGAAAACAAAACCCAAATCCACTTGTTTTCCTTTCCATACCTCTCTGGATTTATTTATTTGTTTATTTATTTTCTTCTAATTTAATTTAATTATTCCCTTTTTAAAATTCCTTATTCCCTTCTACCTCACTCACTGCTATAGCTTAACAACAACAACAACAATCTCTATCTCTATCTCTATCTGTCTCTCTCTTACCTCTCACCACATTCTTTCACAATCTCTTCATGAGCATGAGCATGAGCATGTTTGTTTGCAAAAAGTTTCAAAGACTCACTGCAACCTAGTTACCTTCTTAGCTTAATTTCTCTTTCTCTCTTTCACCACTCCTTCCTTCCCTTCCTTTAAGCTTCTTCAATAGTTTGGCCTTTGAGTTAGCTTTCCAGATTCTTTTCTTGGGAAAAGATTAGAAAAAGAAGGAGGTGAAGAGAACAAAGGGATTATTATGATTATGTTATACACAGTACTATACTCTCCTCCTCCTCCTCCTCATCAGGTTGTGAATATTGCACTTTTAATTAGCCTTGTGTCTTGTCTCTCCTGAGTATAGTATCAAAATCTGATATCATTTTAATAAAGGAATAAAAGAAGAAGAACGAAAGCTGTTTCATAGTATATATATTTTCTGAGCGTCAAGCCATATCCCCATAAAGAAGATGACCTTGGAAGGGATTTTCATTGAGCCCACCTCAACCACTGCCCCTGATCTTTCTCTTCACATAAGCCCCCCAACCATCTCCTCCTCTTCCTTGATTTCCAATCATGGAAGTAATAATTTCCCTTCAAGAACTACTACTTTGTTTCAACAAGCCCACACAGAACTCTCTCTTGGAAGGAATTTCACTTCTGAAACGCCAACACCAACACCGACACCAACACCAACACCACACAACCCTTATTATCAAAGCCTAAACCACTTCCATCATCTTCACCATCACCACAACCACAACAACAACAACAACACTAGTACTAGTGTTAATACAACAAGTACTACCACTACTAATACTCCCTTGAATCACATAAACTATGGAGTTTCATTGCTTGATGTGTCATCATCAGACACCTTGAGGCCAATCAAGGGGATTCCTGTGTATCACAACCGTTCATTCCCTTTTGTGGCTGCCATGGACCATGCTAGAGACGACGACAACAACAACAACAAGGATCATCACCATCATCACAAGATGTGCTTATATAATAATCATCACAACATGCCTTCTTATCACCCCTCTCTCTCTCCCTCCACAGTTGCTCCTTCTCCTTCACCTTACTTTGTGGATCCCATGTCCCTCTTGAACAACGGCTCCACCGTGGCGGCATGTAGGGCTGCCACCGCCACAAGGTTTAATGGGTTCTCCGGCGATGCTTTCAAATCTTCTCATCCACTGCACCAATATGGGGTTGGTCCTTCAGAGGCTTCTTCTGGGTTCATGAGATCAAGGTTTCTGCAGAAGCTTCCCAACAAGAGGAGCATGAGAGCACCCAGAATGAGGTGGACAAGCACCCTCCATGCCAGATTTGTTCATGCGGTTGAACTTCTTGGTGGCCATGAAAGTAAATGTTACATTTCTTTCTTTCCTTAATTTTCTCCCATTTTAATTTTTCACAATTTCTTTTTTTTTTTCTTCCTTTCAATATTCTTCCCTCTTTCCTTAATCGAGCAAAATGACTTCGAGTAATTCTTATAACCGACCTAATCTGATAAGATAAAGATTTGTTTTTATTGTTGTTAATTTCCTTCAATCCCCTCTCATTTTTTATTTAATTTTTAAGTTGACTTTATGTTAACTTCAATTTTCTACACATGTTTTCTCCTTCTTGGTTTTATTACTGAAAATTTAGACTGTTACTAGCTTGTTGTTTTTTCTCTGTTTAAATCTTAGGTTTTTAACTTTGGTTATCTACTAATGTATTTGGATATGGTGAATTAATTTAGGAGCTACTCCAAAATCAGTTCTTGAGCTCATGGATGTGAAGGATCTAACACTAGCTCATGTGAAGAGCCATTTGCAGGTAATATACTATCTCTTAATTGTTTCTCTTTCTCTTTCTCATTCTCTCTCTCTATCTCTCTCATGTGTGGGGGGCGGTGTTTGTGGTCTATCTATCCTACTGGCACGGTAACCAATGAAGAAAGCAGTGAATGTGGGAGTAGTGTGGATGAATGAATTAAAAGTCTTTAGTCAGCTGAGTAGGGAGCCTTTAACGTCTGAGAAGACCAGACAGAAAACAGTTTCTGCTTTGAAAGAGAGAGAACAGACAAAGATCATCATTTTCCAATAATACACACACCCTTCTCATTACAACCTCATCAACACATCAAAGAAAGAAAGGAAGAGAGAGAATATGAAAAGGGATCTAAACGGGAAATGATTTTATATTCTTCTTTAAACTTTTTGTAATAAAAAATTTGGTATTTTTTTTATTAATATGTATACATCTCACGCAGTCACGCACGTTATTAATGGATTTTCTTCCAAGCATGGAAAAGCCTTTTATATATAATGCCTTTGTTTTTGTTTATGGCTTCTTCCCAGATGTATCGAACTGTTAAGACCACTGACAAACCTGCAGCATCTTCAGGTAATTCGTATTGCTTAATCTTCAGCTATTTTTTCTTTTCTGTTTTTAGCAGCCTTATCTTTTTCTTAAGCATACACAAATTAATATAGGTTTTTTCATATAATGGAAATAATATCACACCTTGTTCTTCTTTTTAGACCCTACAATTTTTTTTTACTACTACTATTACTTTTAATTTTACCGCAAGCTATTCATTTCTTTCTTTCCCCTCTCGTACTTTTACACAAACCCTTTTAAAAAGGGATTTCCACAGAGATATATCAGATATGTTGAACAAGACTAGCTCCACATTAGTCGAAAATAAATTATATGTAGTATTAAGATGCATGCAAGCATATATGAAATTTAAAAAAATTTAACTTTGCAGGCCATTCAGATGGGTCTGGAGAGGATGATTTGTCTCCGATGGGTAGCACCGCCGATCGTGGCGGTCTTCGGCAATTTCCCAACCACAGAGGACGGCCGGAATGGCAGGCGCAACAAGACATGGACTACCCTTCCACCACCCCTATCCTATGGAGTAATTCTTCAAGGTACTACCCTTACCAATTTCCACTTTTATATTGTTTAGACCATAAATTAATTTATGTTTTTTGTATATATCTCTGTGGAGTGTGCAGCCTGTTTGGACGTACATGTTTGTGATTGTGCTTTATTTGCTTTTGCCTTTGCATGGTATCTGATGGATATCAATGCAATGCAAACCCACGTCCACCGGATTCTTTTTTTTTATGAAGAATAAAAAGGGTTCTTGTGTCAGCTTTTGCTTTGCTTGTGTTTGGTTGTTTTCTTTCTTTTATATATCTTTTGTACCTCACCGAATTTTTTTCGCCTGAGATGTGTATTGAAGCCATGATATGATATGGGTATATAATAAAGGAAAGCTTCAAGACATAATCAAACGTTAATTAGGATAAAAAGCAAAGCACCCTCAGCTACATGTACTTTATCTTTTCTCCTTTGGAGAAGAACTTGATCCATATATTAGTTATATGTGCTTATTATATAAGTCCTGCTACTAGCTTAGCTACCATTTATGCTGCTTATTATTTGAACATACCTAAGTGTTATATATATATATATATTATGTATTATGGAGTTCTTATTCTCCACCACAGGAGATCCAATAAAACCCAAATAATAAATTTCTCCGTGTTCATCATGAGTGCCATTAGCTTCAAATATTCTTATTAACAATGTGTATATTGAAATCAAATTATATATTAAATGGTCATGGAGGAAAATAAGCATATTCTACTTCAGGTGTTTTAGCTTAAAATGGTGTTGCTTTGTGTTTTTTATTTTTTTACTAGACCATGTTAGGAGAGGCCCCACCATGGTGCCTAGCTAAGAGATTCCTGTTAGGGGGTCTTGGAAGAGGAGGTCAGAAAGAAAATAAAAGAAATATTTTATAACTAGAAGCTTTTTGACTGTTAATTAAGTCTTGTTATACGTACATGTCTTAACCATGAGCCTCTTTGTTTTTATTTTTGAAGATATTTTGTGAGCCATAAGAAGCACCATATGGAACAACTTGCACGAGTTACATTGTTAAGAAATAATAGTGAAAATAATAAGAATCAAATAAATATACTTTTAAATGTCTAATATATATTAATTAAATATACTGACTTTCTAGTAAATACATACATTTTATTTTTAACCCGTATTGTTCAAGCAATAGTTAGCAAAATTCTTACTATAACCTTAAAAGTTTAAAACAACTAGAGGAAACTCTACAGAGATTTCTTTAAAAAAAGTAATGATAAAACTTGAATAATTGATTAAAAAATACTCATGTATCTAAAGCAACATTTTTTTTTATAAAAAAAAAAAGAAGCAAAACTGAATGCTCAAGATATACACTCAAGGCGATAAGTTGACTCTCTTGCATGATAATGAAACTTTGAAAAACATAGGATCCAAAATTTCTTTTACCTGAGAATATATATATAGTTAGTTAATTAGTATGTAAATTTCTGATATATTCAATTAACTACTGACTTTCAAAAAGTAAAAACATACATTAACTTGAATCATTGATTCATAAAAAAATACACAAGTATCTAATTAATTTTATTTTTTTTTTAAAAAGAAGTTAAAGTGAATGCTCAAAGATGTATATACATTAAACTTTAGGGCGATAAGTTGACTCTTGTTCGATAATGAAGCTTTGAAAAACATATATAGGATCCAAAATTTCTTTTACCTGAGATTACATAACGTATGTAAATTTCTGGTACGTATGTGAGTTTTTGACTTTTTCAAGTAACACTATTTATCATGAATAGCAAGTGCAACACAAGACATGTACCTTTATGCTGTGCCTGTTATAACATAACCGCTCAAAATAACAAAAAAGCCATCTTCACAGTTCAAGAGCTGTAGCTTATTAGTGCCTATATATCTCTAAATTTGTCCGGACTTTAGCCTAACAGTTCCTATTTTCACATAGATTTATTGCATATTTGAGTCAACATAAAAGCAAGAATTCCTTTTAAGGTAAATAAAATTAGTATTCAAAATGCCATGTACGTGAATGGTGCAACCCAACCTAGCTTTCACATAGAGCCTGTACTTTTTAAAAGCTGAAAAACCGGAAAGCACAGCCTCTATTATTGAAATAAGATGGAAGCTAGTGTGACTGAATAGTGTCAAACGATCATGAATCAATATTTTTTTTTAGAAAAATACTGGCCTAGTAGCACATATAAAAAACTTTATATACAAAATCAGTTGTACGTAGCAGCAACAAAACTATGCAGCATACTCCTGGGCTTATTAATTATATTCCCTCTGTTATATCTGAAAGAAGGATATTAAAGATCATCTTTTCAAACATAACATTTTAGATTGAAGATATTTATTGTAGATGACTCCTTGGTTAAAGGTAAAAGCTTAACATCTAATTAGTTCAAGTGCTTTTTTGTTGGTAGCTAGCGTAAGTTTAATTCCTGTAGTGAGAATATACAATCATTAAAACATGTTTTCCTCCATTTGAATATCGTTTAAATTAAGTTGGACAGCTCATGTGTACTACTTTTCTCTAAATTTCTGTAGTGAGAATATGCTTAAGGTATTGCTATATATATATATATATATATATATCCACCATTTTCTACCATACTATATATTTTATATGATACGCGGTACATCTCTTGAGAGTGATGGAACTAAAGCATTTTTTTTTTGTTATTTTTGGTGACCTTCTGAATTTCATGAAACTGACAACAGTTGTGGAGAGTCACGGCTAAGACCTAGTTCTAACGACATAGATGGTCTCAGATCACCTATCCTCCAGTCACAAACAATATCAGGAGGGCATCAAATTCAGGTATTCAGAGATATAGCATTTGTTTGTTAAGTCATTTTATTTCTCATGCATATATATGATGTTAGCACAATATATAGTAACAAATATACTTACAGGAGTGTGATTCAACCCAACTCAAGAACAACATGGCGGGTTCTAATTTGAAGAAGAACCCAAGCTTGGAATTCACATTAGGAAGACCAGATTGGGATGGCAAAGAACAAGCCTAGCCTAATTTTGATTGGTTCCCTTGTTTTTCATTTTATTTTGCAATTTATTTATAAACCATGGTGACAACTTCTTCACCTTTTTATGAAATGTAGAGGTAATTATTTAGATAAATATAAATTGGTGTCTAGGAGAAGAAGAAAAAACCCTTCGTAGTTCTACTTAATTAGCTAGCTTCCGAAAGTGTTTTGAGTTCATAAACAGTTTTGTTTATATTTTACTTTGCTTTTATTTATTTGTGAGGATGAAGGAAGGACATTAATTAAGATGTAGCAACCAAGGCTTTTATGAAGGAAGAGATGAGATGCAGGTGCATATGTAGAAGAGCAATGAAGGAGAGGGTGGGGGGAAGGAATTGAAACTAGGGGAAGGAATTAGAATAGTTACATTCTTTTTTTGTTGTTGTTGAACTAGTTTGTTCTCAGTTCTCTGCTCTTCTCTTTATTTTTTTTCGCAAATTTGTCCCTTTTAATTAGTTTCTTACGTTAAGATAATATATAATCTGCATCTGCTGTCAATAATAATAATAATAATCTGCATGAAATTTAGTTCTTAAAAAAATCTAGAGCAGTTACCCTTCTATGCACGGGATTGTGAGTTAGTTTCATAATATATAATGTACTCATGTACAATACTGAAGCAGACAAATACTAAACCCAGGCTTCCTAAGCTTTTTATATATATCAATATGAGTGTTTCATGTTAGGAAATGGATCCATTTGATCTTTTTAACTAGCTTGTCCACATCCAATTTCACAATAATCCTAACTCGCGTGGAATACGTTATTGAGTTTCTTCGAACTTTTTCATGTTTGTATCAAGAGTAACTGACTTACTGCCCAACCATGCATATTGTAAACCTAATAAGTAGTCCTATTATCTAGTATATTTATATTAAAAGCTACTGGGAAAATTAATGCGCATTCAACTTTTTTTGACAAAGACGCACACCCATCTTGAACTAATATAGGTGTGAACTATTACATGTTGTGAATAGCTAATCTTTGTCCACGATGACCTTTAGTAGAGTTTTATCTTTTAATTATATATTTTTTTATTCACAAATTTAAATTCAATTAGAACTCAATTTTTTTAGAAAAATGATTTTTTTTTAATTTTACTTAAAGAAAAGAATCCGAGTCTACTATTTAGATAAATAAAATGTTGGCCTTTTTCTCTTTTTTTGCACTACACTGTTGTCCATTACATTTATTATCATTTTTTCTTCTTATCTTTTTCTATTCAAAATACATACACAAGAAAAAGTAAAAGAATCATTTTTATTAAAAAAAAGATTAAATTTTACATCAAGAAAACAATCATTGATAATTAAATATATTTATTTATACAGTAAAGTATATTTTTTATTGAAATGATTAAAAATATAATTTAAGAATATAATAATATACAATATATAATGAAATTTGTCACACAGATAACATTTATTTACTTTCCTTTTTTATTGAATGCATATATAATAGATATGGTAGTTTTAATTTTTTAATTGTTTAAGAAATGCTTTTAGAAAAGAATTCTCAAGTTAAATAAAAAAAAAACATACATGTGTGATGAATACTTAAAAAGTATCATAAAATTTATTAAATAATTGATATAAATCTCTTTTATTATAATACAATATTTATGTTTTTTATTATGATTAATTTTATTCCTATAAATTCTTATTAAAAATATTTGAATAAAATTTGTCCATTATAAAAGTAAAATCAACCATCTTTAATTCTTACAGGACTTTAAAGATCATTTTATAAATTCTCATGATAAAATTCATAAAATATCATTTCAGGGTAGAGCATAGATTGAAATATTCATTTTATGTTATAATTATTAATAATGTTATACTTTTTTTTAATATATAATTCATATATTGATAAATTATTTTTCCCATTATAATTTTTTATCTTATGTTTTATTATTATTTTTATAATAATGCATTCTCGATTAAATTTAAAAACATATACTTTATATTTTTAGTTATTTTAATTTAATTTTATCATGCGATATACGAATGATATACGGTGATAGTTATGATACAAACAAGACTGAGCTTGGGCCTAGGTGGACAATGGACCAAGACCCTGGATATTGAGGAGTCTAAAAATCATTCAACAATTTTTTTTATCATTTATTTTCTTGACTTCTCAACCGGAACAATTTATAGTTTAAGTTTCTAAATCAATGCTTCAAAACTCTTTAAATTTTGTAGGGTTTTTTTTTTTTATCTTGCCAATCATTCAACTATATAGAGCCACGAGACACATTTTTTTTTAATTTTTCATATATATGTAGTAAAAAGTTTGATGATTGTTGATTATTATTATAAGAGTTCATTGGTTAATTACTCCACCATATTTTCAAAGGAAGAAATAGTATTAAGATAAGAAAAAAATATATAATTATGTATATTATTTTTAAAAAAGTGTATCTTTCTATCTCCTTTGCTTTATTAGGATTAGGAGAAAGAATAAGGGGAAAAGAAATAGGAATAAAAGAGATCAGTAGTAGAAAATATGTGTTGTTTGAATGGATATATGGGAAAAACAGTAGAAAAAGATAAACAAATTATATGAATTTTTTTTATATTAATTAAAAAAATATTTTTTTCTCTTATTATTTTATTAGCACTATTTCTTTATTATGATTTAAAATAAAAATATGTGATAAAAATTATTTATTTTAAAATTAAAACAAAACATTTCAATTATAGAGCTTCAAAAAAATAAAAAGTGATTTCACAAGAGTGTAAGAATTAGGGATTGGAATCCTGCACCCTCTATTATATTTAGTGAAAATACAATAATATTCATAATTAAAATTTTCTTTCATCTTCGAACCTTAACACCTCCATTCTCCATTCTATCAACCTGTGATGACATCTACCTCGACAGCATCGTGCTCCCACAATGACATCCCTTCCTCGATGGCACATCCACTGCAATGACATGTCTCCCTCCTGTGGTGGCTCCCCCAGAATGGTCGTCTTCCATAAGCAAAAAATGCTTTTGAAATGGTTGTTTTGGAAGCATTTTTTTATTGTGGAAAAAGACTATTCCAAAAGCAATTTTTTTTTATATTTAGAGCAACCTTTTTGAAAGTATATTTTGTATATTTCGAAAATGGCATTCCTGAAAGCACTATTTTGACTTATGGAAGGACCATTTCGGAAGCAAAAATTACAATCTGGAATCAAAAGTATATTTTGTATCTTTCAAAAAGGTCGTTCTAGAAGCACTATTTTTGCTTATGAAAAAAGTGTTTCAGAAGGGTCATTCCGTAAGAGTATTTATATCCTTATGGAATGCCTGTTTTGAAAAAAGATCTGGAACTCAAAATAGGAACAGTTGTTTCAAGAAGAAGAGTTGAGTTGGATAACAAGAGAAGAATGGGAAAATGAAGGGTCTAGACTTGTGCTAGCTATGGGAGAAAGAAGAGGAAAAATATAGAAGGGATAGGTTGAGATTTAAAAAAAAATGGGAGGTACAGGATGCAATGCAATAAGAGAGATGCAGAATTCAATTGCCTGAATTATTGTTTGTTGAGCACTTACCATCCAAGTTTAAATTACTATGCACTTGGATCAGATTATCCCAACCCATAACCTTCCAATATTTTACAATAATGTTTTATTCATTGAATGAAAAAAACACTCTCTAAATTAATAACAAACTATTAATTGATTAATATAATTTTATGATCCAAACAATATTAAAATTTTAGAAGTTTTACATACTTTGCATTAATTACGAACATATGATATGATATACTTGACAAAAAATCATATTTATTAAGAATGCGATAAAGGATTTGATCCCAAGTTCATGCATAAGAGATCAACCCCATAAATAAAATGTGGTCAGTTCCTTGAGGAATTATTCTTTGTCTCCCGGCTAAAGAATTACCTTGAGTTCATCCATAAAATACTTTGCATTAATTTGTTTTGTTCATTTTTTTTACTTGTTACCTCCTATCATATTTCACTACAACTTACATTAAAATAATCTATCAATTTGCAAAATTTAACTCAACTGTAATTTGCCAAAGTCCTCCTTAGGTATGTCCACTGGGTTGATTCTGCATACAATTTCAATCAATATCCAATCCCAGCATTCAGAAACAAACTTTCCTCGGTTTCTCTGTGCAAGAATGAATCTGACAGCTGGATATAGTTCACTTGTGTGCTCTGTTAAACTTGCTTATTACTCTATACAAAATCATGCATGTCACATTTGGTGATTCCACTGAATACTGATTCTTTAAAACTAGTTTTTAGAAGATTTTGGCTTGCTCCAGTTCCTTCCAAGTCTACTAATCCTATTAGATGTGTGCCTTAATGCTGAAGCTCCTGAACGTTTTGTTTGTGGGTTAGAATATTTTGTGTACTCTCTTTAATTCATCTTTATTTGCTTACAAAAAAAATCCCAACATTCAGAAGAGCTCAACAGAAGCATCATAGTAGAAACGACGCTATCATTGGCAGAGTTCAACTTGTGAACTCTGCACCATTTCAGATCATTCAATTTTCAAACGCACCCATAAAAATTGCATGCCTGAAATGCCAAATAGTAACCTTCAAATTAATACTCATTGAAACAACAATAGAGTAAATTGTTATAACCATATGTACGTTATGTTATAATAGGACCATGCACTCAAATTTCAACTATATATAAGATATCTCAACTTTGCCATATTTGACTGTTAGCTGCTCTAATATTGCATAAACATTCTTGCTCACACAAATGCAGCAATTACAATTTACAACTCGTTCCAAAATTACATCATTTAACACAGCAGTCCAATTTCATCAAGTCTACAAGTTGTACAATACCAGGTGGCAACATAGGTAAATAAAGTAAAAGCACTTGTTTTTCCAACTTAAAAATTGAAATTTGAAGCACAATACATACAACCAGGAATTTTATCAACACTACTCCGACTAAAACACATGAAACCAAACTGTGGCATTTTATTAACATAATACAAGCATGCTATTGAAAGCCACTGAAACCAAACCATGAGCAAGATGAAGGATATGAGACTCTACCAGTCAACAGAAGAAGCTTTTGCCATCCAAAAAACATGTTTGTGTAAGATTTGTGCACAACCTTCTATATGTGACCGGCACCTAAATTGAATTTTTGTCTGCAATGTTACGGGTACCCCAAGCAGCTGAGTAAGTAGTAATTGCAGAGCCAGTCACACTCAAAGATTGCTTTGCCAATCCAAGGCTCTTGCTAGTTACCAGCCACACGGTATAAAGGAATCCAACCCATCCTGGATCACAACATTTTCATGTGCAGGCAATATTATAGTGTTAGCTAACACAAATAGGACATAATAAAAGACCAAAGCCACAAAGTAATCTATCCTTGAAAAGGTAAAAAAACATAGTGTTACAGGGACCAAATCTATTGCCAACATAAAGTTAGAGATGCCACAGAACAGAACCTCTGCATCTGCCAATTGCTAGTCTATAATTTAGTTATATACTAGTCCATTAGGCACTTTTCATTTGTAGCATCTATTTCAACGAAAGCTAGTAGAGTTCAATTGAAATTTAGAATCTTAGCTCTTATATGGAAGGACAAAACTTATGTACAGTTCCTTAGGTGCTTTTAGTATTGTTCTCCAATCAGAAATAAAATTTCAACTCGAGAACTTGGGCTAACCATTTATTATGCGAATTATTGAATTAAACTTCAATTATATTAAAAGAAAAATACCAAAAGGCAAAAGCACGTAAAGAACTGCATCCAAGATTTCTCCTACATGGAATCCCATTTAAAGCGAAATCTTATTAAAACTCTACTCGAAACTGTTGGGAGTAAACCACCATTATAATCCTTAAAAATGTATATTGTTGTCACATTAGTCCCCGAAACTACAAAAAAGTTCAAGTCATGAAAGTGCAATCTGTCAATCACATTAGTTCAAAATTTTTTTTTTTAAAAATGTACGACTTAGTGATAATGTTAACATACGTTTAGAGACCAAAATAGTAATAAGTTGATAACTTTATGGACTTAAATGAAACAATTGAGAATTTCATGAACTTAATTGGAATTTGGTTAGTTTCAAAGATTAATGTGGCAACACTTTATATTCTCAGGGACTGAAATGATAGTTTACTCAACAATTGAGCTTCACAATTCACACAACCGATCAAAATCATCATAACAATTCAATAGCAAACAAGTTTAACTAAAAACAAAAAATGTGGCAAGTAGAGAGAAGGTAATTATTGTTACCAGCAGTAATGATAATAGCCACAACAGCCCAAAAAGTGACGGTGGAAATAGCAAAGATGGCCAGTGATAGTGCTCCAATATATATAGCTGTCACAAAAGCAAAGAACAGAACCAAGAAGCCTCCAGCCACAGCCAAAGAAATGAGAAGGGAGACGAAAATGGCATTTACAGTAGCAGCCAGAAAAAAGAGCGTAAAAGCAACAAGTCCTGAGAGAGCAACAAGTGCAACTATCCCAATCTGCACGCACCAATTACGATCACAAATCACAAAACTGATTAATTAATTTGACATTATTATAATTAAAAACAATATTCAATTAGAGAGAGAGAGAGAGAGAGAGAGAGACTAACGGAGATGAAGAGGATGCGTCGGAGGGGAGAACCTTGACGGGACCAGTGGAGGAGTTGGCGAGAGTAGGTTCTAGAAGCTTCGGGGAAGAGAGGGATGAGAGAGGCCTTGATCTTGGAAGGCTCCAAGATCAGACGCTGAACGGCGTCGTATAAGTTGTTGTTGTTGTTGTCCTTCACTTGTTCTTCTCCATTTGGCTTCTCCTCCTCCGCCATCTTTCAAGATGCAATTCAATTCAAATGGGACACGACACCAGAAAGATTCAGAGTTCAGACCAGAGTGTACTATGTGACTATGCGTTGCTTTGAAAAAAACAAACAGAATAATGTTCCTCCTTTTACTCGTGGTTTCATTATTTTATTGTTGGCTGATTCATTGTACAGCGACACGTGAAACTTATTTTATTTATATTTATATTAAAAAAGTAAAATTCATCTCGTGAATTTGAAAAAAACTGTATGATTGTCGTGTGACATAATCTAGTTAATTGAGACAAATTGATGAACAAGTGCAAGTCACCAAATATTGTCATATAGTACCTTATATTAAGGCCCGCGTGATAAGATTGAAACATTATTTTGTTTGATAAACTATATTCAATTATTTAAGTTAGTTCAATTGATTATTTTTTTGGAGAAAAGTTTTGAGTTATAAATTCAAATTCCAGTTTTGTATCTTTTAGGATGCCATTTCATTTATTTTAAAATAAATAAATATAGAATTACTGATATTTTAGAAAATAACTTTTCTTATTCACATGGGAACATCACCTTTTCATACCTTCTCACGAAAATAAAAGTGTAAAAAAAAAAAATGAAAGTTACTACTAATAGTTAATAGGAAGTGTTCATAGCACTTGTATGAAGACTCTATCTACTCCCTGTGACCAATAATTGTTGTCAATCCTTTGAGGCGTGGAACAATGTAAAATAAAACAGCTTGGTGGGTTAAGTGTGGTGGTGTAAAATTAACTAACTAATATTGTTTCTATTGTCAACAATTATAGTAGTAAAAATATGCATATTAAAAAAAAAGAAGAGTGATTGAGTGTTTTTTTATTAAAAAAAATAGAGTAAAAATATAGAAGTTGGAATTTGAATCCAATCCAAAAAACTTATTTTGACACATCATAACCAGGTGAGATGATTCTATTAATTAATATATATGCATACCAAAAAACAATATTTCAATATATTCATAGTTGTCATATTTTAAAAAAATGGTGAGCTGCACTGTTGCACTTTGTGGACAAGCCCAACTCACCAGATACTACATCGCATGGCAACTCATTAAATGTGGTAAAAAATTTAAAGTACTATGCTTATCAATATAGTATATAGTAGAACAATAGAGGTGTTAATGTGGCTCGCTCATGAGTTGTATGAATCAAAATGGGTTTGAATCGGGCTTATTTGATTTCATTCACATGGGAGTTATTGTTGGTCACTACAAATATTGTTTTTGGTCCCCATAAAATTTTATCCCTCTATTCAAACACTTCAATCCTTTTTCTTCTCCCACTCCTCTAACTCATGCCCTGTTGTGTTTTATTTATTTATTTTTACAATTTTTATATTAATTATAAATGTAAGTTATCCTTTTTATAGTAATCAAATTAATTGTAATATAATTTATTATTTTTAATAGTACTTAATATTTTTTGAATTAAAATCAAAATTATTTAGATACAGGTTATCATTTATAAAAATAATCAATTTAATTATTATAAAAATTACCTTTATTAATTATAATTGAATCAATTCATGATATTATTTTGATTATAATGAAAAATAAAATTTTATGTTTTCACTAATTTAAATTTAAATAAAAAGATAATTTATATAACACTTAATTTGATTACTGTTAAAAAAGATAATGTGTGTCATCATTAATATAATTTGTATCAAAATTAATTCAAGTAAAAAAAATAATTAAAAAAGAAAATTAGTTTTTGATTAAATAAATTTCTTTTAATGCCATTATTTTTAAATGTGCATCAGTTACTTGTATGTATATAAAGATATGTTGTATACATAGAAGTTAGATAATTAATAAGAATAATTTTCTCTCATCCTCTTTATTCTCTTGGATTCAAACTGGCTTCAGAAGGAATTACTAAGCTTTTTCAACAATGGAAGATACTTCAAATTCTTTTAAATCCATCATTCCTATTCTTGTATTGGTTTCATAGCCTCTCACTGCAGTGTACATGTGTTCACTAGCTTGCTTGTTGCCACTTCCCAGTAACGCAAGTATTTTCAGCAACTTAATCTACAAAAGGAAAGTAGCAAATCTAAGCAAAAGGAACAAGTAACATGCAGAAACAAAACGGTCCTGACGTCCTGTTTGGATAAACTTGTCCATAAGCACTTATATCCAAACATGAGCATTAATTAATGTTGAATTTAATAGAACCTGAATGAAGGGTGCAGGCATTTGGTGATAATCATAAGTCTTGGGCAAATTTAATACCTGAATGAAGTAATCATATTCTACTGAAGGGTTGGGGTCGTATAAAATAGTTTTCCCTTCTGATCATTTTAATTAACATGAAAGAATTTTGAAGGATTGGGTCAAATTTATGGCCATAGCTGTCCCTCACTATCAATTTTATTGTCATACTCAACTTTTGTTGGTCAGCTGGGTTGCAATTAATCTGAGTAGGTTATGGTGTAGCAGCAACTGCCTTCATACCACTGCCATCCTTTGCTTCCAATTCCAATCATTGGCTCGGATTAGTGTTGTTGCTATATATATGCAGTCTGCTGAAATCGAAGCTGATTGGCTATCTGAGATTGAAGCCGTGCATCCAGATTAGTGTTAGCAATAGGAAGTCCTCTACATATCATCAAGAATTCCTATACATTGGCGTAGTTTCCTCCCATTGCATCAAGAAGTGCCTTCAAGTAATTCCTATGGACACACAATGCCAAAAGACACCTAGAGAGATAGATAGATAGAGTTGAAAGAATATATATATATATATATATATATATATATATATATATATATATATATATATATATATATATATAACCCATTTGATAAGTACCTTTTACCAGTGTTTTAAGAAATATTTTACTTGCAAAACATACTTCAACATCATATTCTGAAGCATGAACAATTCAGAAATATTCTCAACAACAAAAAAGAAATCTAGGAGCTTTGGTATTGAGTCAATAATTGAACGAGTTTATTTACACAACCAAAAGAGAGAGAAAGGGAAATAATTTCTCAAAGCATCAAAACCTTTAAATTTTCCAAGGATACCATAGATTTTCTTCGCCGCTGAAGACAACGACGGCTCCCTCCACTCCTTCTACGTCAAATCCGTCAAGGAAATGCCCTACTACATCTCCGTCCTCCAAATCAGCGCCGCCGACTCCGAGGCACCCACCGCCGCCCCCTCCGCCATCGACCCGATCTCCATTATGTCCAAACAAGGCTGCAAGGCCTTCACGGACCTTCTAAGAGGCTCCAAGGCCCTTCCATCTTTCAAGGAAAACGTTGACGGCGGCTTAACGGTTTTCTGCCCCACCCACAGCACCGTCAGCGGTTTCGCGGCAAAGTACAAGAACCTGACCGAAGCTCAGAAGGTTTCACTTCTGTTATACCACACGACTCCCGTATACGAGTCACTGCATATGCTCAAGTCCAGCAACGAAATATTGAACATTCTGGCCATAGAGGGAGCGAACAAGTACGACTTCACGGTGCAGAGTGAAGGGGAAGACGTGAACCTCAAGACCAAAGTCAACACAACAGTGTACATGACATTGAAATTGTCAATAATAATACAGTGTGCTAACACTTATGTAAATATAGGAACTACTTTTTACATTTCAAAAAGATAGAAACTAATTTGCAAAAATGAGTATAAAGACAAATTCATTCCAAATTACAATACTTGGCCTTTGCTATTAAGTGTCAAGACTTCATTCAAATGTTTTGCTAAGAATCCTATGGCAAAGTATCAGAAGAAATAATAGTCCTACTTGCTCTCATTGTGGGGTCCACGGTCACACTCATTGTTGATCATTGCTTAAGTTACATGGATTCCCTCCCACTCCCAATTATAAGTTCAAGTCAATATCTTCTCAGACACAATCTGTGAATTCCGATGCTACTGCCACTCAGAATCTTTACCCTTTTTGTCCAAACAATTATCACATTGTCCACTTCTATTTTGAATTCAATTCACACCACTTCTTGGATTCTAGATTCAGGGACAACTTCCATTATATGCCATCTTAGGAATTTCTTTCTCACTCTTCAAACATTAGACGTTTCTTATGTTTTTCTTCCCAACACTACAAAAGTACCTGTTGTTGGAAATTGTCAGCGTTCAAGTTAAACACCTTTTAATATTTAGTGTTCTCTACATACACTCTTTCAAATTTAATATGCTGCCATTAAGCTCTTCGTTAGACTCTTATACTTAAAGTTTTCACTTCCGAGTTCTTTTTTTTTTTTCATTCAAGACTTAAAGTTTATGAAGAAGATTACGAAGGGTAGCATTCAAGATGGACTCTGTATTCTTCAGACTGGTTCCACTATATTAGTACTCAAGATTTGTTCATTTGGCCTATAAAATTTTCAATCCAATAAACAATAAAAACAATATAATTTTTTATAAGCATCCTACATATGCATTCCATTGTCAAATAGGTTACCGTTTCATTCCGACAATCATTTTTTTGATAGTGTGTTTGATTTAATCCACACTGCTAGTAGATGACTATAGCAGGTTTACCTGGCTATTTCTAAAGAAACACAAATCAGAAGCTCCTACTATAATTACACAGTTTTATGCCTATGTAGAGAATCAATTTGCCACTAACATAAAAAGTTTCTGATTTCATAGACTATAAATAGAATTAGCTATGACAGACTTTTACACCAAAAGGTGTTACTTATCAGTTCTCCGGTGTGGAAATGGCCTCAGCAAAACTCCATAGCTGAAAGAAAACATCATCATCTCCTTAAAGTGGCCATATCTTTACAATTCCAATCACATGTGCCTATCTCATTTTGGGGGTATTGTGTCTACACTGTTGCCTTCAACAGTTTTGAACAAGTCTTTATTTGAACTTCTTTATCAAAAGGAGATACAGTACACTACCTTTAGAGTGTTTGGATGTTTATGCCATTCATCCACAGTTCCATCAAAGACACAAAATTCCTACAGGAGCTACTGTATTTGTCTTGGACACCCCATGAGTTACAAAGGCTACAAATTATATGATATTGAAAAGAATACCATTTTTATCTTCTGAGATGTTTGCTTCCATGAGGACATTTTTCCTTTCAAACAAATCCCATCAGACCAACCTCAATTGATCCGTTTCCCGACCTTGATGTCCCATGCCCCGTACCAGATCACCTTCAATTTTCCTCCCCTCCACCAAACTTCCTATCACAAAATCCTGCTTTAAGTCTTCAACCAGACCATAATTCAGACACCTTACCTGATACATAAAATCCATCTCCATCCAACTCACCAACTGCACCTAGAAGATCTTCTTGACCACGTAGATCGCACTCCCACGGTTCTAGACAATGGTTTCAGGACATCAAGGAGTGATTACTCCTTACTCTCACTGTAAGCTTAAACATCTTGGACAATTGAAATAGCACGATCGAGCGAAGGCATTTTCCTCTCACAAAAGAAACATGCCCTCTCTTTAATCGAAGAAACAGATTTTCTTGGATGTAGACCGGCTGCCACCCCTATGGACCACAATATGAAATTAACATAATCTGATTATGAGCTTCTATCTGATCATGGCATCTATAGAGATCGACACCTTATTGGCACTTGGCAGATTACTTACTTTACCTAAGAATATAAAGACCAGACATCAGCTATGCAGTGCATAACCTGAGTCAATTTGTCTCTCAACCTTGCACTACTCACCAAAAGCACTCCTTGTCAGGGAATACTATTTGCTGCTAAGTCCAGAATTCATTTACAGGCTTATGCTGATTTTGATTGTGCAGCTTGTTCTGATACTAGGAAATCCGCAACTGGTTTTTGTGTCTTAAATTGGTACCATTCGCTTAGTTCATGTCTCTCTACTCATCACCAAGTGTCTGACCTTCCCACAAAGCTTCTGCCAAAATCCTCATTCTGGCTGTTATTAACCAAGATAGGCATTCAGAACATCTTCCTCCCATCTCGAGGGAGAGAGAGTATTACCATTAATGTACTTAGTTGAAATTAGTTATACCTGTTATTCTAGTTACTTCAATATGTACACAAGTTACTTGTAAGTGTGTATATTAAGATCTATTGTTCATATCAGTTAGTCAATGTATGAGAATCATTTTCTTTCATCCTTTTCATTCTCTTTGATTCAATAACTTGCGTGGTACGACCTGCCCAAGGCAAGCAGCAAGAAAATGGGACAGAAAATCCAAGTTATTACGTGTTGGAGGCAGACTTAACAAATGAACCAGTTCCCAATACTGTCCGAAGGTTATTGAAAATATTTGTGGTTATTAAGCATTCTATTTTCTATTTCCTACTGGCGTTTTTTATGCTTCTTGGTTTGGTAATAAATTGTCATAAGCCAAACATACCATGAAGAGTGGATTTTCACTAGTCAATGCAAGTAGCCTTGACCACCTCCAAGATGATAGCAGCAAAATATCCATAATTTTTTTTGATTCGTAGGAATTGAAGATTTACATCACTCACACATCCTCCTAACAACTTGTATCAAATTTATCCACAAAAATAAAATGTACAACTTTTATGACTTTAATGGGTTCTTAATTCATCCAAAAAATGCAGAACTAAAGGAGCTAAATACTAGTCTAACAAGATGAGTTTAATGGTCAATATAATCCAGAATAGAAACAAAGACAGAAAGCATAGAAGCTCAATAATTACAGTGAAGGGATAACATGATTTATATAACAAGCACAGAAGCTCCAAAATTGTCCTCCCGGAGCTCTTATACAATGAGAAACATAAAAAGCAAAATACCAAAGCAAGATTCCTAACAGAAAACTGAAAATGAGAGTAAAAGTAAAAGGAAACCCAACTGAGTATAGGAATCAATCTGGCAATCATGGCCCCTTGCATGCATGTCTTACTGTGTTATAACATAGCAATAAAGAAGACAACTCAAGGTCAGAACCATACCAAATAACCTCCTTCAAAGTTTCAAAGTCAAATCTGGTGTTGAGTTATCTATGTCTACAGGTGGATTCACCTCAGTAAAACTCAAATTTGAACTTCCAGTCAGTATGAAATTCTGATGACTATCACCTGCCTCAGCAACTTGACGAAAACTACCAGGCCACAACAAATCTGACTCATCATCCTCCAAGAATATCGGGTGGCCAACATACCCTTGATCAAATCTTGCATTGTTCTTTATCTCAGGACACCTCATTGTTGGTGAGAAACCATGGTGCAGTGAAGAGTGCGCCTTTATTCCTAAGGACCTGAAAGAACCATGCAGAGGGAGAGATGCTAGATTGGCGTACCTTTCAGAGAAAAATCCCATTCTCATAGCCCTTTTTGCTAATGTCCTTTCTCTCTTGTGTGCATTCTGGTGTCCACCAAGAGCCTGAGAACTGAAAAACTTGCGCTGGCAGTAATTGCAAGAGAAGACTCGTGGAATGGTTGCTGCTGTAGTTTGTGCGGCAGGTTCATTGCTGCTCTCGCTAGTGCTTGAGAAGGAGAATCCTATTGAATCTCTTCCCCCTGGCGCACTATTCTTGAAGTTGAGACTTAAGTCAAGTGAAATAGCATCTGAATTAGGATGAATCCCTATTGGATTTGTGATGTTGGAAATGTTAGTGAGACTGTCACTACAAGGACCTATAGAGGTTTCTTGAATAGATACATTGGAAGCAACCTGGCTGCTAACTTCAGATTCATATGCTGCACATGCCTCCACTTCAAGATCAAAGTTTGGTTTCATGATCTAGATGTACTTAAGCTAGAAGCTAATTTACAAAATAGAAGTGGGCTGTGGCTATTGACCACCAGAGTATTCAGAATAAGATCTATTTCTGAGCTTGCACTGGGATATTTACTCTATCCTGCAATTAGGTAAGCCATAAAAATCAATCAGCTTATATTTAGCAGATCATCAAAACAAAACAAAAATAAAAAAATCTTGAGTAAATATTGATATTGTGAAAGATTACTAGATACTCATCCATGTACCATGTTTTGTGATTCATGTGCCTTGAAAATGGACTTTCAGTCTTTCACTGGTTGAAAAACATTTCTACTTGGTGCTTGTTTGTTTCATGATATGTTTAGCCAATCAAATGTAAAAGAAACAAGCATTAAATTGTAGGATGATTCTGATAGAAGACAAAATAGACTCTATATGAAGTAAAAGCTATTGGTAACAGAAAATTGGTTGCGTAGCAGTGGCCATAACCCCATACTCAAAAATACAAACAAAATCATGTTTTAGTTGTATTTTTCAGAATTTATGATTATTTGACTTATGACAGATTTGGTAACAAACGTAATGGTTAAATACTACTCTAGATTTTGAGCACAAAATCAAACTATCATAGATTTTGCTTTTTCAGACTTTACCTAGCAAAAATTTAAAATCCAGATAAACAAGAACGCTGATTGCTGAATATGAACATTCAAAACCATACAATTTACTAATGTATGATTGAATATTTGAAATTAAGGTGTAACTAGATATGGATGCCTATTCAGATTGGAGAATACAACTGCAATACCTTTAGCATGGAGCTAATCTTGATTGAATCTTCACATATGCTTGTTATCTTACCTTCTGTTTTGCAAGGAAGTGATAAAGTGGAATAACCATAGAGTAGAAAGGAGACATGCCACCAAGTTCATGAACTAATAGTTAGCCAGTATTAGTGTTTTCACATTTCATCATGGCCAAAGTATCATCAACAATCCAGGAAATCAAATTCCTGTCATTGTCAACTACAATTAGTAACATATATAATCTGAAATCAATGTTGAATCTTCTATGGAGATTCTTTCTGATTATATATTTCCAAGGAATCATTGACTTAGAGAATTGGACGTCAAGAGTGCACCTCAGTCCCTTGATGAGAGAGAGAGAGAGAGAGAAAACAGCACTCAGGTTAAACTTGAACTCCATCAGTTTTTTAGTGCAAGTCAAGGTTTAGAGACAATTAAGACCACCAATCAGCACACAAGACAGAGAAAAACAAAAACATTAATATGGAGATCCAACAACATCAGCATATCCAAAACAAACAATTACATGCACACACTTGTTTGAGTTGTTTCATCTTTGTCCCTCCCAATTTTGGAACTAAATCTACCTGGATTTTCAATCTGTATAAACAAACACACAGTTTAGAGACAAAGAAAAGGCCTACTTGTGATAGTTTACAGAAGAAAATTACTTTGGAGCCTTTAGCAAGAGAAGAAGATTTTGGTGGTGACAAAACGAGGCAGCACTGATGGCATTAGATGAAGTTTGAAAGTAAAATCCACAAACCATTTCCTTTATTCAGTGATTCAGACTTATCTAAAACTCAAGAAAGAGTTGAGAAAAGCTAAAGTGGAAAAGTAAAATAAGACAACCAGTACTTACTTAATTACACAGATGACAGTGCAAGAAGTGTTGCATACCTTCTCAAATTTCAAGATCAAGTGAAAGTGGCTTGCTTCTGAAATCAACCTAAAAACTGCTTTGGAATTGGAGACATCTGTTCCCAGTGTAGCTTTCCTAGCTATATGACTGTTTATGAGAACATAAAACTGGTCATTGAGTTTTTCTATGTTTCTGAAACACTAATAGAGGGTAAGGTGTGACCTTACTTAGATATTTTTTTTAATTAAGAAGTTTAACTGAAAAGGAATAAAAAGCAAGGAAGAGTAAATGGGGGAGAGAGAGACATAGAGATGGTGGGTATTGATGTTTAATTATGGGAAAGAACAGGTAAGAAAGAAGTGGAGAGTTGGGGAACAGAGAAGTCAGAGGAGGAAAAGGAGGGTTTTGGGATATATAAAAAGATAGAGAGTGGGAGATATGATCAAATTAATATGCTACAGTCTTTTGAGTGTATTTTTTTTATCATAGATATAAAAAGATTTACAATAATTCATATATCATGTTGGATAAATTGAGGTAAACATGTCCGATAGAGTCTTTTGATGATACAAGTTAGCATACCTTTATTTTTAGTAAATAATTTATGCATGCACTCATATTTTATATTATTATTTAATTATAAATTATGTCATGATAAGTTTATTATAATTCTAATTGGTTAATTATACAAAAGTTTTTATTTACACAAATAGTATATAGAAATCAAACTTATTTTTCTCCTTTTTGCAGGGCTTTTTCTAAGAAAGTTAACAAGTAAGAAATAACAACTGCTTTACCTGCTTAAAAAGTTCAAACTACAACTAGGTTGATCGTACATGGTATGAGAAAGAACCGAAAAACAAGCCAACAACAGTGTAGTCATTATTCCCACCAAAGATTCTCTAGCTTTCTTTCTCTCTCCATCTCCACCACTTCAAAAGTGTTTCAGATAACACCACAATGCATGGGTCAGATTTCAAAGTCTCATGTTTGGTTCCATCTAGCACGTCCAACATAACAACTCTCCCCATCCTATTCAGACCATAGCATTAGCATATATTTATTCATGATCCCATGTACTATGATATAACATCATTTGTTTCTTAACAACTCCACTGACAATAAATAATAGAACCCGTGTCCTTCCTTTCCCAACAACCGTTTTATTTAGTATTTATGAACTATGAACCCCCTCCCCCTTTTTTTTTTCTTTTCTTTTTCTTTTCATCCTTGTAGTATTTGAAAATTTTCTTCTACTTTTTTTTTTATCAATAAGAATAAAAAATAGGTTTATAATAATTCATGTATTTGCTCAAGCTAAACACTCTCGGTCCTTCCACTTTCTTTCAAGTTTAAGATAACATTAGAAAGAGACACCAATTATAGCATATTGTTATTAATTTTTTCATGTAGAGCACCGTTTGGCTTTTTTTTTCTTCCTTTAAAATAAATAAATAAATTTGGCTTTATTTTCCAAGATTATAGTAAAATGGACACACTAAGATAATTGTTCCTTATGTATTTTTGTATTTGCTTTCAATCAAAATTGAAATTTTATCTTACTAATTTGCATAATAAAAAATTGTTTTAAAGAATCATGCAAATTAATGATGTGAAACTCCAATTAATACAAGAAAAAATATATAGGTTTTCTCGTGGTAGAACAAGAGTTGGACAATTTTACCCGGAATCAAGTTATTCCGCATGAAAATATACCTAAAACAACTGTCAAATAGAATTGGAACATATAAGGTTCTTTGTTCGGGCAAAAGGATAACAATTTGTGCCATTACGTAGGATATAGGAAACTAAGTGGATATAATCGACCCATCGAAGAAAGGAAGAAGATTGGAGGGTTTCCATTCCATGGCCTTCAATCTCCATCATTGACATGACAGTTTATAGAAGATAATGGGATGGTCCATTATTCCACGCACGAAGTTATAGAAACATAATGGCCATAGATACAACATTTGCTCTTTTCAACTAGCTAGGAAGCGCCCCTTTTTTCTTTCCTTTGATCTTTAATTTCAGCCACGCGAGTTGTCATCCCTTGCTTGCAATTGTGAGCACGAGCATGAATATTTGGGTCACACAAATCCATCATGCTACACTATCTAACAATATCATCATTCACAATCCTATAAGGGAAAGCTAGCTGCTTCAGTTATTTAATATCAGTCATGCCCTTAATATGATTTGAAATAATTAACAATCTTTACTTACACATGCAATTGTCTGACCATAACTTGTGTACAATTATTGCGTGGCCACACTCACAAGAGTGTTTTAAGTGGTAAAAAAAAAGTTTGATTTCAATCGTTGATAAGTTTTTTTAGTATTACTAAATCAATAATTTGAATTTATTACATGAAAGGAGGCCAGGCCTTGTATTTGAATTTACAATTATACATTGAAAGTGTAAAGAGTTGTTGCACTAATAAGAAATCATGTTAGAAATACGATTAAGATAATTATTATTAAAATATATAAATTTATTATATATGGGAATTTCTAATTGATAACAGTATAGAAATCTCTTATATTGTTAATATATATTATTAGTTCTTTCTAAAAAAAGTGTAGTTAAAAATCTTTAAAGAGTTTAATTTTTAGATAAAAAGTTTTTACACCATCGATCAATAAAAAATTGTGAAAAATATAATTTTAAAATAATTAATTATTATAAACATCAACAAATATATCATACATATTGATAATTACTATGCATATGTAATTTGAATATTTAAATCACATAGAAATTATCTAATTTTTCTCTCTTTTATTGTTTTTTTTGTGTTAAAACATTAGGAACTTAATTTCTTTTGAGTTTTTATCCCGTAGATACTAAAGTTGATTAATTTACATTAATTTTTTGTGTAGAATTACATAGTAGGAGGCCTGGAAGAGGGTTGAAGAACTGGAGTAGCGCGTTCAGTGCGTCAACAACCGTTCAACGAGAGGAGCCAATTTAGAGGCTAGGCTTAATGTGTCTTTGGCAACTTAGCGCGTATCTAGCAGCTTAGCTCACATCTGATAGCTTAGCACACGGTCACTTATGCCAGTTGGACTTCGCATTTGTGCTTAACGTGCAGGTGCAGACTTAGCTTAACGCATAATCATTGTCGAAAAACATGACTGTGTTGCATTTTGAAGGGAACAAAAGGAAGAAACCAGGGGACAATTTTTTTGGGACCAAATAAGGAGCTAGGGCACAAGAGAAGAAGGAGAATTCACTCACTTGGGGATCCTTTCCTCCATTTTCTTTTATTCTCTTCCACACCTCTTGTTTTCTTTTTGTATTAGTAAGTCTCTTATGACAATGAGAAGCTAAATCACTCTTTGTTGGAAGTTTAGTCACCAAACACTCTTGATGTAATGATTCTAATTATCTATTTAATGTTATTTTGATATTATTGTCTCTTTTTTGTGCTTAACATCATGTTTATGGTTTAATCCCTCATGCTCATGTAGTGTTATAGGGTTTGTGCATTGAAAAATATTTATCTCCTAAGAACTTAAAAAGAACATCTAGGTAATCCATGTCTAAGGATATGATGATATTATTTAATCTTATTTATGCATCTTTATTCTTAAAGCAAATTATTTAATCTAACTCTTAAGAGATTAAGAGTAAAATTAGGTAATTTAGGCTCTTTCACATGAAAGATCATGGCTAAAATAGGTTAGTGGATGAAGATAATAATCAGAATAACGTTAAATAGTAAAAAATACTTAATATTGCATCAAAAATAATTTCAATAGGCTAAGTCCCAACATGTTCCATAAGTATGCTTCAACTGACAACTCATCCCAAATGTTTGTGTTCTATGTCTTTAATGTGTTATACTTAATTATCTTTATTTATGTTGAACTTTACATTTTGTATTATTATTCGAACAATATTGAATTTAATTCATTAATTACTTAAAATTGAACATATACAAACTCTAAGTATAGTTAAAATCTATGTGGACTCGATACTCAATTTTACCGTTTTAAAATACTATTTGAATGAATTGATAAATTTATCAATAAATTAACACATTATATTTTTTATTGAATGCAGTGTAGAATGTCTTTACCGTGTTATTTCTTGAACTATTTAATTACTCATCTTTCTTTCGTTTTAAAAAAAAAACATGATAAGTATGGATACGAATTTAAATATTTTTCAATTATTATACATTAAAATGTGGTTGGTGGTAACATCAATTATTACGTGATGGACAAAGTAGAATAATATATATGTCCTATTTTTAGCTAAAGTATAATAATATATAAAAGCTAATTTTCTAACACATTTTTCAGTAGGTACTGTGCACATATACATAAGCCATTGCGATTGGAGCATCATATGGATAATGGATCCAACATGGGATCTATTGTATGGGTACAATCACAACGGTACTCCAATGCAACAAAAAAGAATCCAGAGATAGTTTTGGAAGAATATGCTTACAACACATCGAAATATGGTTTTAGAAATAATGCAAAAAGATTTGAGTATCTCTTGTCGGTATTCCAGTATTTATTTTTCTAACTTGGTAAAAATAAATGCATATAAATACAACACTGTCTTCACACACTTCTATGTTTAGCAGATGTCAAGGAACCACCTCGATTTTAGTTTTAGTTTTAGTTTTAGTTTTTTTTTCTTTTTTATCAATTCCCTTAGTTGAAGCATTGCTTTTCAGTTTTCACATTATATATATCAACCGTACTAATTTTGTATTATGCACTTGACCCATCTAGCTAGCTAATTACATATGCACAATATAAGCATTGGCAAGGTTGAATTAATCTTCCTGTAAATTAATTAGTTTTTTTAAGAAAAAAATTATCCAAGGATCCCAGTTGAGAGTAAGAGACTAATCTCTTGTTAAGATATTTTTTTTTCTATACATACAAATTTAAAGATCAAATTCTTGAATTCATATTTCAAAATATGATTATTTGTCAATCATATCATATTATATCAGTGATTTTTAACATATTAATGATCAATCATTTAAACTCTCCTCCAAAAATATAAATAAAAAGTGATCAAATTCACTTTAAGGTTGTCACTATTTAAGATTCCACTGCTTCAAAGTTCAAACTAGAAAAAGAAACTACGAAATGGTATTTTTGCACAGGTATAGCAGCAGATAGTTCATAGGATCCCATCTGAAGTTAGTGCAGAAGCTTCAGACAGACAAAATTTGGCAACAAGCTCTTGCCTTTTCATAACTCCATTTGATGTCAGCATTTATACTTCAATGTAGTTTTAGAGGCACCAACCATGCATTGGCCATAAAAAATAGTTAACAATTAGAAGGAGACTCAGAGCAACAATATGAATTAATGGAGAAAGAATATTAGAGAGAAGCACTTGTCTAAAGGGCTGACAAGGCAGGGCTTATAAAAAAGTATACCTATCTTGCAAAAAGTGCTTTATGAAGAATATATCTTCACAAAATTGGATCCTGCATTATGCTTTTGGGTTGAACTAGCCAAAGTTAGACATTATAACATATATTTTAATTGGGCATTAGAAGCTTAAGCACATGTTCAAAGGGGAACAGTCTTTTAACACCCAAAAAGATAGAGAAAGTAGTGGAGAAATAAGGACATATATGCTTCTCAAATCAAAGCAAAATTTTCTATGACTTTGGGCACTAAAAAGAATTCCTAGGCTAGGGGGAATGCCTACTAATTAGCCCATTAAGGCCTAAGCACATGTCCAAAAAGCAGGTTAGTGATTTTCTCAACTAGATCAGAAAGAGTGATCAATATAAACATTAAAAAAACCCACAACAAATGCAACCTAGCCACGTATGTTGGATCGTTGTCCAATCAAAATTTGTCCATAAGAGTGGTGGAATAAACAATGCAATAGAACAGTACTTTTTTTTCTCTCAAGAAACTAACACAAGTATAAGACAGTACCAAAGACAACACAATTTAATTAATCGTGTCTATCAATAATCCTATTGTGTTTGCTTTTACCCTGTCACATAAATGGCACATGACCAAGTGACACTCTACCTTTTGGTCATGGCAGTTAGAGACAAGTTCATCTTTCCGTCGTTTTATTCATCTCCCAAGACGCCGCTGGTCACCACCACCTTAGTCTCCAAAATTGGTCCCCCCACTTCATATTATAAAGTCTTAATTGCATAGCTTAATCAGCATTGGTATCAACATTGCTGTGCTGAAAATATAACATAATAATAATAACTCTAGTTGATAATTACTACACTCTACTAGTATTATAAAGAAAATTCTTCCACTTGGTTGGTGACCCTTTTTAATATATTCTCATGCTTACCATAAACATGTAGGTAGTGCTGATTAGTTAGTGTCCACCAGAGACAGGATTAGCCGCATATGCTCAAATTTGATAAGCATTCATAGCAATGCCTTTTTCGATGTACAAATTACTGTCAAACACATGTTCATGATTCCAACTTATTGGAGAGCTTGCCTTGTAAGCTTTCTATAATGTTTAACTAATTTTTCCGTGATGAACCCACTTTGCTATCAGAGTTGAATTTTGGTACCAAACTAATATTAGTCAGACAACAATGATACTTGCACGATTGGGCATGGTGAAGCAAATGTTATTGGTAATGAGACCATTGATCATAAAAATATCAATGATTCTGTTGCTAAAATGTAGCCAAAACAACTGCACGAGACGATGGAAGCTTTATATTTGTACCTGACAAAATTATTTTTCTTTTTTTTTAGGAGAAAGATTGTATTTTATTCCAAGGTGGAAATAGATTGTTGTACATCAGATTCAAATAAGAGGTCCAATTGGTAAGGGACCTCATCTATCCAACATCTTTCTCCTAAAACAAAAGCTAGTCTAGCTAATTTGTGTGCCACTATATTACCTTCTCTCTAATATAATGTTTGTGAATTTAAAACGCATACTTCAACTCCAGTAGTACTGAAACATGTGTATTCAAGGTTTTACTTTTTCCTTAAATAATTAAAAACTTGACCAGGACTACAGACTACCAAATACTTTTTAACCATTAAACTTAAAATACTAGTTAATAAAACTGGAGAGCATATTTAGTTTTTGCTACCTTAATTCAAATTTGTGTCAAGACTCAAGAGGCCATATTCAATCCTTTTTGAAGTCTCAAAATTCGATTCCATGTCAGAGTATGACCTTGCATCTCTATCCTTATCCTTGCTCTCCCGTGGCTCTAGTCTAGTCCAATTATTTTCGATTATGATTTTTTTATATATATAAAAAGAGTGAAGTAACAAAGAGAAGGTCAAGTTGCAATCCAGTTAGATCGAGGATCCAAAGAATTAGAATTAAATTTATATAGAAAGGAAAAGAAAAGAAAAAGATAATGAAAATTACTCGGATTGATTGAATTCGTAGAACATATAGCCCCCTTGTTATCAAGAACCATATCTTCAGAACTAGATACCCCAAAGGCCCTATTAATTTCTTTCGGGTTGAAGTCCAACAACTCATGAAAGAGTTTGTTGAGCACCAATCTAAAGTGGAAAGAATATTCAAACGGAATTTCCTCTGATTATTCAAGCTGAATTCTGATGGTATACTAGTAGAGACTTTCAACGCTTAAAGTAGTGTTTGCCAAGATTGTAAGGGTGAAAAAAATATACCTAATACCTTCATAGTCTATTTACAATATTTTCTTATAGGCTGCGGTAGTAATTCTCAAGTAATTAGGTATGAAAATTTTCTCTAAATGTGAATCCTATTATTGGTGCTAGACATTGTTAGCAGATTACGTGTTAGATCTCATGCTTTTTAGTTTGCAATTGAATGTGAGTTGGTATAGAATCAAAAGTTTCTGACAAAAAAATATTTATGTTATTTTGGACTTGTATTTAGGCTTAGAGAAATTGGACCAGCATATTGGTTTTATGATGGTTGTTTCCAGTACTTTCCAAGTTGTTTCTGCACTCTTTTTGGAATGTTTTTTTGACCTTTCAAATTGAACAGTCAGGAAGTAAAAAGAGGGAGTGCATTCTGGAATGAAAAATTACATTCCGGATTGACGATTCTGAAAGACAAAAAGGAAGTGCAGGAAGCAATAGCCTGGTTTTATTCTTTCTTCCGGGCCTAAAAAAAACAACCTTTGTTATCTCATAGAAGTCAGATTATGACAATGTTGGATAAAAAAACGTTTTTCTATTTTAATGTAATCATGTCTTGCTATTCAATAACTTAATAAGATCTAAATTCCACAATGACGAGCATACTCCCCAATTTTTTTCATCGATAATTGGAAGTCTGGAATTAGACGTCTTCAATAAACCGGCTTAGCAACTTGAAAACATTTTTAAATTTACCAAAAACAGAAAACTATTTTTTGGTGAATGAGTCCCTGTTCAAACTATTCCCAGACATATTAATAATAAAATCTTGGGAGTGTATTAACTGTCAGTATTCAGTAGAGTTATTATAAGTTTTTTTGGTTTCAAATTGCATACAGTTTCACCGGATAAACAATAGATTTATTTGAGCCAGCAAGAGAAGTTGGATCACCTTTTGTTGAGTGTTGACTGTTTCTGTTTATCTCATGCACCTAAAGACTTGCGTTCTCATATTTTTCGTCGTGAATAAAAATGGTACTCAAATAAAAAAGTTGCAAATGTTTTTTATGTTTGCAACGAGAGGTGCACATGAGCTCACGCAAAGTTTCGTTAGTTCATACATTCAAACATGATTAAATTAAATTTGTTACTAAACATTTGAGCACAATGTATTCAAGGTTTGCAGCCTTTCAATGAACTTTGAAACTGTAGAATGTAGATACATCCGTATATACACATGCATATAATCAAGAAATGAAATTGTAAATATATTGATAACTCAAAAAGAAAATTATCTTTTCTTTAAATAATTAAAAATTTGATCAAGACTACTAAATACGTTTTAACCATTAATTTTGTTTATTAGTAGGAATTGAACTCGAAAAACTCAAAGTTTACAACATTTCATACACATTGTGCTCAACCTTTAGACTTCAAATACTTGTTAATAAAACTAGCAACCATCAGAGAAAAATGTCATTCTCATTGTCCTTTTTGCTAATTCTCTCTCCCTCCTGTGTTCATCAATGAGTCCATCAAGATCCTGAGAGCTGATATACTTGTGCTGACAGAAATTGCAAGGGAAGACTCGTGGAATGGTTGGTGCTGTAGTTTGAGAGGCAGGTTCATTGCTTGAGAATGAGAATCCTATTGAATCTCTTTCCCCTGGCTCACTATTCATGGAGTTGAGAGTTGAGTCAAGTGAAATAGCTTCTGAATTAGGATGAATCCCTATTGGATTTGTGATGTTGGAAATGTTAATGAGATTGTCACAACAAGAATCATTACAGGCTTCTTGAATAGATACTTTGGAAGAAACCTCAGATTCATCTTCTGCATTAGCCTCCACTTCAGGATCAAAGTTTGGTTTCATGTTTTAGCTGTGCTTAAGTTAGAAAGCTAATTTACAAAATACAATTGGAAATTATTAGCCAATAACCACCACAGTGTTCAGAATAAGATATTAAGATCTGTTTCTGAGCTTGCACTGGGATGTTTATTTTATCCTGCATTTTGGGTAAGCCATGAAAATCAATAAGCTCATGCTTGGCAATCCTAAGAGCAAATAAAACAAATAAATAATCTTGAGGCAATATTGATACTGTGAAAGATTACTAGATACACATCATCCAAGTACCATGTTTGTGATTCATGTATTTTTCACTGCTTGAAAAAAATTTCTACTTGGTGCTTGTTTGTTTCATGATATGTTTGGCCAGCCAAATGTAAAAGAAACAAACACTAAAAAGTAGGGTGACTCTGATCGAAGACAAAAATAGGCTCTATATGCAGTAAAATCTATATATTAGTAACACAGTACATCTAATTTGAAATCAATGTTGAATCTGCTACGGAGATTCTTTCTGATTATATATTTCCAAGGAGTCATTGACTTAGAAGGTTAAACGTCATAAGTGCATCTCAATCTCTTGATGAGAGAGAGAGAGAACATAGCAACCAGGTAAAACCTGAACTCCATCAGTTTGTAAGTGCAAATCAAAGTTTAGAGACGAAAAGACCACCATTCAACACCCAAGGCAGAAATACAAAAACATTAATATGGAGATCCAACAACATCAAAAAACAAAAAATTGCATGAAGATGCTTGTTTCATCTTCATCCCTCCAAAATTTAGAACTAAATCTACCTGGATTTCCATTCTGTATAATAAGCACACAGTTTAGCAACAAAGAAAGGCCTACTTTGTGATAGTTTAGAGAGGAAAATTACTTTGGAGCCTTGGCTAGCGAGGCAGAGTTTGGTGGTGGCAAAACGGGGCACTGATGGCATGATATGAAGTTTGAAGGTAAAATCCACAAACTATTTGCTTTATTCAGTGATTCAGACTTATCTAAAACTCAAGAAAGAGTTGAGAAAAGCTAAAGTGGAAAAGTAAAATAAGACAACCAGTGCTTACTTAAGTACACAGATGCAGTGCAAGTGTTACGTACCTTCTCAAATTTCAAGATCAAGTGAAAGTAGCTTGCTTCTGAAATCACCTAAAAACTGTCTTGGAACAAAACTGGTCATTAAGTTTTCTATGTTTCTGAAACACTAAGGTAAGGTGTGACCTTAAATATTTTTTTAGTTAAGAAGTTTAACCCTGAATGTATACATAATAACTCTAGTTGATAACTACTACACTCTACTACTCCTACTGACATATTATTATAAAGCAAATTCCTCCACTAGGTTGGTGACCCTTTTTAATATATTCTCATCTCATGCTTCCTCTGTTCCTCACTTTACAATTGTTTACCATAAACATGTAGGTAGGGCTGATTAGTTAGTGTCCACCAGAGACAAAGGATTAGCCGCATATGCTCAATTTTGATAAGCATTCATAGCAATGCCGTTTCCGATGTTCAAATTACTCTCAAACACTTGTTCATGATTCCAACTTATTGAAGAGCTTGCCTTGTAAGCTTTTGTAATCCTTAAATATTTTTGCCGTGATGAACAACCCGCTTAACTAGAGTGTACAAAACTTATTAGTAGTATTAGTTAAACACCAATTATACTTGTACGATTGGGCATGGGCAAGCAAATATTATTGGTAGTAATTTTTAGGGTAAATAGTGACTTATGTTTCTCAATGTGTATTTCACTGACAAATGCGTTCGAAATGATGAAAATATAAAATTTAGTCCCCGAAAATGAAGAAAAGTGCGACAAATATATCATGCCGTTAATTTTTCGTCTGTCATCGTTAATAAAGTCGCCTACGTGGCAGAGAAGGATAAATTTGTCACCGAAATGATTGTCAATCTAGATTGTCAGCATATGGCCATATTTGTCATAATATATTTTTTACTTTTCGTCTTCCAACCCGCTGACAAATATAGGTAGTGCTGATTATACAAAATACAAAATTTAGTCCCTGAAAATATAAAAAGTATGACAAATATATCCGGAAGTTAATAATATATTGTAACTTATTATTATTATTATTATTATTATTATTATTATTATTATTATTATTATTATTATGTGTTTGTAATTTACTGCTATTAATATATTTTTGAATTGTCTTTTAATATATATATTATTATTATTTTGATTTTCTCGTCAAACCTGTTGAAAAAACTTTATCTTATATTTTATAATTTTATCAAATTTCTACTAAATTTCTCACTTTTAATCTTTAAAATTATTCTATATCTCAATTCTAACTTAAGTACTCTAATATTTAGATTGAAATTAATATGTCAAGTGTTTCGAGTAGAAAAAGCACAATGAGCCGCATGACCAAATTTATTTATTTATTTATTTTTAAAAAATAATATAATCAACTATTTTTTTTAAAAAAAATCTCAGAAAATTTAAACTAGATAAAACTAAAGTGAAATTATAAGTATTTTTCCTTAATCAATAAAATGTATATATATACCTCAAATATGAAAGAATCACATGGATAAACCTTATGTGCTTCCACTCGAGACAACACTTATTATACATAATATAAATGAAATGAAAAAACAATTACTAACAAATAAAGAATCCAAATAAATTTAAATAAAAAATACAATAATGCTCAAACTAATACAGATGTTAACTTCAAAAAAAAATTAGTACAAAGGTTTATTACCTGCGAAACGTAGAGTTATATCTCTCGCTGATTTAGAGGCTGCAATGACCTTGCATTCTATTTGGCATATTATGAAAGAGCACATAATAAAGATTAATAATTAATTGAAAAAACAAAAAATTTCAAGAAATAAAATACTTTTATTTTTTAAAATGATAACTCAATTGATTAAATTTTGTGAGACTTTTTTTTTAAAAAATTCCACTTTAGTTTTATCTAGTTTAAATTTTATGAGACATTTTTTTTAAAAAAAAAGTTGATTAAATTTTTTTTTCTAAAATAAATAAATTTGATCTCGCAGCCGATTGTGTTTTTTCTACTCAAAACTCTCGACATATTATTTTCAATCTAAATATAAGGTTACTTAAGTTGAAATTAAGATATGAAATAGTTTTAAAGATTAAAAATGAGAAATTTAGTAGAAATTTGATAAAATTATAAGATATAAGATAAAGTTTTTTTTAACTGTAAAGGTTAAGGTTTGACAAGAAAATCAAAATAATAAAATAATATATATTAACAGGAAATTTAAAAAATATATTACATAAATACTAAACAAATATGAACACTAAATTATAAACACATAATAATAATAATAATAATAATAATAATAATAATAATAATAATAATAATAATAATAATAATAATAATAATAATAATAATAATAATAATAATAATAATAACCATTAGTCATAATCTATTGTTAACATTCGAATAGATTTGTCGTACTTTACTTTCGGGAAATAAATTTTATATTGTCATCTATGTGTCAGTGGAATGAAAAGATGAAAAGTCAAAAAAGAATATTATGACAAATATGCTCTTATGTTGGCAATCCACGTTGGTCATCATTTCAGTGACAAATTTGTCCTTCTGTGCCACATATGTGACTTTATTAATGGTGACGAACGAAAGTTAACGGCAATATATATTTGTCGCACTTTTTACACTTTCAGGGATTAAATTTTGTATTTTATTAACGGTGCATTTGTCAACGAATTACATATCAAGGGACAAAAGTGACTACTTATGCTAATTTTCAAGTGATAATGCAGGAAAATATTCTCTTAACGTGAATCCCATTGGTGTTAGACATTGCTTAACAGTTTACTTGTTAGATCTCATGCTTTGTAACTGTATGGGAGTTGGTATAAGATCATAAGATTCTCAATTCTTATACTTATATTATTTTGGACTTGTATTTGGGCTTAGTGAAATTGGACTAATGTATATTGGTTTTGTTCTTTATTGTAGGCCTAAATCCGTTATGATAATGTTTGATAAAAATTGTGTTTTTCTTTTAACGTAATTATGCCTTGTTATTCAATAACATAACAAGATCTAAATTCCAGCTCAATGACGAGCATACGCTCCAATTTCTTTCACTGATCATTGGAAGTCTGGAATTAGACGTCTTCAATGCATCTAACTTAGCAACTTAAAACCATTTTTAAGTTACCAAAAAGAGAAAACTAATCTTTAGTGAATGAATTCCCTGCTGTAACTATTCTCAGACAGATTAATTAATAATAAAAATTTGGGAGTGTAGTAACTATAAGTAGAATTACTATGAGCTTTTTCGGTTTCAAAACACATACAGTTGCACTAGATAATAAGTTATTGTCTTGGATCCTCATGAAGCCCATAAACGATACTTATTTGAGCCTGCAAGAGAAGAAGTCCAACTTTAATGGTCCATATTGAATCGTAAATCAATATTGAACGCTATGCAGTGCTAGCCAGCTCAGAAAGCACTACAATAGTTAACCAAGATCAACAATATTTTTTTTTCATGGAAGAAAAACAATTTTCCTAACAAGTAAAAAACATCAACAATTTTTTACCGTTTGCACAACCATAATTATTGGGTTGGGCTATAAAACAAACCTACAAGAAATGGTGGGATAAAACTTTTTGCACTCCCACTATTGTTTTTTGCATTTCCCATTGCATTATAGAAAACCAATTCCAAAATAAAAATTGCATTTTGGAAATGAGTTTTTCTTAATGTAATGAGATATGCAAGAAGCAATAGTAGAAGTGCAGAAAGCAATAGCCCAACTGGTGGTTTTCATTTTTTGATAAAAAAAATATCACAGGTCCACATAATAGTTGGGCTAGCTTTTGTGCTGCCAGAGAATTTTGTTTGTGGATATTTGTACGCTTGCCGTTGCATTCCAGACCCACTAGCTCAGATTTTTGCCTAAAACGCTCTTCGTTTTCTGCTGTCTGTTTCTGTCTTTCTCGTGGCACCTTTCTGTCTTGGTAAAAAAGACTTGCAATCTTATATTTTTCGTAGTAAAAACAATTTTTGTACATACATATAAAAGTTGCAAATATTTTTTATGTTTGAATTCTGCATATATTAGAAGAGATTGGTGTGACAAAAGTTCAATTTTTATGTGAAATATCATAATTCTCTTTTTTTTAAATCTTGAAATGAAACTTAATCTAATTTTAAAAATCTCTTTTTAATCTAATTTTATACCACAAAACTTTAAAATCTTAAAAACGAAAAAAAAAGATGGTCCTTAAAAATAGAAATAATTTTGTCTTGTAGTTAATTTGCAATTGCAGGTTATTTCACTCTCATTACTCTGGAACGAGTAATTTATATAGATTCTTTTTAAAGAGTGAGCATTTGTGTACTTAGTTTGACCTTTTTGGTCAGACAAAATAATACGAACTAAATTTTTTATACACAGAAAAAATCTAATCCAATTCTTTTATGTCTACCTAAATTCTATACCAAATATATAAGTTTGTATATCAATAGTATAAAGAAGTGCAATACTATCATACATCAGATATTTAGTTTGAGCCATGAAATGTTGCAATTTACATTTTTTTAGTAAGATAATATTGATTTGACTTTTCTAAAATAAACAAATATGTGGGAAGAGAAATTCTTGAAATATACTCTTTAACGTACACACTCTTTACTATAGTTAGTGATTGAAAGAAATTGAAAATCTCAAAAATTATAGATTCTATTTTGGGGAAGAGTTGGATGAACATGTTGATGATATTTGCTAATTGAAATCACAAAAAATTATAGATTCTATTATTGTTAACACACTCTTTATTATTGATGATATTTGCTAATTGGGTAAAGTAAACTAATGATTTGTTTTTTAGCCAAAATTTGTTTGTCACGTACTATTGTTTTAAGATTGTCCTTTATTTCTTTTTACTTCCGGGACTTAAATGAGGAATTGTGTATTGATATCGTGTGTCTATGCAGAGATATGGTTGCATTCCAAGATTCGTCTGAGGGAATATCTTCACTTGATCAAGTGGACAATGTGCACAATAAGGTATGACATTCTTTACTCTTATTTAACGGTGATTATTATTTGAATTGTTATAGGTTGAGTCTTGTGACCTAAGTTATGCGAATTGTTGCCTTGGATGTAAAATGTAATTCAATACTTGAAACTGACATAATTTGATGTGTTGCAAGTTATTTACTCAAGTAATACATATTCTTCTTTAAAAATTTAACATATATATATATATATATATATATATATATATATATATATATATATATATATATATATATATATATATATATATATATAAATCTTTTGATCATGAAAAACAGAAAATAATGAGGAATTAGGCTCTACACTTTACTGGCAACTTTCTTCCTTCTTATTCTTTTGTAAGCATCACTAGTAATCTAATCTATTATATATTGAGTTCTCTTTTTATGTCCATTGTTACACTAAATTGCATGTGCCAATTATAGTGTATGCTAAATTAAGAAAAATCAGTAATAATCAAAAGAGTGTCTAACTATATGCACGGCTAGTCTATTCACTGCATTTTGGTGTTGTGATATGAGTAGTCTTGAAGTGGAAGCTTTGGCATGAAGCAGGCAAATCTTTGCATCGACACTTCCATTGTATTTAGATAAGCCATTACTTCTCGTGGTTTTGTCTTCTATTTTTTTTCTCTGTTTTTGTAAGAATTATTTGTTCTATTTTTTTAGGAAATCTACTGAGAATAATGCAGCAGCCAAATAGAAGTATTCCTGTTATTTAGTAACCCTGGTGTAATTTTGTTGGGTAGATTAGGATTTTGTTATGTTAGATTTAAATTTATGTAAATTGTTCTGTTTGTCATAAGAGCTGGACCACCATCAAGTTATATAATTAATTTATTACTTTAAATTTAAAATATTTATATATTTGTTCATATTTTAAAATGAGAAATTATACTTGTAAAATAAATTGTACAAGAAAATATACAATCAAAAGAGAGAAAAGAAAGATAAATTTAAATTTAAAATGTAATAAATAATAACAAAAAATAAAATATAATATTGTATAAATTATTTTACGTATGTTAGTTCTCTTATGATTAAGATAAGATATAAATAACACTATGTTTGATTTTTCTTAGATAGGAACTGGAGTTTGAAATGAATAGAAAGATAAAGATATAAATATTATTTTGGAAAAACGTAAATATAAAGTGAATCTTATAGTAATATCATCATAGCTACCTAACCTATTGGTTGACATCTCAAAGAAAGGGCATTAAAAGAAAGTTCCCTTCTGTCATTGTAAGTTACTTTAAAAGATCGAAAATCATTCTTAAAGTCTCCCTTTCCCTCATTAGCAATAGCTTCCAGCTAAGATATTGAGAGCTCAACGCAAGAATGACGAATTGAAAGTTCATGATCCACCGTTATTTAATTTCTTCCATTCCTGTCACTTTATCTTTTTTCCTGGGCTTATTAACATGCTTATCTGTTATATATTATGCCTTTCAAATATAATACTTAATTGTAACAATGGCTTTCCCAAACTTTATAGTTTTCATTTAATTTATTCATTTTTGCTTCTTTTTTTTTACATAAATTTCTTATAAAATAACATATTTTTATTTAAATGGTCCATTTTAATAATCTGTGATTCTTTTATTTGGTCCATTTAACATGAATATCAAATTAAAAACTTCAGGTATATATATATATATATATATATATATATATATATATATATATATATATATATATATATATATATATATATTAAAAAATATAACAAAAATTAATAAACGAAACCACGACAAATGAAATAATATTTTGATTATTTTGATTTTTTTGTGTGTAAAATATTTATCTAAAATGTAGAAAAATAAGAAATAAAATTGAAAAAAACGGTGAATCCTTGTAAGTTTGGGACAAAAGTTATGCCTAAAAATTTGGGAGAACAGCTGGTCCAGGTTTTGCTCTTGCCATTTGGCCCATATTTTCATCATTGCATGTGATTGCTCTTATCATGGAGCTAAACGTCACTAGTATATATATATATATATATATATATATATATATATATATATATATATATATATATATATATATATATATATATATATATATTATAAATTTTCCTTTAAATTCAATACTTCATAATAAATCATATTAAATTTATTTAAAAGCAAAATAAAATCATATTAACATTATAAACTATGCTTAGTTTAATATTTTAAGAAAATATTTATTTTCAATTTTCATTAACTTTCTAACAATTTTTTTTTAAAAAAAAAATCTTTCCCAAATACGCCATATACCCTAGCACATATATTCCGATAATTATAACTTGAAAGTTCAAACTCTGTTTTTTGATTATTTGTACACTATTTTATGAAAACATTTTTCTCTTTTTTTATTAACTTCCTAACAGTATATATATATTTATTTATTTATTTCTAAAAAATATTTCCTACAGATGCCAATTGCCATTTATCCCCGGTACCTATATTCGAACAATCATACGATTCATTACTTCGAACTATGCTTTTCAATTATTTATACACTATTTTTTTTTTCAATCTGAGAATTATTATTTATTTATATATTATGATGAAAATGAAATGAAGAGGGCCCATGCACCAGAATCACACCCACTGATGACAGTACAGCCTCTCTCAATCTCTCCTCATCAGCAGTGGTCATGACAGGCAGATACCTGGGCCCCACTTCCCATGTGCACTTCTCCCTTCTCTTCTCCCAACCCCAACACTTTTGTTTTCTAATTTCTATGTACTCCCCATCTCCACCACCACCTTACTTACTTATTCCACCACATTACAGTTTACACCCCCCCTCTTTCTCTCTCTGAAACCAGCTAATACAAGAAAGATGAAACCTTTAGCCTTGTTGGCCATTGGTGTCTTCACCATGATGACTCTCTTGGCAAGCTCTCAAGAAGATGATGATGCTTCTGTTATGCTGGCTCTCAAGAACAGCCTCAATCCGCCGGGCTGGTCCGACCCGGACCCGTGCAAGTGGGCCCGCGTCAGATGCTCCGACAACAAACGGGTCACCCGGATCCAAATCGGGCGCCTCAACCTCCAAGGCACCCTCCCAACAACCCTCCAGAAGCTCACCCAGTTAGAACACTTGGAGCTCCAATACAACAACATCTCGGGCCCACTACCTTCCCTCAACGGCTTAAGCAGCCTCCGCGTCTTCGTGGCCAGCAACAACCGCTTCTCCGCCGTCCCCGCCGACTTCTTCTCCGACATGTCGCAGCTCCAGGCAGTGGAGATAGACAACAACCCGTTTGAGCCATGGGAGATTCCTCAGAGTCTCCGAAACGCTTCCGGGCTTCAGAACTTCTCTGCCAACTCGGCCAACGTCAGAGGCACCATGCCGGACTTCTTCAGCTCTGATGTTTTCCCCGGGTTGACGCTTTTGCACTTGGCTATGAACAGCCTCGAGGGAACTTTTCCGTTGAGTTTCTCTGGGTCGCAGATTCAATCTCTGTGGGTGAATGGACAGAAGAGTGTTAACAAGCTCGGTGGGAGTGTTGAGGTTCTGCAGAACATGACTTTCTTGACCCAAGTTTGGTTGCAATCTAATGCTTTCACGGGTCCCTTGCCTGATTTGTCCGCGCTGAAGAGCTTGCGTGATTTGAATTTGAGGGATAACAGGTTCACTGGTCCTGTTTCGACTTTATTGGTGGGTCTCAAGACGCTTAAAGTTGTGAACTTGACTAATAATTTGTTTCAGGGTCCAATGCCGGTGTTTGCTGATGGGGTTGTGGTGGATAATATTAAGGATTCGAATAGTTTTTGCTTGCCGAGTCCGGGTGATTGTGATCCCAGGGTGGATGTTCTTCTTTCTGTTGCTGGGGTTGTGGGGTATCCTCAAAGGTTTGCTGAGAGTTGGAAGGGAAATGATCCCTGTGGTGATTGGATTGGGATTACATGTAGTAATGGGAATATAACGGTTGTTAATTTTCAGAAGATGGGACTTAGTGGTGTGATATCGCCTGACTTTGCTAAACTTAAATCCTTGCAAAGGATAATGTTAGCTGATAACAATCTCACTGGTTCGATTCCGGAGGAGCTTGCTACTTTACCTGCGCTTACTCAATTGAATGTTGCGAATAATCAGCTTTATGGAAAGGTGCCAAGTTTTAGGAAAAATGTAGTTGTGAGTACAAGTGGTAACATTGATATAGGGAAGGATAAGAGTAGTTTATCCCCGCAGGGTCCGGTGTCTCCAATGGCTCCCAATGCCAAGGGAGAAAGTGGCGGGGGTCCAGGAAATGGTGGCAAAAAGTCTTCTTCCCGTGTGGGAGTAATTGTGTTTTCAGTGATTGGGGCTGTGTTTGTGGTTTCAATGATTGGTTTCTTGGTTTTCTGCTTGTTTAGGATGAAGCAAAAGAAGCTGAGCAGGGTCCAGAGCCCAAATGCCCTTGTTATTCATCCTAGGCATTCAGGATCCGATAATGAGAGTGTAAAGATAACCGTAGCTGGTTCAAGTGTCAACGTTGGTGCTGCCAGTGAAACGCGAACCATGCCTGGCAGTGAGGCAAGTGATATTCAAATGGTTGAAGCAGGAAATATGGTCATTTCCATACAAGTTCTGAAGAACGTCACCGACAATTTCAGTGAGAAGAATGTTCTGGGACAAGGAGGTTTTGGAACGGTTTATAGAGGTGAACTCCATGATGGTACAAGAATTGCGGTGAAAAGAATGGAGTGTGGGGCAATAGCTGGGAAGGGTGCGACAGAATTCAAGTCCGAAATTGCTGTTTTGACTAAGGTTCGCCACCGGCATCTTGTTGCCCTTCTTGGTTACTGCTTGGATGGGAATGAGAAGCTTCTTGTGTACGAGTACATGCCTCAGGGAACGTTGAGTAGCCATCTTTTTAATTGGCCAGAGGAAGGACTAGAACCACTGGAGTGGAATAGAAGATTGACAATTGCCTTGGATGTGGCAAGGGGTGTTGAGTACCTGCATAGCTTGGCCCATCAAAGCTTCATACATAGGGATTTAAAACCTTCAAACATTCTCCTTGGAGATGATATGAGGGCAAAGGTTGCAGATTTTGGTCTTGTCCGTCTTGCTCCAGAAGGAAAAGCCTCTATAGAAACAAGAATTGCAGGAACTTTTGGATATTTGGCGCCAGAGTATGCAGGTATCTGTTAGTTTTTTAACTTCCCTTCACTGCACTATGTCTTTTTGAGATAATGCCGTTTTTAGTTAGTTTTTCCAAATAAACAGTAGGAATAATAAGATAATATATTTTAAGTCAATGGCTTAGTGTCCTAGATTCCCTGGGAAAAATATACCATAGTAAAATCTAGTTTGATTTGCATATTTATTGCCTGCTAGGATCCATGATACTTTAAAAGCAACTGGAGACAATCATTTCTTCTTAGGAAGCTAATAAGACAAATTTTTCTCTTATCTACTTTCTAACCAAATGTGCCAAGATTTGACTAATTTACTGATGAAGAGATAGGAGAAAGAGCTATTTTCTAACAACTTGGAACTGTTGCTTGGAAGTCAAGTAAAACCATTTATTACTATTTACAAACTCATCCTGTACTCGAAAGTCAAGACTCAAGAATGTAACCGCTGCATCCATTTTATTCATGTTTATTGCTTCTAATACATTAATTTGTTAGCTTGCTTTCAGAATGTTAATTTCCCCTTGGGATTTATCTTGTCTTGATGACATGGAGTATTTGGATTGACTTGATGTTTGTAACCTGATTTCTTTGCATGGTGGCATAAAAATTCTGAATGCTTGTGTTTAATCTTTGTTGGATGTTCATTGACTATTGGGCATACATCTCTAACTCCGCCATGCAAATGGCTATCTGATTGCAGTTACTGGCCGTGTGACAACTAAAGTTGATGTGTTCAGCTTTGGGGTAATATTGATGGAGCTCATGACAGGAAGGAAAGCACTTGATGAGACTCAACCCGAGGATAGCATGCACCTTGTAACATGGTTCCGCAAAATGTCCATAAATAAGGACTCATTCCGCATGGCCATAGACTCCGCCATGGAGCTCAATGAGGAAACGCTTGCTAGCATTCACACAGTAGCAGAGTTAGCCGGCCACTGCTGTGCGAGGGAGCCATATCAAAGGCCTGACATGGGTCATGCTGTCAACGTGCTTTCTTCTCTTGTGGAACTCTGGAAACCATCTGATCAGAATTCTGAAGATATATATGGCATTGACCTTGACATGTCCCTACCACAAGCACTAAAGAAGTGGCAAGCTTACGAAGGTAGAAGCCAAATGGAGTCATCTTCTTCGTCTTCGCTACTTCCAAGCTTGGATAACACACAGACAAGTATACCTACTCGCCCTTACGGATTTGCTGATTCTTTCACATCAGCAGATGGTAGGTGATCATGCTTGGTTGTAAATAATTCTAAGGTGTTTCTTTAGTGTGCATGTTTATTCTTCAGTCCTTGCTTCTAGCTGGCTTTTCTTTTGTGAACTTTTTTTTTTTTATATCTTTTTTCATGGTGTAGTTCTCCACATCTCCTCCATGATTAATTTCACACCTTCTTTAGCACTTATTAAGGATTTTTGCTGACAAGCTGGGAAGAGATTCTCAGCTGAGGATGTATTTTTCATCATCTCACATTCATGTTTCCCCCTTTTGAGTTAATTTTGAGATGTGTAAATCAAATATCACTATTGAACTTCCAGTTTGTAGCTTTAGCTTGTAGTGTGATTAGTTTTGCTTTAATTACATTAACACTTGTCGAACCAATTTGGTTGCAAGTTGTATTAAAGTGCATGTAGATTGCAAATGACACAAGAGGATCAATACAACAACTGGCACCAATTTGAAAATCCACAACTTAAATTTGTTTCATTTTATGCGATGGGGATTTCAAAATTATGAGAGAATACAACTTTATAGCTACACGCCACAAGGTTGTTGTCATATGGATGTTGCAGGGACTCTGGCGTTTATGAAGTAAGTTTTGGATGAATATGAATTTGTGAAATGGACAAAATAGACAGGTGAGGAAGTAGTTAAAGAAAGAGAGAAAAAACCAAATATTATTTGCTGCTGCTGGGGTTGCCTCGAATGAAATGGTGACAGTGTGGCAAAAGGCAAGTGCAAGTTAAGCCAAAAGATTAAAACCTGTGTCCTGTGTGTGTCTGTCAAACTTTCCAACTGGCTTCCACAAATCACTTTATTGTTTCTTATTAGTTAAGCTTTCACATTAGAAAGAAATAAAAAAAGGAGGAGAAAACATAAACAAAATGAAAGGTCCCCTTTTATCAGTCAACAAAAGATAATTTCATAAATAAAGTCTATCCTCACCTCTTAATTTTAAGTTAGGATACACAACAAGATAAAGAAACACCAAAAATGTCAACAAAGCATTACACCAAAGGAGAAGAGGTTTACTATGAGCCAAACCAACTATGCCGTCAGTCACTGCATTATCTTCTCTTTTGGTGAAAGAGAGAGGGAGAGAGAGTTTGACTCATCTATACTAAATTCCGTGTAATATTTAGTGTAATAAATTATTTATTAGTAGTAGTTTATATAAATAAGTAACTATATGTAGTATTATATCAACTTTAACTTTATTTAAAATTTACTTTAACACACTAATGTAAGATGCAAGATACGACACATGTATGTAGTTACATTTAATGTAACAAGATACATGATTATTTATTTACATAAAACAATAATTTTTTTTATCCAATACTATATTTATAAGAGAAATGAACATCCCATTACAAGAAATTTTGATCGTGAAATAAATTAATATGCATGATATAATATAATAAAACAATATGACAAAAAAAAATCATAGGACCTTGGGAGTGGTTTAGAGTTTAACGGTAGGGGTAAAGGTGACAAGTAGGATGTTAAATAAAAATTTTGTTTACATAAGTCGTTAAAATTAACTTTAAGAGTTTAAAAGTAAAAAGAAATTAAAAATATTTATTTATTTTATGTATTGAATGTTTTTTCAGTAGAAATGTTTACTTTAAATTACTTAAAATTATTTTTAGATGCTGATACTAACAAAAGTTGACAAAAGACACAAATATACAGAATGTCTGAACGAACAAATTGACATTGAGCAAATCATGGCGCAACACCCAGTCAACAATACTTGCAGTGACAACTAAATTCATCTACGTTTACTCGTCTCACCGAAACATTTCGTATGAGAATAAGCATTTATCATTCATTAAGTTTTTAAGTTTCAACCTGATATAATCAAGCCAATGAATTAATACATCTTAAGTCTTGGACCAATTTCTTTAAATTTAATATAAAATTTTAATTTTGTTGTTAAGCACTGATTGTAATTTTGGTAACTTTAGATTTGAGTTTGTAGTCCACAGTTCCATAAATTTTCAAACAGAAATTAAAAGAGAAAAATCATCGTTCTTAATTATTTGAGTATTTTATTTTATCTGCTCCCTATTTTGAATTAGAACTAATTTTAGCAATTACCCTTTAAAGAACCCCGCCTTTATCATTTTTTTTTGCAATAAATACATTTTAATTGAATTTTTGTATGTGTCATTTAAAATTTGCTTCAACAATCAAATAAGTTAAGAAACTTTAATATATTTTTATGTATGAAAGCATGCGCAGTTTATTTCTGTGTAAAAAATTATTTGCCCCGATAATCAAATCGTAGAATGCACGTATATTTTGGTTTGTACAAAACATTTTATTTTGACGATAAAAAAATGATTTTTTTTTAAATGAAGATAATTTTGAACACTTTTTTTCTTCTAAAAAAGATCTTATGGTAAGAAGCATTAGGCTTTTGTTTTGAAAGGCCTTTTCTTTAGACATGTTGTGAAAGACTTATTTGCAACGTATTTAAATTTATCTTGTAATATAACATAAGTATTTATGTAATCATGTGTGAAAGCTTATAAAACAATAGAATTACAAAATGAGTCGCCAGGCCCAGCCCAACGGACCAGAGAGTCAAAATGGGCTGGCTCAGCCTTATATCAAGTTAGCAGACCAATTTAGCCTTACTTAATATATATATATATATATATATATATATATATATATATATATATATATATATATATATATATATATATATATATTCTAAATCTGAAAAAAATAAGAAAAAAATCAGCATTTTAAAAAAAACGTTTTGGGTTCTGTTCTTGAAAGAGATGATTTTAAAAAAAATTTCCTCATATTATTTTTTTTTATTTTTTATTTTGTCATGGAACACATATTTTTCAGTTGATCATGAATTTTAAGACTTAACCAAGCACACACATGAATAAAACAAATTTGCGTTTCGGTTTAAAATTATTTTGATAGATACAATTGATGTGTCCCCAACTCCACATAGTATGCATTTTATTTTTTTTTGAAAGACACATCATGAAACAAGGACATTTGACACGTGAGGCCACATTAAAACTTTTGGCACTTACACACCCTCTTCCTTTTTGAGCCTTCAAATGTGTTTTAGCTATTAAACCTTTAACATGACCATGTCAATAGCCTGCATGGATTTGTTTTGTTAGAAATGACATGATTTTGCCTATTTCTGACACGGCCATGCCAAGCCATTTGGACTAAATTCGTAGACTAGGTCCAACTTGGGTTATTTGAAACCCATTCTTGACTTACGAGTTATGACACTATTGGGTGATTATAAGTCTCTATCGATATCTTTTGATAATCTTTGTTCGTTTTTTGAATTGTCTCACACTCTTTCTTAGCTTCTCAAGTGCATCATGAGGATAAAATGTTGTTATTTTGGAAATACACGAGAAGACTTCATATTTTAAAGATTTGAAGATCAACTTCTCTTAAAAGGGTTTTTTTAGTTTTCTTTTAATTCTATTTTTCTTATATTATAGATTGTGTTATGGGTTTCGTTTGTTTTGTATTTCTCTTCGAATATATGTAACTAAATCCACATTTAGGAGATCACCAATTTTAATATATGCTACTAAGATGAAATTTTAATATGATTAAAAATAATATTTAAAGCATTTAAAGCATTTTATTGAGACCAATGAGGCTGGATATAGTACAGAGGGATTAATAAAGATTCAAATACTTACATATAGAGATGGTTATATTTATCACCGAGTGTGTGAATTAAATGATACATAATTGTTCTAATTTTAAAAAAATCTTAAATTTGAATCTTGTGTATGTAATTACATAAAATACATAAAAAGAAAATTTATCATTTATAATAATTTTATTTAATTAAAGTAAAATAATCTTTGATAACAGAAGATACATGTGATTAAAATAACAAAAGAAGGAAAAAAAACACAAAAGGAATGATCATATTTATTAGACTGTACCTAGAATAGGATTGTATATCCATATATGTATAATAATGTAATTCTACCTTTTCGTAGAAATTTCATTTCTTTATCACGCATTACTGACTCTTTAATTAGGGGCAGATCCACATCAAGTGTTCAAGGAAAATTACGTTGTCTGGCTATAGTAATTACAGTCTACTGCATTTGGCTGTCTAGGAACAAGCTGATTTTTTAAGATTATCAATTTTCTGTAATAGATGTTATTAGCAAGATTAAATTTCTTATGTATAGACAAGCGCACCTGTTACATTTGTAGCATCTTGATATAGGTCTTCTTGTATTAGGGAGACTTTTGATTTTCTTTAACTGTGGGGTATGTCCCGTTTATTATTGTATCATTTTGGATTTAATATAATTTACATTTTTTTCCCCCAAAAAATAATGTAATCCTACAAAGCTTGAAGTTCAAAGAAGGCGTGTATTTGAATGGTACAGGAACAAAAAACGAGGTCTCGTAGTCGTATATGAGAACAATAAGGTAGGTAATGGGAGTGTGGTAGAAGTCAAAAGTTCAACCCACGTATACTGCTGTGTGCAGTTGGATCAGCGACCACAAGCCAACAGCTAAGCAAGAATATAGAATATATCATCTTCTCTGCATGGCAATATCCATATATTTCAAGTTGAATTAAATTTTATCCAACGTGAACATCCAATTTTTCATTATTAGACACTCATCACATAACTTACATTTATGCTATATTTTGTACTATACAAATAATTAATGCTTTAAAAGAAATATAATTAATTACATGGATAATACTGCCAAGCGAAGAACGAGGAAGAATATTAGTTGTCGATAAGACTCCATGAATAATTTAAAAGAGCAGTTACATCAATTTTATAACTGTTTTTTCATATTCTATTTCATATATACTTTTATCTAATAGAATGAGGATTTGTTTATTTTTTAGAAATATATAAATTACTATTTCATAAAGTTCCTCCATTGCCAAGTTTCTAAAGCATCTCTTTGATTGAAGTTTGCGACTTGCGAGCCTCTCTAACCTTCCTATATTCTCTTTGAACATTCGTGTCCCTATTTCTCAAGTTCGCAACAAAGAAAGTAAGAAACAAATATAAAATTAAATCATAAAATTAAACTTTGAAAAGTATTATTACTTAGTAATTGTATTATTATATCTACTTTTCTACTATACTAACTTTGAAAGTTTATTTGCTTCCACTAATTCATTTTTTTTATATATTAACTCTCTTCTCTTATTATATACAAGTAATTTCTACACAATTTATGAGACTGATATTAGTTTTTTTTATGATTTTACAAATGTTTTCAAATCTAATTTTTCATCATGAGAGTTATTATCTTAATATTCAAATTTAAATTAAACCATATTTTATTTTAAGTTATAATAGTTACTATTTTTAAAATTAAATTAAATTAATTATTTTTATTCTAATTATGCTATTATGATCAGATTAAATATTATATTATTTTTAATCTTTAACACATTCTATCTATTATATTTAAAATATTTTTGTCATAATTATAATATTGTTTGAAATTTAAATAAAATTAACTACAATATAATTTATGTAACAAAAACTACACAATGCATTTGTAGAAATTAAAATGGTAGTAATTGTAAATTACTATAAAAACCCGTCATATAATGATATAAATCTTGATTACTTCATATAGTACTTGTAAATTTGCCTAGTTTTTATACTATAATTCTTTCCACGCCTTTTTAAAATATCAATTCGCAACGTGTAAAATCAAAGTAAAATGAGGCATGTTTTATATTGGCATGGCTATTGGCTGCACCTTTCATTTGTGTTGAATGAAAAGATTTTTCTATTTTTTTTTTCTAAAAGTACGAAGCACCGAGCCATGTTTCCCTATAAGGCGGGGACAAATTAAATTAAACACACATAGGCATGCACCGGTAGACTTATCCAATGCCAAAATCAGAAAAGAATAAGGAGTATAAAAAAGAAAACGCGAATGTTACAACTGCAAACAAAAAAGCCAAAAAAACAGTATTATTGTACTAGTAAAAAACAAAGATCATGCATGCAAATGATGCAATTGCAAATTGTAAATGCAAACTTTAGATAGGGATGCAAGTCAGCACACCGACCTTTGCTGACTCAGTCTCAGTCAGCTCCAAACCCACGCCATTCAACTTCGTCCGCGTCTTGTTGGTACAACAACATCAACTATACTACTATTACTTCACTTCCTTATTTTAATTAATTAATTAACCCATTTCAAAATCATCCAACCCCGAGTGACTTTTCAACTTTCAAACTTCAACGTTCAAACAATAATCCCAAAGTCCTAACACACACACGCACACACAAAAAAAAAAAAAAAAAAAAAAACTCTTTGAACTATTTCTCTCTCACGGTCTTACCTCAAGCTTTGACCCATGTACCACAAAGCATGTTGTACTATAAAATACCAAACACTCACCACTTTCTTTCCTTCATAACATTCACATACAATTCTTCTAAGCTCTACCCAACAAGCATACATACAAAAAATCGAAAATTTTACTATTATTATTATTATAGCAACATGGTTTTGTCATGGACAAAAGGGAGAGTGTTCCGGCGTGCCAGAAAGGGGAAAGAGTTGAAAAATTTCGGTGGCGACTTGGAGATAGACATTGCGATCCCCACCCACTTCCGGTGCCCGGTAACATTGGACATGATGAAGGACCCCGTGACCGTTTCCACGGGCATAACCTACGACCGCGACAGCATCGAGAAGTGGATCGAGTCCGGGAACCGCACGTGCCCGGTCACCAAAACGGAGTTGACAACCTTCGACATGATCCCGAACCACGCCATCCGTAGGATGATCCAGGACTGGTGCGTGGAGCACCGTTCCCACGGCATCGAACGGATCCCCACTCCTCGTATCCCCGTCACCCCGTACGAGGTTGCTGACACGTGTACGAGGATCTTGTCGGCGGCGCAACACGGGGACGAGAACAAGTGCGTGGAGTTGGTGAGCAAAATTAAAGCGTGGGGAAGGGAAAGTGAGAGAAATAAGAGATGCATAGTTTCTAACGGTGCTGCTTTAGCACTAGCGAACGCTTTCAACTCTTTCTCATCGCGTGGGTTGTTAATTGAGAAGAACGTGGTTGTGTTGGATGAGATTCTGGGTGCTTTGGTATGGATGCGTCCTCTTTCTGAAGAGGGTAGATCCGTGTTGGGGTCATCGAGTTCTATCTCTTGCATGGTTTGGTTCATGAACGGTAAACAATTATCCACAAGGCAAAACGCTGCTTTGGTTCTTAAGGAAATGCATGTTGAGGCTTTGGTGAAATGTGTAGGAGTTTTTGAGGCTTTGATTAACATGATTAAGGAGCCTGTTGGGAGTGGTTCCACCAAGGCCTGCTTGTCAACGATTTTCAACTTGGTTAATAATAAAAGAGGCGTGACGACTTGTCAAAGGTTTGTGGAATTGGGTTTGGTTGATGTGGTGTTGGAGGTTCTTGTTGATGCGGAGAGAGGGGTGTGTGAGAAGGCTTTGGGGGTGTTGGATAGCGTTTGTGATTGCAAGCAAGGGGTGGAGATGGCAAAGGCTAATGCTTTGACTTTGCCTCTTGTGATTAAGAAGCTCTTGAGGGTGTCTGAGTTGTGTTCAAGCTTCGCGGTTTCGGTTCTTTGGAAGCTTTGTGACAAGAATATTGAAGAAGGGGTGTTGATTGAGGCGCTTCAAATGGGGGTGTTTCATAAACTACTTGTTTTGTTGCAAGTGGGTTGTGGTGAGGGAACCAAAGAGAAGGCTACGGAGTTGTTGAAGTTGTTGAATAGTTGCAGGAGCAAAGCTGAGTGTGTTCATCATTCTTCGTTGGATTTCAAGCATTTGAAGAATCCCTTCTAATTTGATCTGGCTATAGGATATGAGATTTGATTTCACTTCTTTTTTTTTTGTATAGGTTGATCATACTGTAGAAACAGAATATAATACTCTTGTACAAAGACGTACACATACGGAGGATACAAATTGTATCTCTTAACACTCAATTGAAGTTTTGAAATTCTTTTTTTTCCATGGAAGGTTTAGATTTGAGACACACGGACTTGTAATTCACAAATTCAGAAATTACAATAGAAGAAAATGTTTTGGTTTATTACAAACCGGGGATTGCTATGTATGTTTTGATTATTAATTAAGGATTTATTAAAGCACCATATTGAAAGGCTACTCGAAGTAAAAATACATGGAAGCAGATTTATAAATACACTATATATTTTAAAAAACAAAATAAATATATTGATCAGTGTCATGTATTAATCTAAGACATCTTATATCCATATAGGCTATTAGAAAATTTAGAAAATAAAGTTATTCTAATTAAGCTGCTAAAGCATTTCTTAATATATAGTAAATTGATGACAACTCTCAATCGATCTCTCTGCACAAACAACCCAATCGCAGCAAGCATAGTTGCTACCACTAGGAAAGAACTCCCACCATTCTCTTCCGTTGGAGACCGAGCTTCAGAGTCATTTTCCACAATATTAACGGTTATATTCACAAGTACATCACTTCTAAAATTCCGCACCTTTCCATGAAAGCCCGGTTGTTTGCAACATTCAATTCAGTAAGCATAGACAAAGTAGTAAGTTCCTCCGGAACGGAACCAGTGAGATTGTTACCAGCAACCACTATTATTTGCAACGATTTAAGCTTAACATATTCCAACGCTTTGAAAACTAAAAAAGTATTTTTAACGGTAAAAAAAATGTTATTTAAAATGTTTTAAGGATAAAAAATAATACAAACTATTAAAATAAAATTTTGCATGAAACTAGTTTTGCATGAATTACTCGAATTTGACTCTTAATTAATCACTCATTCAAGTTGTTTGTAAATTTAAGTTTTAAGATTCAATTTTATTATTTAAATGAATGAAGTCCAAGTTTTGAAAGATTAACATTAAAGATTTGTGAATGAGTAGTTTATATATATGTATAATATATATATATATATATATATATATATATATATATATATATATATATATATATATATATGATATTTTCTGTTTGTGAAAACAATTTTACCTCTTAAAAATGTTAAATTAATTATTTAGTACATTTTTTTTATTAATTTCACATTTCACTTGCTAAGTTTATTTTTCTCAATAGATAATTATCTAGCATTCAATAAATATTAAATATTATATTAATAAATTAAAAAATTATTTAAGAAATTTTTCATAAAAGAAAAATAATTAAGTTACAAATGAACTAAAAAGTCAAATTTAAATTTAATATAACAAAAAAAATTTAAAACTTAATATTTCTTAACAATATAAATCTAAGTTTTTTTTATTAGACTTCATCAAATAAATAAATAAAACTTAAATAATCAGTTTTTTTCATAAGTCAAATCCAAATTTCAAGAGTTTGAGTTGATTGTTTACATCCTATCCTACTTCCAGTCGTGTTTTTTTTTCTTCCATCACTACAGGTGCATTTCTCTCGTGCACCAAAATCTCCACATGTCACCCCACAACCATATAAGCTTGTTGTCTAATCACTATTTAAACACACTAGCGAAAAAAGAAAAGAAAACCACTGAGAGAGAACAATCAAAAGATTTTTAGATGAACACAAGCATGAAGAATGTGAAGTGGGCTATGTTCGTTAGACTAGAAGGATATAAGTGTTTCCTTTTTCAGTGCCTTGGACTACATAAAAAAATGTCTAGCCCATCAAGAAGAAGAAGAAAAAACTATATACTTTTTAAACTCAAACTTAATTTTGCAAACTTCAATTTAAACATGATTAGAAATAGAAACCTTAAAACCGTTTCAATGATAGTTTAAAAATGTTTCAGTTGAATGTTATATTTTGAATGACAAGTGTCTCAATTGACTAAAAAACTAAATTTTTTTAGGTGGGTAAAATTTTATTATTTATGATTTTTTGTGTTCTATAATTTTGCAATAAATATTTTTTTAATTCTTTATTAGTGTTCGAAGGTTAGCAAGACTCATTTTGAATAAATAATGCATTCTTTCTGTTCCTTTTATCTGACAAGGTTGAATTTGTTGAAAAATCATCATGAGTCCAAGGTGTTTTTGTCAATTGTCAAATTTGGCAGTTACATTCAAATGTGTAATTTTTTTTTATCTTTGTATTCTCTATCTTAATAAATATTTACATCTGTAAAATGGATTCTTCTGTATTTGAAAATTAATGTCTTTCAATACCAAAAAAAAAATTAATGTCTTTCTAAGGAAGGATAGTAATTAGGAGTTAAAGCCTTAAAGATGAAATGGAAATCCACTGATGACAATTTCTTTTGGGTCATGAAATTGAATAAATCATTTTTAACGTGGCTTTTTTATGATTTGCTTAAAATTAAGCAATGTTATTTAATAAATTTTTACTATTGGAGTAGATAATTTGACAAAGTGTCATTTAAGTAAGTTGCTTATATAAATTAATATTGCTTAATTTATTTTTATCAATTAAAGAATTATTTTTTAATTATAAAATTTAATGTGACTCAAATTAAATACTTACTCTAATAATTTTAGTATTTGAGTAAATTTTTATGTAAATTTTTAAAATCTAAGTAATATGATTGGACTCACAAATTTTAGATAAACAATTTATTTAAACAATTATATATTATAAATGCTCTAATGCGATTCTCACATAAATACTTGTCATACATTCTTTTAATAAGAAAAACAAGTTGAACACAAAACGCTTCCGTTTCATCCGCTGTCCTTGCTGGCTTTATTTGTCTTTCTTCACTAAGTGTTTGAACTCATTTTGGTTCAATAAGGAATCATCATATCAGAACAGTTGCTTCCTCGGGTAGTTCTTTCTTCCGTTTGCTTCTTTGCTATTAGTCTAATTCATACAATTGAATATGAAATTCCTCCTTAAACATATTTTCATTCTGAAACTTTAATCTAATTTTGCATTTTAGTTTGCAAGAAAGGAAATGATGAGTGCCTCTTCCTCCAGAAAAGTGAACAAGGTATGCGCCCAAAAACATTTTTTTTTTGTATACCTTCTACATGTTAAATTGAGTAGTACATAGCAAGTACTTAATTTCTCTTTGGTCTAGTTATTCTCTTTGCATATTCCCTTTCACGAAAAAAATTGTGAATGGAATATTGTGATTTTTTTTTTGTTATTTTGATAACGATAAACTCGTTTATGAAATTCATTTTTCATGCTTAGTTCTGTTTATTAAGAATTTACAGAGTACAATCTGATGCCTGAGAACTATAAAGAGATGAGAATGATATGGATCCTATTTTAGTGTTATAAATGCAATTGGATTAATATTAGGCCAAAAAAACAACATGCAATAACCAATTTATTGAAGATTTGGTTTCTTGAATTTATACGCTTACAGGTCAAGAGTTACTTAGGAAATTATACAAGTTTTAGGCTGTTTAACGTTGATTACAATTTTTTGTTACATTGAAATGAGGTACACTCTCAATCATAGCAAGAAATATTTCAATTAAACTTTTTTTTTACGTTCAATTAAGCTTCTCTAATTATATGTTAGTAATTTGTCATATTTATATTTATCTATCCATATATATATATATATATATATATATATATATATATATATATATATATATATATATATTTGTATAATTACATTGTTCATTTAAAACTAAACTCGCACCTTATATAAGATCTTGGGTAAGTCTTATGAATGTAATAAAAAAATTATTTGAAATAAAGTGGTGGATATTTCTCATCTATAACACGTTAATTTTTTTCTTGAATGGTATTTATTAAATATAATATAATTAAAATTTAAAATATTATTGAATACATGACTCCTAATATAAATTTACATATATTAAAAATATATTATCAAATAAAAATTATTCATTAAACACACAAAAATATTGGAATAATTATTATTTCTATGGTTATTTAAAAAATTAATTAGCTTATAAAACAAATTTTAAAATAGACTTCTTCTTACAAAGTATTAATTATTGTATTTGTTGAATATAATATATAGTTAACATTAATAATATTATTAAATATTGTATTTATTAAATATGATAAATTTATTATGTATTAAATATAATTAATAAATAAAAATTAATTATTAAGAAATGAATGTCTTACCTCTCTCTCTCAATGATGAAATAAACATTGATTTCAATTTTTTTTGGTAACTTTCGATATAATTTTTTTTCATGCTTTACCTTGTAGGATGAACAAGTGGCACAACGTAAAATCCACAAGCCAAGGTGGCTTGAGGCTTTTCTGAAAAAAACGTTCTTTGACTCATGTCCATCTCATCCATTTCGTAGGAATGAGTTAAATAAATATTGTATAAATTGTAATTTGTCAGTTTGCCAATATTGTGTAACGTTGCCTCCTCATCGCCATCACAAGATACTTAAAATCTATAGGCATGTTTACAAGGATGTTGTCTCCCTTACAACCATGGAAAAATATATTGACAGCTCACAAATTCAGGTATGATATGATATATTATTATTCAGACTAAATATTTTATGTATATTTAACATTCCTAACACATTATCTCTTATGACTTTGAATCTGGATTGTTTATCTTGTGAAATGCAACAATAAATCATGTTACAAGTACAATGAAAATTGATTTGAATGCATTATTCTTTTTATATTAATTGTGTTGTAAATGATACTCTTCCATACTATTATTCCTTGACAAACTTTAGCTTAAGTGATTATTTTTAGTGCTAGCTCTAAAATAAATTTCGTTAAATTATGTTATTTGACTTCAGAAATAACTGTGATTATCAACAAGTTGTAAACTTGTATCAATGTTGCCGTGGCATGAAAAGCCATTACATACAATGTTGGACAATCACTAAATGTCATATTTAGATATCTAATGATGAGTGTAATTGAGCAAAATGAGATAGAAAAAAAAAATAATGTTATGTTGTTTTAGATATTTTACAATGGAATATGAAAAGTAGGTAAAGAAATGAATAAAATGAACATTTGATAAATATGAGAATGAAAACACCCTTCCATCCCTTACTCCTTAAATAAGAGGGAGAGAAAAGTATAAAGTTTAAATGGAACTGAATACATTATTGTATCATGTTTCATTCCATTCAGTTGTAATTTAAACAACTAATTAATTGTGTGCTATTTACCTACTATTTTCCTGTGTTTAGTATTTTATGTCATGGTTACCTCATTTTTTTTTCGTTATCATTTTTTCTTCCATGGCATATTAGCTAAAAAAAAGTTAGTTTAGTTGGCATCACAAAATACATGTTTGGATCACATATACAAAAATTATTTTTGAATAACTATTGCAACATCTTGCATTCTTTACTGTTAATTAGTCTAACATTAACTAACTTTCTAAATGACATTATATCTCCCCTCTCAACAACCATTACTGCAATCTCGGATGCTTATATAATTTAAATGATGGCCTTATATATTTGAATAACCTTAAACAAAATCTAAACCATGTGTGTGAATTTGGTTCCTTTTTTTGTTGTAGCCTTACAAATGCAACAAGAGACTAGTTATTTCTCTGAATCCTCTCCCGCATTCCGGTTCAACAACAAATAATGAGGCATCATGCAATATTTGCAATAGAAAATTGACTGAACCCGATTTATATCGCTATTGCTCTATTTCTTGCAAGGTGATGACAACAATTTGAAAGCCACAACCATTTATTATCCTCCATGATGACATTCTTGCTATTAAAGTAAACTATATAGTTGTAATTTCTTACTTATTTACATGTGAACTTTCAGGTCAAAGCTGTTTTAAGTAAGCTTGATGATTCAGTTCCTCCTTTCATTTCTATCCAGACTCCTCCTCCTCCTCCTCCTCTTCCTCCTTCTCAAGAAAAGCAGGAGGAAACTCCTGAACCCCAAAAGCTACGAGAAAGGAAAAGAAAGGGAATACCCCATAGAGCTCCCTTCTTCTAAGAACCTCAAGTAGGTTGCATATCCTCAATTTGAATATGAAATATTGGAAGAAATTACATCTTAAAGTTTATTGACCTAGACGGTGAACCTATCAGCTATATATTGTGATGAAATTCTTAAATATTATGAATTTTGGTATTTTGTGGCTTGTACTTCTTTATTATCATGACACTACTACATCAGGTTTTATATCATATTTGACCTTATTGATCTTTTATTGGTATTTTTTTTGTCGGGAAGGAGAGATTTTGTGGTTGAAACAAAAAAAAAACTTTTGGCATTTAGGACATGCCATGTACTCTTAACACCATAAATAATTAACACTAACAATTTTGTTTGCTAGGGATGGTTAAAGTACTCGTTCATTTTAAAGAAACATAGTGTGAATTGTCTAAATGTTAGAAATGACCTTTAAGTCTTCAAATTTCACAATTTTAGAAATAAATAGTTGATGTGAAGAAGATAATAAACATTTGGTCATGCATGAAAATCTAAGAGGATACTTAGATATAGTTTTGTTGTGATCAATATATCATATTCATTTTTTTTTAGCATATTTAGATAAGTCAACCCGATATTTTATTATTTGACAACCCCTAGAGGGAGTGAGTTTTATTTTTCGACCTATTTTTGTTGGCAAATTAACCTGCCTCATTTAAAGGAAGAGTTGAAAATAAGACAAAATGAATTAACCTATTTTACCTCCGGTAGCCTACATGTCCAACACTATCATGATTATTACCTCTTAAAAATCCAAATATATGTAATTAATTCCCCTATTCATTTAGTGAAATATTTTACATTCTTGTTCTATTTCTTTAATTTCATGTTGATTTTTTTTCCAGATACTTCTTTAACTATATCATTTGCATTTATTGTTTTCAATATTCTTCTTTAAGTCATTTTTTAACTATTATTTCTATCTTTCTTAAACTTTTAACTTGTATAAATTATCTTTAAAAACTTGTATAAATTTACTTGAAAACTACTTTTTAAAAGAACTTATCTTAGAGATTGATTATAAGTCTTATAAATACTTTTAAACAAAAAAATACTTTTAATTATTCTTGTCATTGAAAATAATTTACTACAAGAGAAACTCATTGGAAGTCAAGAAGTGTTAACAACATATTTTTTTAATAAACTTTCTATTCGTTTATATGTGCTCTCATTGTTCCACTCTCCTCACTCTTTCCCACGTCTTCTCTCATTAGAATTCTCTCTCTTTACACATACCATGTGCATCTCATTTTGCAACTTTTTCTAATTTTTTTTATCAATCTTATCAATTTTTGCAACTACTCACCTACAACTTTCTCTAATATTTTTGTAACTACCTCATTTCACTTATTTATCTGATTCTATTTTTTTTCTAATAGTTATTTATCTTAAGATTTCTCTTTTTCATCCATAATTTCAAATCCTTATTTTAATTTACTTTTTAAAATTAATACCAAAGATATTGAAACTTCATTTTACTTTTTAGAATAATATGCTTAATTATAAGATATTCAAAATAAGTTGCTATTGATATTATAATTTATAGAAAAAATGACAAATACTTTTTTAATTATTCCCAACAGTTTTAAAAAAAACTGTTTATATATATATATATATATATATATATATATATATATATATATATATATATATATATATATATATATATATATATATATATATATTTCCTTATCTTCTTCATCCTTTACATTATGTATAACTTATTCATTTTTTCTTATTTTTTTAAAAAAAATTATAGTCTTTAATTTGTTGGAGATAGCTTATCTCTTTTTTCCAAAAATAAATTCGATGTGCTATATAGTCCCCTTTTTTTTCTTCAAATTTTATAGTTTCTAATTTCTTGAGATATATTATTATCTTTTTCTAAAAAAAAATTTATTGGCTATATAAACAAAGTAGTAAAAAAAAATGAGTAAGCCCGTGCATTAAACACTAGTTAATTAAAATTATTAAAAATTACTAAACAATAATTGATATTCATTAAATAAAAATGAGAATAAATTTTTTATAAATTTAAATAAATTTTATCCAATAAATATTTTCTAGATCTAGTCATACACCACTTTGTGTAAAACTATTTTAACACTGCTGTTGACGTATAAGTTATGTTATGTAGTAAAATGCAAGCTGATGATAACCAATTATTTTACTCATCAATAAACGTGATATGCACTATGTATCGTTTTGCAAATACGTGCTTTATTCATCACAATTAACCACGCTGATCAATCTATTGGTGAAGGAAATTAGAGGGAAATGGAGTAAGGGTAACTAAACTGGATCCATTATCATCTATCAGATGTTTATTTTCATTGTAACTTTTTTACAATAATAATTAATAATTTCGAGAATTCAAAAAAATAAAAATAAAATATTTTTTTATGAGAATTGATATCAGTATATTATTAACAAATCCATTATCAAAATCCACTATAATATCGAATACTTAATACATATGTGAGATGTGTCTATACCAAACTTTATAACACCAACGACGAAGTACTATTCCTTCCACTTATTGTTTTTCCTTCACTGAATTGAAAGTATCAAAAAAAAAAAAAAGGGGGAACTGTTCTTTCAAATCACCAACAAAAAACCAACGTCTCAAAAGGGACGTCAACACACCTCACTTCAAAAAAAAAAGGTGTGAAAAAATATTAAAAGAATCAACAAATGAAATAAGAACAAACAGAAACAAGTATGTATTGATCTTACAACGCAGTATTCAAGCATTTTAGTATCCATACTCGTATCCTAGTAAAAGGGTAGAGTCTTCTGAAATGAGAAAAGAATCGGCAGAATCCACACCAAAGACTGTTGATTCAGTCCTTGAAGAAGGTACTAGTACGGAGTCACAGCAACCAGTGCACACAAACAGTGGTGGCACTGTCTCAGAATCATCAATGCCACAGCACCGAGTGTGCTGCCATACTTCACAAATGTCACAAGCCACCATTCTCTCCCCATCATCATCTTGAGCTCCACACTCACACCTCACCTTCCAGTTGTCAGATTCAGATCCACCCTCATACTTCAAAGGGGTCAACAAATCAATTGCAATTCCCCTCACACAAAGTTCCACACCAGACTGGATTAATCCAAACAATACTTCCTCATCACTCACATCCATGAGTTCTTTGATGTCTGTCACTATAAGACTCTCTGCAATGCAGTAAGTGTCCCTCAGAGCAGCCTCTGAAGCTCTCTTCAAGTCACCAACTGTTGCATGCAGTGGAACCACTACAATCTCACCACATGCTACACCTTTCAGCTCATGTTTTTTGTCCACAAAATTTGGTTGCAAGCGGCAAATGAATGTCAATACCTGCTCCTTTATTTCATCCCTTACTGGCCACTCCTTCACAAAGTATCTGCTGTCTAGAATTGTCTGAACTGCTGTGTCCACTGCTTCTGAATCAGGGTAACTCAATAGCACATTCTTGTACAAAAACAATGCATCACAGTATACATCATTACCAGGCTTCCAAGATGACTCTTCTACTTGTTGATCTACATGAGCCATCACTTCAGTCTCCACTTCAGGGGCTTTTAACCCCTTGCCAAGATCATGAATAGTGTACTCTAAGATTCTAGTTGTTGGATTCACCATGCGACGAACAACATAGTTTCCAACAATCACATTGTTGAGTGATTTAAGCACATAATCGAGTAAGCCTGTGTCACCAATGTGTATCCTAGCTGCATCTCTCACATCTTGCCTTGTCATCCCACCTGAGCCTGGTTTCACAGCCTTGTTCTCTTTCAGTGCATCCACAATCACTTGAGCTGCAAACTCTAGTCTCCTTGTGGGCCACCTGCTATCTATGCTAGTCACTGCATTGCTGAACTTCTTGTACCTCACAGATTTATCCTTCATGGAATTTGATCTGTTTGGAAGTGTGTGTTTGGTTGAATTTCTTGAGGTTAATGCTGAAGAAGTAGAATCAGCAGCAGCAGAATAAGTGTCTGTTATCTTAGGCACAGGAGCACGAGAAGACTTGACAGTGAGCATAAACCTTAGAAGATCCCTGAGTGAGATAATATGAGTCTCACTCATATCTCTATAGCACCGAATAATTTGCTTGATTTCTGCCTTGTACTTTGTCTTTGTCTTGCTCAAATCTTTTACAATCACGTCAAGCCCCAAGGAACCAAGCGTTGTCATTGCTTCATTGTATTCTCGCTCTGTCACTCCAAAGCTTCCACGGCAAAACCTATAACCCCACCTACCAAACCAGGAGTGTCCATAAGCAACTCCATGAAGTAAGCGAAGATCCATAGACCTCTTACAAGAAACATCTTCCACTGCAATCTTCCTGCCATACAAATCCAGTATCCAAATAAAAACATTGATCCTTGAATGTTTAAGAAATTAATGTAACACAACTAGAATAAAGAGATGAATGTTAGGTTGTTCATTACCTCACTCGGAGGTTTGTGCATATCCTATCCCAAAGATCCATGATCTCTCTGCCACTAAGAACCTTGGAGCCTTCTTCAATGCCATTGACACAAAGCAAATGACCATACCCATTGCAATGAATCACTCCATGCAGCAGATGCTTCTCATTGTCTATTGAATCTTCATCTAAGGGTTTATGCCACCCATTGTCCATGGGGATTATAAAATGATACCTTCTCTTTGATACAAAATGTCCACTCCAACCTATCAATTATTGACCAAACAAAGTCAAATATTAATATCGGCATCAGTAGTTCTAAAACCCATTATCCAAAATTCAAAATCATCAAACTTCCTACCAACCCTTTTCATAATAAATCAACATTTTTGGAATACTAGTCATAAAAAAATGTTTCTGTTTTCATTTCTAATCATAGAATTCATGTATTCACTGTTTCTATTTTCAAAAGTCTGTATACCAAACAATAATATGATCAATGGGAAGTGTTTTTTCCTTTACAAACTTTTAACCAAACAAAGCCGCATATTGGTATCATTATCAGTATCAATGATAACCCTAGTCCCTATACTATACTCCACAGCCATTTTTGGAAAACTTGTCAGAAGAAAATGCTTCTGTTTTCATTTCCAATCACAAAAATGTCACATTTTTTCTCATTCTTTCTATTTTCAAAAGTCTCTATAGTCTATAATCAGAAATCAATGAAAAGTATTTTTCCTTTTCAAACTCTTCAAAAACCATAACTTAAATAAAAAAAAGTATCCGTTTTGTAATTCAAAATGATAAACAAAAATTAAAATACACATTTTCTCAAACAACCCAAACCACTAAGCAACCCTTCTCAACAATACCCTACTATAGAAAAAAATCCAAAATTGGAAACAGCCCACATCATCACCCGTATCAAAATACCCGAAACAGATTAACTCAATCAGGACGAAAATAAAACCACAAAACACGTAAAAAAAAAACCTTTTCAGAAACAAGCAACAAAACGCAATCACATTATTCAGACCCATTTCAAAAATCAAGCAAAAAACCCAAACTTGAAGCAACCCCATTTCAAGAATCAGCAATCAAACCAAACCCAAGAAGGCGAAATTCGGAAACGAACCTACGCAGCGGCAGTGATCGCAGAAGGGGTGCGAAGAGTGGTCGACGTGTTCTTCGATGGTGTAAAGAGGAGCCATAGCGTACGAGTTGTCGTGGATGAGAAGAATGCACCAGAGGGGGTTCCCGGAGACAGTGTAGTCTTCGAGATCGCCAGCTTCTTGAAGGAAAACGCGAACGTTATCGCGGAAGGGACCCGAACGTGCAATTGGAACAACACCAGGGTCGCCGAACGAGTTGAACCTGAAAAACTTCGGCAACCGTTTACGCTTCTTGCAGGCTTCGATGAGAGCGAAAGACATTGTTGATTATGATTATGGAAAATTGGTTTTGGCTTCGATTACGATCTCTGTCGCATCGTGTTTTCGTGCGAAGAGGAAGAACAGAGAGAGAGAGAGAGCGCTTTAACTGAACAAACTGATTCAGTTAAAGTGTTGGCGCCTTTTAAAAGTTGAATTGCATTTGGGGTTAGTGTAGGTAGGGGCACAAGTTTGTAACGGTGGAGGGGATCACGGGGAGCGTTGATGATTTATCATCGACGGTGAGAAACTAGTCAATGAGTAAATGAAGTGAATGGTCGAATTTCTGTTTGCTCGAGTTCTTTTATGGTCAAATCTAAGTACATGTTTGGTAGAGTGGAAAAAAAAATAAAGGTAAAAATAAATGAAAATTTAAATTGAGAATAAAAATATGGATTTTATAAAATTTTACTGTTTATTTTACTTATTTTTTATTCTCTTTTGACTCAATCAAACAGCCTCTGAGATAGAGATATTTAATTAATGTATTTTTTTTTAAAAAAAGGGACTTGGTTAGTTTTAGTTGTATACTAACCCTCCTTTAGGGTCATTGGAATTTTTTTAAGGAGATGAATATTTTAAAATTAAACGAAAGAAAAAAAAATAATAACAGATTAACACAAATGATAAAGACCTATATTTCTTAACTAAATAATATAAGGTTTGAATCTTAACTTTTTTGATTATGAATATTTGGTATTATTATCGTGATTAGAAAAAAAATTGTCATAAGAAATCAAATGAGTTGTTGGTAAGCGTGCATGTGTGTGTTTTAGTGATAAGAATGGCCCAAGGCCCCAAACAAACAAAAACTACAAATGAACTAGTCCAGGGAACAATCCATATTAAGCAAAATACAACAACCCACGGGAACCAACTCCAGCATATGCACTTCATGAGATAAAAAATTGTTTCATGATGACTCATGAGATAAAAATTTGTTCCATAATTTGAGCAGTAATGATATTTAAAATTTTTGAATTTTTTTCATTTTATTTTTTTGTATAATAATTTCTAAAACCAACATAAAACAAATAATTTTGTGTAGTATTTTTTCAATAAATCAACCAAACTCACGCTTTAATCAAGCACACTCTTTCTGTGGCTTTGACAATGGAAATCCAAAGAGCATTTGGTTGAGTTAGTAACTTCCATCAACTTTCACACAAGAAAAGCTGAATTCGTGTCTCTATCTAGCTTGCCTAATTCCAAGACCATCCACTGATCCACAGAATTAGATTGACAATTTTTTTGGCCAAAAGATGAATAGATGATGCCCAAAAAAAGTTCTGCATTTTCTGTCAATATCATCACAAATAATTCGGGCAATGAAAGAGACTTGCATCAAATAACTGTTCATTTGACAAGCTGTCTCCCTCTTGAATCTGTCATTAGAGATAAATACCTTAATTAAATGTTTTCTTATCGCATGAACTTGTGAAAATTTCAAACTTCCCACGAAATAATCATTTAAAATTTTGAGTTTCTGCTTGCTTCTAGAGAATGAATTATTTTAATATGTGTGTATGGGACCGTGCTAGTGTTCAAACAACGTTAGGAAGAAATTTCTTGCTTTCCAAGGCTCCATGAAAGAAATTTCTTGCCACATGGAAATTATTTTAGCTCAAATCAAAACCATGACTCTTGTAAGTCTTGTTGACTTTATCCTAATGATCAAATGGATTCAGTGACTCTAGACTAGAGTAGAGGCAAGCACGAGGATTCTTCCTTTTTTTCTCTAACTTTGCTTAGCACGTTGAAGACTTTTCATTAAGACTCTCCCACCACCACTATAAATTTGGCACCAGAAAAACTTGAACTAAAACTTGGCTGAGCAAATTAGCCATGAGTATCATCAGAATTGGAGTACTTGTGTGCTCAAGCTTGCCTCTTTTGAGCTGCTTTATGGAACTTTTTGTTGCTGTCACTGCTTCTCAAACACACTTCAACACAGCAACGTCTTCCGAAGAAAATGAGTTGCCCAAGAAGAAAGAAGATGTATCAATCACTGCTAATGTGGCATCCCAAAAGCACTTTCGACAAATTCAACATATATGTTAAGGGGGTCTTGGATTAAAGTTTTGGAGGTAGTAAAATGTTCTGATAATGTTGTTAGACTTTTTAAAATTTTGGGTAGAAATTTCCGTTAGCCATAAGTTTGGCCACTATATGTAAACCTTTATTGATTGTTGTGTTGTCTGAGTGCTGCTTGTATTGTATTAGTAGCTGATTTTTAGGTTTGTTGACTTTTATATACAAGAAAAATTGGTACTGACAGGTGGCGGCTGCTACAAGTGTTGAAATTCAGAAACAAGTGAGAGTTTCACAGAGAAAAAATGGGTTAAATTAAAACTGACAAAAAAATTGTTATTCTGAATCTATATTCTTTTTTTTATCGGTAAATGATAGTTCGTTAGTTTTGTTAAAAATATCAGTTAGAAGGATTCGAATGCACGATTTCTTTCCTCTCACTTCTCCCTTCACCCTTTTCCAACCAGCGAACCAACCTTATATCTCCTCTGAATCTATATTATTAATGGTGATGATAAAGCGCAAACTCATAAACCACTCATTACTAAATCTAAACCAATCACAGGTAACTTCAGACAACCAATGTTAGCTCAGCTGGCTGTACAATACTACTTATCACTTACCAATGTTGAGGACACTGATTTGATTTTCTTAACCTTAGTTTGTTCCTGTCTTCCTGAGATGAGACTGGACCATGACTTGGTGGGGCATTTGTGTCCATAATTAACTTTTCTCTCAGGCTTATCAATCAATTATTCATCCACACACACAACAACTTCCAAAATCTAGGATCTGTATAACATGTGTGCCAGACATGCATACTTGCATCTAATTGGATTTAAATGGAAGTGGTAAAAGGTGCTTGGGAACCAGGGGAAGATAACCAATTCTCAATGGCTTCTAAGTGGGATCAAATTCAGGGACTATGAGCCCAAAACTCGTCAGAGGTTAATGGTATAATTTCACAGGGGCAGATGAGTATAACTTTCACAATAATTCTTTTTTCTTTTTTGTTTCAATTAACTATCTCTTAATTAATATTAATGCTCAGACAAGAAAAACAAAGAAATCTTCCGAGCCAATACTGAATAGCAAAATGGATGACCAACACTAAGCAGTATTGAAATCACGGTATCAACACTAAGCAGTATTGATCTTCATCACCCGTCTGTATTTTGACAGGATATATACAACAGTTTTTGAACGGTTAACAAGATCAAATCACGTGCTAATTTGTAGAAAGCACAACACATTACAAGGCACTTAATTATATGGTTGTAAAGAGCCATAATATGGAGGCCTAATGTGTTTCATGGACTAAATACAGCTTCTGACCATCCTTGATCATGTCCACATCAGTAATTTTACCAGCATCTTCTGATAAAATACAAGAACCGCCAGAAATTTCTATTTGTTCTGCTGCTGATTTGATTAGCTCTTCGATAGAGTGTGGAATCCATAATACAATTCCATGTCTTCTATTATCTTTCGGATCCCACGGGTGGAAAGGGAACACTGTGCACTTCTTTGGATGCATTTTATCTGAAAATGGTAGACGAAATTAAGGTTTACATTACAGCAATTGTTGATCTAGAGTCTTGAAAAAATAGAGATGAGCAGGCATAATAAAGTGCATATCAAATTGGAACAAAATTATGTTTTTTGGTCTGCTAGCTCTTCATGGAAGGGGTAGAACCATCTGCAACCATTCATTTAACATGGAAAATGAAGTAGTGAACTACGAGGGAAAAAAAAAAAAAACATTGCTAAGATGTAAGGCTACGTAATAATGCATTCTGGTGCATGCTATGAAATATTTAGGAGTTTCGCTCTAGGACGGAGGAGTTAATCTCTCTAAATTGCTGCTAAGTATCCCATTCTATTACGCTTCCTAGTTCTTAGTCCTACCACTCTTATAAAAACTAGAAAGGTATTGCAATATGCCAGTACCTGTAAATTCTTGGGATGGAAATTCTGACAGTTGAGAAGATTTTGCATCTTCCAGTAGCTTGATCAGATTCTTATTTCCACACATCCGAGCTTCATCAAGCGGGGTATTTCCCCATCTATTTGTAATGAAATAAAAATGAACAAGTTTTCGTTATGCTATTTTGGTGTAATTTTGAAAAGGAAAGAAACAATAAACAGAAGTTATATTCTTATGAGTTCAGTAAGACTTTTGAAATTAGGGAAAATACAGAAAAGGAAAGAGAGAAACAATATATTTGAGTGATGAATGATACCTGTCTCGTGTAAAAACACTAGCTCCGGCTTCTAATAGCAACTTTGCCATGAAGTATAAACCTTCAGCTGCAGCAACGTGAAGAGGACTTCGGTAATCATAATCCTTTAAGTTAGGATCCATGCCATTGGATAAAAGTCTTTTAAGATAATCTGAATCTCCCCTTGCAACTGCAGTACACAAAAAACTACCAGCATTTTCGATCTTCATAGAGGCCCCTTCTTTAACAAGTAAAGAAGCAACCCGATCATGTCCATTCTTAACTGCTTCAAGTAAGGGTGTGTTCCCGAAGTTATCTATAAAATTACCAAATAATGATGGTTGTGTCAGGCTGTGAGTCAAAATTTAAGTGTCTCGTAGCAATGAATATTTTATAGGTTAGACAATTACCTATAATATTGACATCTACACGTTCTTGAATAAGGAAAATTGTGATATCTTCATATCCTCTAGATGCTGCAAGATGCTATTGGAAAAACGAAAGGGGTTCATATCAGGCAAGTAATTTTCATAACAGAATCCATATGTTGCCAAGTTGTTTTTTACCAGCAACATCATAGATGAAGAGAAAGCACCAGAATATTTACAAGACATCATAAGTTGCAAGCTCCTTACCAAAGGTGACCTTCCATCATAATCTGCCTTGTTGGGATCAGCTCCTGCTCGAATTAAACCTTTTAGCTGATACATATCCCCATTGAAAGCTGCACTATTGACCTTCAAAGCAAGCTCAGCTTCTTGCTTTCCAAGATGAAATGTGATGTCTGACTCCAACTGCTTATCTCGAAAAGACTCTTTTCCCTATAAAATATGGAAAATTTAGCTGTCTCGTGATCAGAAATTAATAAATTACAATCTTAAATGTGTAACTTGATATATCCATTGCTTGTTCAACTAGAGAGTAGCATTATGTATTTTTAATTCATGTCAGAGTCAGATACTCTACTAAAGGGAGGAGGACGTGAGAAATAACATATGTAACATTATTACCTCTAGAAGGTTGTATAACACTTTCCTTCCATCATAAAAGTATATGTCTAGGATATTTGTAAATGATTGTTTATCAAGTCGCAGGAGTCTACCCAGTTCACAAACACGGACAGTATATGGCTGAGGAATGTTGCAAAGAATAGATATTTCTCCGAATGAACTGTTAGGCTGCAGAAGTGAAACAGTTTCTTCAGTCCCATCTTCAGCTATGCCTACTTCCTCCTGCATAGAAACAGCTCTCAGTATTCAAAAAGCATAAACTGAAATTAATCTTCTGTGGAATACTTTTGATGAATTAATTCTAAAATTCTACTAAAATGGCTTCCTGTCTGATAACCTATTGTTCGTGTGAATATTTTCTCATGTGGGAAATTTATAAGATTCTCAGGCCCTCTATTCACGTAAATACTTTCTTAAGGTGATACAATACAAATAAATAAGAAAACTCAGCATCACTCAGCTTGTCCCATGCCTAAAAAGACATGCATAGAAGCATGTCTGTAATTCAGAATTTCAAATAATTAAGCTATAGCTAAAAATATCAGAAACCTTAGCAGAACAAAAAAAATAGCCGTTGAGCAATTGCAAAAGGGGTTGTGGAAATATAAAATCATACCAGTACTCCATGACATACAAAATATAGTTGATCTACAACATTTCCTTGTTCCATTATAACTTCCCCTGGAAGAAAGAACTCCTCATGGAGCCTAATAACCTGAAGGATCAGAAGAGGATAAATTATCATCACTTCAACATCACACATTCAGAAGAGGATAATGGAAGATGAAGAAACTCTCATTAAAGGTACATCTAGACATATTCATTCAGCGGAAGAGGCCCATGCCAGGAATTTTTTTATCAACATGAAGTTTAATCTCGAAAGTAAATGTGACTATTTCAGACTTTCAGTCTTTGTGCAGTTAGTATTCTTCATCCCATCAAGGATAAAATTGTTGTTGATTACATAGATTCATAGAAAAAAGTAATTGAAATCTACAAAAAAACTTAAAACACTGATAACCATTTCCGGTTTACCAACAGGACCAATGGCATGAAATTATTCAATGTTCCAGTGTTAAAGTCTACACAGCAAAAAAATTACTTGTCAAATAAAAAAGAGAAAGAAAGTGCTGATTCTCTCAGTTTTTTCCTAGTAATTTCTAGATTATAGATAAAGTACGAAAGAGAAAACAGAGCTTTGTATGCCAAAAATACAGATAATATTGATGCCATTTCAAATTTACAAGCTTGGCAATGGAAAAATGATTACTTACAATCTGATTGATGAATTCTGAAGAGCATCCTTTAAAAAGAGAAACCTTTTCAATGTACGGCAAATATAATGTTTGGGATATCTGCAAAAAGTAATTAGATCATTACATCATTCAAGACCAAAACGATGGAAACAATCAAATATGTCCTTCTCTACAGGCATAAATTCGAAGTATATACTGACTGCTTTATTATATTATGAGACCAAGAGTAATCTCTTTATTTCAAGTATAAGCACCTAGTGCTCCCAAAAATGAACAGAATAGAATAAAAAAAGGAAATGTTCAAACTCATATTCTTTAAACAAAACAGAAAAAAATACCTACAAATGCAGAAAAATTCTAAGCAACACGCCAACATGGAAAATATGACAAAAATGTAGCCTACAACTCCAGTAGAAAATTTGTTGGTAAAGAAATGAGTAGGTGCGCAATCAGAAAAGTGAATCTGTCCAACACTATTTTGGGATCCTTATTAATTTTCTGAATTTACATTAACTGAAAATGGAACTTAGAATGATCACACTTAATCTATCATAATTCATAAGTGAATAGCAGGCAAAATACACAATATAACGTGCCAGTCCCTTATAGTCTAAAATTGTATACTGTTTGTGCTGAGAAAGTTTTGTGTGTAGATGTTTCCAATATGCACCAGTATGAACTTAATGAAATAATAAATCATTTTCAACACTAAGCTGACATTTTAAATAGTATCTTTCTTTGCATATTTATTGTATACTTTTCTTACACATTACTCATACTTTTATATTAGTAAATTTATCACAATTTTGACAACAGTAATCTAAACAGACAAAAATATAAGGAGCTTCATGAATAAAACCAACAAAACTGATTCCAGATTACAAATAGCTAGGAAACATATGGCAAAAAGCATTAGAAGCAGATGAGAAACTATAATACTGTTGGGAAATTAAACAAATGGCAATAATTACAACAGTGACTTTCATAACGGACCATAAATTGAGGTTCAAAGTCATTTTTTTCTCTTATTATTACCTTAGCTCGAATAGAAATAGGGATATCCTGAATGACAGAAGCCTCAGTGTAGCTACTCTCATACTGTAACCGCACATGACCTTTTATTTGTTCACGGATATCCCTTCCGAGCCTATTTCTGTTCATATATTTCATAAGGTCTGTCATCTTGTCCCTAAACTTTTCAGTCTTTGATCCCTTGACTATCAAAGCTGTCATGTTACCAATCAAATAGGCACCAAGAATCATATCAAATGAAACATATACCATTATGAATATCATCTCCCTCATATTTACTGCATGCATATCTCCATAGCCTGTGGAAGAAATGGTCACAAACATGATTCATTCAGAGAAACTTTCAAGAGAAACAAGATAATATACATTTTGAAAAACAATTTAAACATATAGAGATCTATGCAAAAATACATGGATCTAGAATGTATATATTGGCTTGGGACCACTACGTTAATATTGGCCACATACCATGACATAGGCAGAGTTACAATAACTAATGATCAACAAAATGAAAATCATTTTTGCTTTATGAATTAAAAAAAAAAAAGCATACCAACTGTAGCCATTGTAACAATAGCGAAGTACAGAGATGTTGTATAGCGCTTCCAAAGATCAATTTCTCTGAAATGTGAATAACTAAAGTCACCTAGTTTTAAACTTCCTATCCATGTGTACCCTTCTTGGGATTCAGGTAGTGTAGTAGCTAAATAGTAGAAAATGCAGGCTGCTGTATGGGTGCAGTAGAGTTCAACTACTATCAGTTTCACAATCCGGGTAATAATGTAATTGACACGTATGTCCTTCTCCAACTTGTGGAAAAAGTCTTCGACTTTCCGCACCCTATATAATCTGATCCACAAAAGGTACCTCACTTCCTCTTTTCTTCCACAAGCCTGTTAATAAAAAGTTATCCTTTTTGTTAGAGTACAAACCTTGAACTGATAACAAAGAAATTGCATCAAAACCAGATGTTATTGCACAGTGCAGTAAAGTGATGTAAACACGAGTAATTATACACTTAAGTCCCAAAACTTGTGAACTAAGAAGGCATTCTAGCAATGTAATTGACTTGCATAATGGTTAGATACGAAATTGATACACAACAACAAAAGGACAATGATACGTACACCATTGCTACGAGGGGACAAATTCACTCTATTACGTCAACAAAAGACATGAATGAAATGTCCTCATTCCACAAGTAGCAAAGTTACAATACCATAAAAGAAACAATAAATATGTGAGCTCAAAGAGAAAAGGCTATTTTATCTTTTCAACTCCAAGTACTGAGATGGAATGTTAGGATACTGTGGATTATGGAAAAAAAAGTTCTTCTTTCTTAATAAATGACAACTTATGTCTTTGCCCTGTTTAGCTAATAGTTGCCATTTGGCAAATAAAAGTTACATGGAAAGTTAAGGAAAAAGTAAAATAAGGGTAAAGGTTCCTTTTAACACTTCTCATTTTATTACAAACTCAATAAAAAAAATGCTAGAGCACTAGAACTACCAGGAAATGTATACAGGCATTATAAAACACTAACATAAGCGATGTGATTAACTGATTACAGACTTTGTTGGATACTTGGATTAAATAGGCAAGTAACAATTTTTTTTTTGGCAATTTTTAGAATTTTGGTTAGAGACTGTAAGAAAATATTCAAGGTAAGCAATATAGATGCTCAAGAAATTTGGTTCCAGAAGAAGTATAACCTTGTAGATGATGTCCCAGGGCATACATCCAAGAAGATCAAATATGAAGTTAGATTTCAGATACCTACATGAAAAGAAACATGTAAGCCATAAATCAATTTTAAAAAATCACACCCGAGCAAAGGCAAAATACAAATCAAATATTTGTAACCAATCACAGACTTTCCCAAAGAACAAGGCCATAGTTATATAAGAGCATCCTAAAAACTAAAGTTAGATGATGATGATGATGATAATAATAATGCAAAATTTTACCGCAGAGCAATAGGGGTTCTCTTGTAGACCATACGATAGGTCTGACTGTCTCTATAAGCAACAAAGAATTGCAAGACAATATCTACAAGAAAAGCTATTTGTCCAATGATGTCCAGTATAAAGAGATTCTCAGGCAAGCCACGGAAAAACCCAAACTCCATTGGGGTGAAGAAGGATGAATACACTGCCCATACCAATATGAAATTTGTCCATGCCCGATACCACCTGCAGTTCCCATCAACATAAGCATCAAACAATTTAGTCTTCCACTATATAGTACTTGTCTAAGTGAGAGAGAGTAAACCTTGTGATCCAACATAGAATAATAATGTTTTCAAAATATGGAGCAAGACCATCAACTAGTTCAGCTTAATAGTATCAGCAAATCCAGTGAGGGATATTGAATACTTCAGGCATTTTATTACTTTTATTCATGTCAACATAAATGATCAAGTTGGCATTGTAATATCTGATTTTTTTTTCCAATTTAAATGCTCCTTTTTTTCTTATTATTATTAACATAAAGAGAATTGATTCAGAAAGCAAATCAAATCTCATCAATGTACCTAAGTAATTGTCAACCGAGATTCATTTCTGTTAAAAAATTGATTTTGAACTTTTCAAACATTATGCTTAGGAAACTTTACCATTGGGATAAAAAATTTGGGCCTTATTACTACTCTCTGGGCCAAAACATGGGCCTTCTTCGGCTCTTCTCCCCGGATCCCCACCCAAAAACCATGCCTCTCCGAAATTTCGAGATGAAAACTTGGAAACACGCACAGGTATTTATCATTATCAAATATGCAGATGAATACGAAAATTTTCATTTTTTTTTCCAAATAATGTATAGTGAAGACAAAACTGAGATAGCAAAATATGACATAAATAATTAAAAATAGCATGAGTGTCAAGTCATAGTTAACATCAAGTGTATAAATGTCAATTAGGGTTAAAAAATTTGTTGACAATCTACATTTTGATGTTTGCTATATTCTAATTAATTTCAATTAACAATATACATATTGAAATGTGTTTTTTTTAGAATGATAAGATTTATAATTTTTTTTATAAAAAAAAGTGAAAAGAATTATTTTAATATATTCCTTGTACACATGCATATACATGTGCTCAGCTAGTGTGACTTCGTAAAGAATATAATCCGTCCAATTGTAGAATGTATGAGTCACTTTTTTTTTTTAAATATGGTATTGATAGGAAACATTCATTAATTGATGATTAATTTATTTTAAAAAATTGTTAATCATCTTTAATAAATTTTTCTAAAAGATTATATTTTTTTTATTCATAAGATTTAAATCTAAATCATTACTATTAAAAAGGTTAAATATCATTTAAATCAACGTGGTATTAACTTATTGGTATGACTACTTGATATACACTGCTTGTCGTGGAATTGATCAAATTTTTTAAAATTCAATGTATACTATACATGATTATTATATGATAAGATGGACAACCCAGCAAAATCACATGAATTAGGGACCCAGCCAGCACATGTCGCGTGTGACGGGAAGGGATGAACCTTCATTTCAAACTTGCCGCCATCTAATCCAACCCAAATACGTCACACATCTCTTTTTCCAACCATACCCTACACCCAATTAATTTGAAACCCGTATCTATTTCTTAACCTTTTGTGAACGAGTGTCTAACAATATTTTAATTTTATAGTTCGGTAATCATTTACTTCTTATTAATTTATTATATTCATATATTTCATTACTATGTGAATGTGAGACCTGTTCCATTTTTCAGTTGGACATCAAATTTTTAATAGAAATATTTAAGTAATAATATAATAAGAGTTTAATGAAAAATTACATGCACTATCAATTAAACAATGTTATAATTAGATAACAGTTAAAATTATTTTATGTTATTAATATATAACTTATTTTTAATAATGTCTCATGTTAATATTTGATTTTGAATGTTTTTTATTGGAATCGAATTAGTTGATTAAATATTAAATATTAAGTTTGTAAATAAACTAGAATCACATCATTGAAATAGTGGAGATCAAAATTTTGAAGGGAAAAAGAAACTAAATTCATGAAAAGATGATGAAAAAAATATTAAAAGTGTAATTAATTCAACTTAAGGTGAAACTAGTTCTTATAATCGTTTTCATTTTAAGTTTTAATCTAACAAAGGTAAGTTTTAGTTCCTACTTACGCATACAGAAAAAAAGTTGAGTTTAGATTCTAATTATTAATATCATAAATTACTTTCTGGTTGAGGAGGTCGTCCTTATCCGAAGAATACGTTGTTCCTTCGCCAAGCTTTAGACGAGTTTTTATGTGATTTAGCTTCTGTTGCTTAATTCCTTTCGTTACGTTTCTCATTTCTTCACTAAAAAAAATGGAAGAGAGAGAGAGAGAGAGAGAAGAGATTGGAATTGGAGTTAAAGAAAATGAAGGAAAACCTGTTATCAGGATGAATAACGAAGTCTTTAACTAAGTCCATGGAGAAGCCTCGGATTCCATGGAGAAGAGCTTGGCGACTGAACTTGCTCCAAGTCGAGTTGAGTCCCAACTGGTTCTCTATCAGATTGAACATGCTCCCTTGCGACGATTTCAACCGGTCACGCAGGTCCTGCACCTCGTACTCTCTCTCGTCCGAAGACGACGACGGCGAAGAAGAAGACGAAAACGAAGACGACGTCGTGTGCTTCCCCTGATCATCTTCCTCTTCCGCCGTGGTCATCGCCTTCACATTCTTCTTCCCCGTCATTCTCAGAAGAAAAAACTAAAAAAGAGAAAGAAATATATATTAATAACGGGCCTTTGTTGGACGAAGGGTTTTCAATTTCCTGAATGGATCTATTTAGCTACGACGTCGTGTTATATGTATATGTGATCGACGAAGGAATGAAGGTGATGCGAGTTGCGGGTTAAGGAGTGACACAAATGTTGGAAATGGAAGTTAATAAAGACATAAGGAAGGTGACGACGTTCTTTAATTCAAACTCCTTCGCTGTCAGGTCTCCATTATCCCGGTGGAGAGGGGTCTCCATTTTATACCGCCAAACACATGGAAATTAATTAATAAAAAATGCCAACTATGTACTTTTTTTAATATTATTGCTCCTTATTAACATATTTTTATTATTGAGCCAAATTCACGTAGGGCATGGGCATCTAAGGCACCTTCTCTATTGGCCAACTATCTTTTATAAACCACTAAAACTTATCTAAATGTTATCCGTTTAATATGATGGATTGATAATCTTATTTCTTAAATTTGTAATTATCGGCTTGATTCTTGATTTATGAGTATGAAAAAATATTAATTAGATAATCTTAGTACTCCAGAAAATTTAATAATTATCTTTTGATTAATGGATATTCTGATTAAAAAATTATATAAATGTTAACTAATAAAAAAATTCAAAAAAGAGTTTAAAAACATGTTAACAACTATTTAAATATGTGATCACGATTTGATTCTTGTTTGTCCCATAATAACATTTATTTGGAGCTGTAATTAATAATATTATTATTAGGAGATGTCGTGTTTTTGAATAAATTTTAGTACTAAGTTGATCTCTAACTCACAATATACATATTTGAGTTTATTTATAGGTAATAAAAAATAATGTTAATCTGATATAGATCGTTGGGACAGAAATTGTGTCACATCTTTGTACTTTATTTGCGCGATTACTTTATGATTTTCCATGTTATAGTTGAGTTGGACTAAGGTTGTAAATGAACTGACGAGTAATCGAAGATAGCGGCTGATAAACATGGGCGCATAGACGGTTGTCCGCGACTCCACGTGGGGTTTTGCAGATGTAAAATATCCATGGTTTTGGATTATTGACATTTTCAACCTAAATCAATTGCTTATGTCGTAGTAATAATTATAGTGCTTTTCTTGATCAACCAAGTGTCTTTGTCGTGCAAATTGTGTGCTGTAATTCATAGTGGACTTATTATTTTGTTTCTTCTACGTTTTGGAGGACAACTAATCATCCTATAGATGCGTTTAGCACATTGTATACGATAAAATAAAATAAAACAACTTACATAGCAAAAAAAAAAAAAAATTGGGTTTGAATTCTTCGCGGACGTACACTACAGTTTAGAAAAACTAAAGATTGGGCAACAATCACCCATTTTCTCCAGTTGGGTAGTTCCCCCCAAATCACCCATTTTCTTTGTGTTAAACTCTAAAGGACAAACCTAATCATTTAAGCTAACCATGCATCATGTCCCATTTCCGTCGCGAGGCTCCCCCGCTTTTTTAAGATCACGTCCCCATGCACTGTAATTGCACTAAGACTCACCATTATTATCCATTTATCCATCACCAACTTGCACCCAATTCTCCTACCCTTATACACATAGTAATATGCCTTAGGTTAAAGTTTAGATTAAAGATGAATTCATGTTGATCACAAGGTTAACATAAGCATCGGAGGTGAGTGTGGATCATCACAATTTGGACTTGTATGAGGAAGACATTCAGCCTCATATTATTTCAATACCAAATATTGAACAAATGTATTTGAATATAATATCAAAACCAATTTATTTATTTATAATTAAAGTTCATATTACTTATGTATTTATATATATATATATATATATATATATATATATATATATATAGAAATTTAATCATTAGTTTCGAAACTAACTACTTAATTATTTTAGGTAATTTTGTTAGATTTTGATTTTTTTTTCTTCAGAATTTTGATCTTTTACTGCTTAAGCAATTTAAATGCATTAAACTTAACGGTAAGCAACGATATTAGTTATGATGGTTCTTTGATTAACTATAAAAAGTTACTTGTTTATTTGGAATGTAAGAAAATTATTAAATAATATTATAAGTAATCGATAAAATGAAATGAATTAAATTATATAAATATGATCCAATTCAATTATATATATGCATATATATAAATGATGGATCAAACTGATCTTCATCATTTTATCTTATATATAAGAATTACCATAAATTTTGAATAGTTAAACTTTATCGATATATGAAACTTGAATTGGTGTGTTAAATAGTACTTTCCTTTGAAAATGATATAAAGTTAAAGTAACTAAAATAAACACCCAGAGACCAGGTGAACTTTTTGTTACACGACTTGGATAATTTAACTATATTATGACAATTGTGTAACTGCGCTTTATGGCTTATGCGAAAGGTGACCAAACCACTTTTGCTAGTATTATATGTATAATAGCATTATAATAATTATATACATAATAATATAATGGAGAGAGACAAATGATAAAACTTTTTAACATGAGAAATATAAGATTTTAACTCTGGAGAATTTAGAACCACAAAGTCCACAATACAACAAATAAAATAATCTTATTTATAATTGTTTAATAAGGAAATTTAGGTACGTTGTCATGTCACTTATCAGTATCACCAGTGGCTCGTTACCGTGGGATTGGGCTATCCACTATCCACAAACTGATGACTGCACCCACTACACGATAATAGTGCCTTCCCCCACTTAGGTATGAGCACGTAATTTTTCTTATAGTTTATTTTGTTGCAATTAAAAAATTGGCTTCTTGTTCTTGTAGCCCCCAAGGTATTCTGCTTATCTGCTTATCGACCCATGTTTATATAGAAATAAATGAAGTTGCGGGAAGAATAATTAATTGATTTGACTGATATTGGATTTGATTTTTTTAAATCTTGTGAATAAAAAAATATAATTAAAAAAATATTAAAAATAATTAGTTAAGTATTATTTGATAAAAATTAATTATAGTCGACAAAATTTTATAAATATTTTGTATTAATAACATGTAAAAAATGTAATTGTTGTATAAGGAGTATAGACTTGCTCTAAGAGAAAAATAAATTAAGAATACAAAACATCTATATTGCTTTGTATTTTTTTATAATTTGCTTTCTGATTTATAAACTTTGAAAATAACTATTTAATTGCATTCTTTAATTTTCAATCTATGACTTACGTAAGTAGCACAAAATTAATTATAAATATTTTAAAAAAAATATTTTCAAGCATTTCTTTCATTTATTTTACTCTTGTTTCTCTTCAATAGTAGAATAGTAATTCATTATTATTAAAGATTTACTAGGTGGCATAAGAATATGAATGAAAAAGTAATCATAAAATAGGAATATTTTATTTCTGTCGACTGGAGGTATATATTCTAAAAAAATGAAGGTAGTATTTACACTAAAAAGATGCCAATTGTCCTTTTTTAAAATTATAAAAAGGGAAAAGATTAATCGGGTATTTTTGGGATGGACAAACATCTTGAATCTGAGTTTTCTTACTGGCATAAGTAATTAGATTAATAAATTAGCATGGTGGGGAACACCAAGCATAAATGTACCAGAATAAAGAAATTAAGGCTACACAACATGACTAACCAGTAATGGTGTTTCAAAATACTACCAATAATGGAAATCTACTGTCATAGTCCACGTTCCATTCAACTTTTTAAACTCATTCATAATTTACACATCTTATTTTGACCATACCGAAAAGTTTGACAGAATAAAAAAGGTGTACAGGAAAGAACAAATAGGGAATACCACTTTTGTATAGATTCCACATTTTCTGGTATATATATATAAAAGAGGTGTGATCATTTGTATTCTTTTTAAAGTCGGTGCTGGCAGACCCTTTTTGAAGGCTCCCTTAAAGTGGAGGACAAGGTTAAAACTTACAAATAGCTAATGGTGTTGTGGTTGAATGTTGTTCCAAGAGTAAAAAGAAAGTTAATTATTTTAAGTTTTTTTTTTTTTGGGGGGGGGTTTCAAATGTTTTACAGTGAACGGGGAGGTGTTGTTTCATATATTGAATGTTGGCTTTGTGTTGTTGGTTTTTTCTTCTTTTTTGTAAGATTGGATTAATGTTTTTTTACCCTATCCTCAATATCTTGTTCAAGAAAACCAAAGACCAATCTCGATTATACTTTATTATGTATACATACTACTACCAGTTTTAATTTCTGAAGCATAAAAAAAATATAAAGAGTGTATCAGTTTTAATTTCTAACATCTGTTCTTTTGTTTGCCGGTGATAACATTTTTTTGGGGTTAAATATTCATAGAGCCCATGTTCGTTCTTACGATTTCAATTATTTTGAGTTGTTGCAGATTGGAGTTCGTGTTTATCAGATTAATGGGTTAACCTAAAATTTTCATATGATGTTAACTTTGTGTTTTCGGATGCCTCTTTGTTAGCCCTAAGATTAATGGGTTAAGGGCTTCAATTCATGGTCAAATTGCAATTTGCAATTGCATTTTAATTAGGTTTTTTTGTGTAAATAAATTATAATTGATGTAATTTTATATGACTTTTGGAGTATTTTGTTTTGGTGAATTAATTGCACTAAGAAGAGGAACTAAAAGCCTATAGGAAAACAAATTTGAGTTATATCAATTCTTACAACCTCGAAAACAAAGTTAGGGGAGAAATCAAAGATATGAAAATCAAAATCCTTCTCCATAGTGTGTTTTGTCATACCTTCTGTTACTCGATTGATTTTTGGAAAAATATGATTCCAAGTAATGTCTCCTCCATTGTTATGAACTAAGTGAATATGTCTGATGAGTGCATGATATGGATGCAGCAGAAGGGTGCTAACTTCTAGAGTATCTGTAACCTATAATTCAAGATTATTTGAGCCATTATAAATTTATAATCAAAGATCATGACTCAATTTATAATTGAAAAAAGTAGAAAAAATGGTTAATGATGAAGGCCCAAATAAAATATAAGTTGGTCTAAAATTATGATAAAATAGGACAGTTGCTATTTCTACTTCCCTTTATTACTTATGCACGTACTTCACCTTCCCATTATTTTTTATTTTTTCTCCCAACTACCCCAGTAAGTACACTCCCTCCCATATACATAAGCTTGGTATGTCACACCATTAAGTTGTAAACCTTAGGGAGTAAACGAAATTTGCATGATGTGTGATCTTATAAGAAGGTGGAAGCAAGCAAGTGCGTGATCCCTTCGGCAGCGACGGTGGCACTGATCCGCCCCCTCCCGACACACATATTCCAATGAATTTGAGGGTGCGATCTTTGTTCCAAAGCACATCCTTGTTGGCTGTTGCCTTCCATGGGATAAACATCTATGCTTTGTCCTTGTTACCTTCCAAGAATAAATTATGTTTATTTGCACATCCTTATGAAATCTGCACATCCTTGTTACCATCCTTATTAATGGAAGTTTTGCCCAAATTCAAATTTAGCTTTTACGGTGCAGATTTCATTGTTGATAAATTTGATTTGTGGCTGATTGTTTAGGTAGAAAAAACTGCATTCTCAAGTTTTTTTTTTACACAGAAAAAGTGGAATTATATTATAGTATTGATTGTTCAATGATACATAAATATCCAGTTATTTTAAACATTCTATTAGTATTTTTTTTTATTTTTTCTATCTTTTTCTTCTTATCACATCATAAATTATATAATATCTATACTTTTTTTTTCTCTTTTTAGGTGTCTTATAGCATTTAGGGTGTCTATGAAACATTTTTCTAGTATGTATAGCTATTGGCATGGATACCCTGCCGGTTGTTCTTAAAAACTTAGAACCAAATTGCAAATAAGGGGGAGAAAGATTCAAATCAAAACAAGCCATATGCCCAAGATTCTGAATCCATGAACATCTTTTAGAACTGAGTGAGAGGAGCATCAAACACTTGGTTTCCATTACTATCACCATCTTCATTAATCAGCCAATTAAGTTTGCCAATAATGTCATCATCCCATAAGGCCATGCTGTTATTGTTGTTGTTATTATTATTGAGCTATTTCTTTATGTGGGTGTTTCATTGGTTTTTTTTATTTTTTATCTCACCATCGGTTCTTCCAGGGAGATGAGAAGCAAATTAGCCCTCCTATTTACTTTTCTACGTCAATGACGCCCCATTTTGGTCAATTTTAACTACAATCATGAGCAGCTTTATATCTATCTTTTTTTATATCCTGAAAAAATGGGACAAACATAATATTTATGACCTCCCATTTTAGTCAATTTTAACAATCATTTATGACCTTTAAAATAGAAAAATTATAAAAGGAAAAGGCTCTTGAAAAAGAAAATAAATGATACTTAAATATTTTTCTCCATAATAAAGACTATAAAAATGGAAATAAAATGTTTTAAAATGTCATTATTTTACAACAACGATTATTAAAAAAAGATAAATAAAACTTAAATTCCATTCTCTATGGTTAAACTCTTATAAACAATTATCCTAATTATTTTATTATTAAAATTAAATATAATAAACATTAAAAAACTACAAAAATAATAAATTACAATTTGGGTGTATATATATTATAAAAATAATAAACTCAATTAGGTCCTGGTGCGTTTGGTGATACTTAAGATATCTTTAATTTAGATGGTTTTAATCATTTCCTGTGATAAGCGTAGTCTAATATTTCAAATTGGCACTGTAGCAAACATTAAATTTAATTATTAGTAAGGTATTTTTGTGATATATTCTGCTTACATTTTCCTGCATTTTAGTGGGAAACAAAGAAAGCATGCAAGAGCTTGAAAATGTTCGAAGATAATAATTGACCTTGATGGAAAAGAGTAATTCAGAGAAAGTATTTAAGCGAGGTTTAACAAAATAGCAATTTGCATAATTATGTGTGTTACATCATGACCTATTTTACTGTACGAGTGCAAAAAACTACACACTATTATTAGAAGATAAACTATGTGAGGGACTTTAGAAATGGAGCCTAAGTGTTACTAGTGTATTATTCTCTTTCCGTCTTGATTATTGATGAATTGGGTGGAGGAGGAGAATTTCATGAATTAGAACGACGAATACACGCAATCACAAGAGCACCCAAAACGATAGCCAGCATGGCGCAAATAATGCCAATTATAACATATGCAGAATCATGGTTTTCACCTTCTTGAAGAAGTCTACGAGAATGGAGGAGGAGGGAAGGGTTGTTGGAGTGTGTGTCTTCTTCTTCCGAGGTGGTCGTAGCTGAAAATACTGTTCTTGCTGCTGCTACCAAGAGGATCATGATAATGGACATGCTATTTGTGAGTGTCTTTGTCCACATTATTGTGTTGCATATAACAATAATGTGTGCATGCTTGCTCAATTTATATATATATATTTGAACGAGTGATAGAAGAACGGAAATAAAATGCATGCATGCTTGCTCAATTTATGTATATATTTGAACGACCAAGGGATGGATAATATTTAAAGATTAATTATGTCCACATTCAGTTGCATTCTAACCATTGTAAAGTAGGAAAGATTCTGCCCCCGATTGCGCATGTTGACCATTAATTGTAATTTTAATGATAATTTAATGATGAAAGATTGAGAACAGGGTGTGTGATTAATTATATTGCGCTTACAATATACTCTGCGTTTGTGAGGAAATTAAACGAGAACATCTATTGAGATAGTTCATGCATCTTTTTTTTTTTTATCTTGAGATAAAATTGTATTAGAAATTATGTTAATCACAAAAAAAATTAGAGATTACGATAAAAGTATATTAATAATATTAAGTATTTTATTTTTAATTCTTTAATTAACTAATTGCCAATTATATTATATATATATAAAAAATTGTCACGTAAGAATATGCCATGTAGAAACACTAAATTTATTTTTTCCCATTGAAATTTCCCTATTTTTTATTTAATTTTTAATTTATAAAATAATATATTTATAGTAATTAAGCTTATTGCAACAGTTATATTTTGATTAGAGCAATCAATTACACCATTAAATCTTACATGGATTTTGATTTTATATTAGAAGCGATTAATTTATTTAATTTTCTGGAATAATTTTTTATAACTACAGTAATTAATTAATTACCAAGTAATCAAAATAATAAATAAAATAATGTATTAGCTAAGTTATATTGAATTACGGTAATGAACAGTGATTTTGACAACGGTAAAAAGTTGTTATATGCTACTTTATTTTTGCATATATCAAATTGGTACAGTTCAACAGTAATTAATAGAGCAAAATAATATATATATATATATATATATATATATATATATATATATATATATATATATATATATATATGATATACATATGAAAATGATTTTTAAAAGAAAATTTTACAGGTGTCATTCTCTAGAGTTCTAAACAATTAGTTTTTGTTAATTTTAAATTTCAAATTCATTTTTAATTACTTCATCTTTTTAATGTATATTAGTAATCCAGGTTGAGCCAGATTAAATATAATTTAGAAATCAAACTAATAAAAAATAGTTGAATTGGTTAGTAATTTGTTGTTAAAAATCCAAACCAATCCAACCTTAAATGAGTTGTAATTGATTTAGATTTATTAGTTAATCGGGCATATTAAAATAATAATGTATTTTTTTAATAAAAAAAAGTATCTAATTAGTTCAATGGATTCAAAATCAGAACATTTAATTAACTAAAACTAGCTAAAGAATGATCTATGCACAATCAAAATGATAATGTACACTATGTAAGAAGTTACAATGAATAACAAATAAATCACTTTAATCTAAGCACAATATGAAATTAGTCATGTTTTTTTTTTTGGACAGAAACTCACTTGACTCATTTCATTCATCACCAAACTTTCAATACAAGGTATCACTTGATAAGAAGTGTAGAGACTAGGGAAGAATGGTGCAGCTCTAACAAGCTCATGAGCTACACCATTGATTTGTCTCTTTGCAAATACAACTGAAAATGATGTATTAAGGTTTAACAAACTTCAACACCTATGAATAATCTATCCCAACTCCAAGTTATGAACTGCTGAATGTTTGATTTTTTGTACAACACTCTTACAATCAGATTCAAATGTGATATCGATATTGTTAAATCCCAGTGAGAGTGTGAATTCCATAGCTACAGCAAGAGCTAATGCTTCACCCTCTTGAACTGCCATGCACGATGTTCTTCTTTGGTATGTTTTTAAAGCCACCACTCTTCCAGTTTCATCCCTGATACACATTCCCATACCAGTCACGTTTTCCTCCTTATGGAAGCTAGCATCGACATTACATTTGAAAGCTCCATGAGGGGGCGGCTTCCACCTTTCTGCTCTAGAAACATTGTCCCTCCTTTCAAGAAAAGGATTCATATTCTTCACTCCAAACTAATCTTGGTAAAATTCATCAGCTCTACATACAACTACATAATCAAACTCAAGCTTGTTGTCAGACTTTTTCATTCCTCCGACGCCACATACTCCACAACATCGTTGTCACCCTCTTTCTTTGTTGTTCTAACAAAATTGTAAAAGTTTAAAGAATAGACTCGCTCAGTCCTTCACCTGAGACATAAGGTCATGGACGAGATGAAATTAGCCATGTTATCAAAGGTTCCAATGCATATATATCTAAATTTAAATACAAGTCCAACTATCAAAACCCAACACTATCACACACAATAAATATCCCACATTGTCATATAGTAATGACAATGTCCCAGATTGTTTTCTTTTTAATATTATATATATCATGTAGAGTTAGGTTAAAGGAGTTTGAAATTTATTAACTACACACACCAACCCAATTATAACTAAGTCAATCAAAAAAATGAATTCAATCCTATCTAACTTGCTCAAATATAATTAAGTTATATATCATCTGAATTCTTACGAAAAATAATTCATAGCCAAACTTTATTTATATTTTTTTTATTAATCATATTCTCTTTTTCTTAATGAGCCGAAAGATCAAGATAAAAAATTTATAATTTAGTTGAGTTAAATTGATTAAATTTATGATTTGATCGCGACCCATCAATTAAATCTTTATTATATTTGTTTTCTTTATTGTTATTAAATCCATTTATTTTTTGTTTTATAGTTTCATTTATTTTCCATCTTTTCTTAAGGTAATTTTCTACTTTTTTTCTTCGTTCTCTTTTAATTCATTTTATTTATTTTTTTCGTGTATTTCACACTTGTATGCTAATACTATTTCATTATTTATACACAATACAACTATTAATTAAGATACATAAATGATTAAAAGAGAGGCTTCACCATAGAAAAAAAGTATATGGTTTAATTTTTCTTTTTGTTTCAGAATTTTAAATTTTGTATTGTTTTATTAAATGAGATATTACGATGGAAATAAGGGGAATTATTTCTTGAAGTAAAAAAAGGGAATTATTTACTAATTTATCATTTCTTTCTTTCTTTCTTTATTTTTTATTTAAATTATTTAAAATTAAAAAAAAAACATTCCCAAAAATATTAAAATGTAACCAAACATATATATATTTTAAAAATACCTGAGAATATTATCATGTTATATTCCAGAGAATAACATTGCTAAAAATAGGAAAAAAAAAATTGAAACAGCCTACTTAGTCTTTACACACAATAAAGTTTGCAACAAAAAAAGTTAGGATTTACATTTTTTGTTTATTATTATTATTATTTTAATGTCTTCTAATTTAAATTAAACCATATGCTATTTTGAATTAAGGGGTTGTATTGGATGAGGATTTTAAAAGATTATTTTAGCATAAAAAAGTATTGTGTATTTTAAAGATGGTATAAAAATGTTTGACTTATTAAATTTATTTACAAAACTTTTATGATATTTTGAATTTTAATGAATTTATATCATAAGAATTTAAAATATTTGAAAGAATTTTAAATGTTTATAAGATTTAAAGGAATCTTGTGATTTTTTAAAAAACATATTTAAAATTACAAGAATTGGTAGATGAAGTTTGCATTAAAAAGTAAAACCAATACAATTTTTTAATACCTATAGCTTTAGATTATTCTATACTAATTCTTCTTATGATGGCATTCTCTTATTCTCCTTTTTGGATTTGAATAATAAATTTAAAATTACACACTGATCTTCTTATTTTTTAAAATTACTGTCATTATTTTATGATAAATCTAATGACATGTTTAAATGAGAGTGTAATAATAAGTATATACTAAAAGGAAATAATGAGAGTGAAAAAATTATAGGAGAATTACTAAGTTATGGTAAAGAAAAAATTAAGGATAATAGTCACGAAAATATTATATCGAATAGGTGATACACATAGTTGGTATAAAGAAAACATGGTTAACATTAACACATAAGATAAACATTAATTTAATATACAAAACAAATATAAAAGTGCAAAGAAGAGAAATATATTTGATGTTTTTTGTTCCAAAAGAATAAAATAAACATATATAATCCATACATATTAAAGAATATTATTTTTTAATAATTAATCTGTGCCTTTTCCAATTGAATAGATATCATTTTTATATTAAGTATTAAAGAGAGAAAAGTATAGTGGTGATGATTGAAAATAAAATCTAGTAATCAATATAAAACAAAAGAGTCTAATAAAATTTTAAGAATTTGAATAAGATTATTTGATAAATATTTTTATATTAGGAAATCAGATAAAATTTATCAAAATATATTTTAAAAAATGATTTATCTAAATGTATATATTTTTTAATATCAAACTACTTTTTTTAAGTTATAAAAAATACTAATGGAATACCATCAAATTTATTTATATTATTTAAAAATCTTAATAAGATAACAAAACATTTTTTTTATAAAAGGAACTTTCAGAATTTTTAAAATTTTAATCGAATACACTCTGGGAATTAAAATATATAATTAAATACATATATTTAAGATACAACATTATCTACCTCACGTATGTGACATTATTTTTCTCATGTGACTGTGACTCTGAGCAATCTTGTTTAGTTGTTTTATTTGCACAGAAAAGAGTAGCATCTGGTTTGAGGTAAACGAAGATGTGAGAGAGAAATGGCGATGGCCATGGTTATGACTCTGAAACCCAAACTCTGGAAAACAAAAACAAGTCCTCATTGTCTTCGTCTTCGTCTTTGTTCCTGCACTCACCTTCTTCCATTTTCCTCATGGTCACACTTTCCCTACAAAGACCACGACCTTCTCTGCGAAATCTCCGAAGCCATCAACGATTCCGAGACCAAACACGAGAAGGGTTACTCTGAGAACCCGAGACTTAAACGAATCCTCCCTTCCCTCACGCCGCGCCACGTCAGCAAGCTCATCACCCTCAACCCTCTCTGTCTCCCCCCCTCCTCGCTCCTCTCCTTCTTCAACCACCTCGCTTCTCGCCCTCCCTTTCGCCACACTCTCCATTCCTACTGCACCATGCTTCACTTCCTCTGCCTCCACAGAATGCTCCCGCAAGCACACTCCCTTGTATCTTTCCTCGTTTCACGAAAAGGAACAAACTCTGCTTCAACACTTTTCTCTTCCATTCTCAGAACCATGCCTCGTCATCACCACCACCACCACTCCGTTGGCCTCGTCTTTGATGCTTTAATCTCTGCTTACGTTGATTCCGGGTTTACACCCGACGCTGTTCAGTGTTTCAGGTTGGTTACGAAGAATAAGTTCCCGGTCCCGATTCGAGGTTGCGAGAATCTGCTTCGTCGCGTGGTGAGGTTGAGACCCGTCGAGATTGAACGCTCCTGGGCCTTGTATTTGGAGGTTTTGGATTCTGGGTACCCGCCAAAGATTTATTTTTTCAACGTTTTGATGCATGGGTTTTGTAAGGCTGGAGATGTTGGGAATGCGCGGTTGGTGTTCGATGAAATTCCCAAGAGGGGTTTGCGGCCAACGGTTGTTAGTTTCAATACTTTGATCAGTGGGTGCTGTAAATCCGGGGATGTGGAGGAGGGTTTTAGGTTGAAGGGTGTTATGGAGAGTGAGGGGGTGTGTCCTGATGTTTTCACTTTTAGTGCTTTGATCAATGGGCTGTGTAAGGAGGGTAGGTTGGATGAGGGGAGCCTTTTGTTTGATGAGATGTGCGGGAGGGGATTGGTTCCGAATGGCGTTACCTTCACCACTTTGATTGATGGGCAGTGCAAAGGTGGGAAGGTTGATTTGGCATTGAAGAATTTTCAGATGATGCTGGCTCAGGGTGTTAGGCCTGACTTGGTTACTTATAATGCATTGATCAATGGTCTTTGTAAGGTTGGAGATTTGAAGGAGGCTAGGCGGCTTGTGAACGAGATGACTGCGAGCGGTTTGAAGCCTGACAAAATCACTTTCACTACACTGATAGACGGGTGCTGCAAGGATGGGGATATGGAATCGGCGTTGGAGATCAAAAGGAGAATGGTTGAGGAGGGGATTGAACTTGATGATGTAGCTTTCACTGCTCTTATCTCTGGGCTTTGTAGAGAAGGTAGAGTTCATGATGCTGGGAGAATGTTGACAGATATGTTGAGTGCTGGTTTCAAACCAGATGATCCCACGTACACCATGGTTATTGATTGCTTTTGTAAGAAGGGTGATGTTAAGATGGGGTTCAAGTTACTCAAGGAGATGCAAAGCGATGGACATGTACCGGGAGTTGTCACGTATAATGCACTAATGAATGGACTGTGCAAGCAAGGTCAGATGAAAAATGCTAAAATGCTGTTAGATGCAATGCTTAATGTGGGGGTGGCTCCAAATGATATTACATATAACATTTTACTAGACGGTCATAGCAAGCATGGAAGCTCTGTTGATGTTGACATATTTAATTCTGAGAAAGGACTTGTTACAGATTATGCTTCATATACAGCACTTGTTAATGAATCAAGTAAAACTTCAAAAGATCACCTAAAGAGATGATTGCTACTGAAGTCTTTTTAGCTGAACTGCCATAATTGTAGGACCTGGCTTACAGATATAAAATAAATCAATAAATCAAAATAACTTGACTATTGACTATTATGACTGAATCAGTATACGGCACAGGGAAGATAGAATATGTTTTCAATTTCATTGTTGTATAATTCTTGATTTCATTGGTGGATTGCTGAAAGTACTATGCAAGAAGGTTGCAGGAGCTTCCATCTGAAATGTTTTTGATATTTGAGCCAGAAGGCTTCATTTATTGCAATAACAACATCAGAGTTGTTGGAGATTGGAATTGCGCCTATCTTCCTTCAATTTTGTATAGTGCATGTTAATGCCAATTTAGATTCTTTTGTGCTTTCAGTTATTCCTTGTAAATAATGCAACTTGGCTGCTATTGTCAATGCAAGAAACCGAAGTTGCTTCTAACGGTCAAGGCAACACCAATTTTAAAATAAATGCTTTTTAAAAAAACATTTTTAATAAGCAGATATAATTTATTTATCAAAATAAATAAATAAGTAACAGTTTTTTTTAACAAAATCAGTTTAGACAAACACACTAAGAAAATAAAAAATTACTTATTTTATTAAGATAAATATTAAAAAAAAAAGATTTAAACAAACTGACCCTGTATGTAAATTGACTTCCTAACTACTTGATATATGAATGACCAAGTTGATTCTTAAAGAAACACATCACTGTGGAGGAATGCGTCCCTTATTTTTCTAAACTTAATCATTCTTTCAAAACAATTGGTTACGGTGCTAGTATTTAGGTTATGTTTGGCTTAGTTTTTTTAACCTTTAAATGCTATTTTAAAATAATTAATTAAAATAAGAAATTTAGGTGTAAGTTATTTTGAAAATTTTCATTCTATTTTTTAACTTAAAAGTTGCTTTTAAGTTAAAAGTTTAAACTATTTTTTTACTTTATTTAAAACTAGTCATCTCATCATCTAACAATATATTTATAAAAATAAAAATATTATGTAAAGTAAATATTTTAATGGTAATTGAAAATGATTTATTATATATAATATTAAATAAAAGAAATTAAAATTATTGATTACAAAAAGTTAAAAGTTTATAAATTTTTATATTTTGTTCAAGAATATTTAAAAAATAAAGTAGACAAAATTCAATAATATTAAATATTAAAAAATTGTTTTAAACATGTGGCAGTCATGTTTGTGACGACGACGGCGGTGATGACTGTGATCATAATGGTGATTGTAGTCATTGTGGTGACAATCTTAACATAAATTATATTTTTAAAATATTTAATTTTTTATTTGATAAATCTCACAGAGAATTTATGATTAAATGAAGATTTAATTTAAATTTAAAATATTTTAATTTTATCTTTTTTATTTTAATGTAATGGATGAGAATTATATTTTTTTTCTCAGAGGATATATATATAATCCGAGTGGAGTTGTATCAATGAAAAATTAAAAATGATGACAAATTTGATGGTGAATGATTTTCAGGACGAATAGTGTTCTTATGAATACGAAGACAGTGACAAACGTAATGTATAAAATAATTTAATTAAAAATAACAAAGAGGACAAATAGTGTTTTTTTTATATTCAGAAAAAAAAAAAACAAGAGCACACAAATTCTGTCTCGCTCATTTAAGGAGAAGAGTATCGTATATATTTATACTCAAGAAAAGTTACATTACTTTAAATACATTATTGAATTTTGAGCTCCATCATTGTTCTATTGCTAGCTAGCTAGCTAGATTCTGTGGGCAGTAGAGCTGGACAAACGATTTTGGGCCTCAGGGTCACTCGTGAAATCCGTAGTTCACATAGTATACGGTCTTATTTTTTAGATTACGTTTAAATTGTTGGTTTTTTAGTCCGGTCAAGTTAAGTGGGTTACCTAAAGTGCAATATTGATGCATCACTCTTGAAGGGTCAAAAATGTTTTGGAGTGGGAATATTTCTACATGCATGCAGCTTGGTATCAGCGCAATTTAATCAAAGCTAAGTCATTATGCTTTCTGGACTTCCAGAACCAAGAGAAGCTGAAGCCTGGAGTTTCTTACAAAAAAGCTTTGCACTCGATAGATGAGATTGGACTGAGAATTATCATCTTTGAACTGGATTACAAAACAGTGGTGGATGGAGTAGTTGCACCTTCTACTAGCTCTTCGGATTTTCATCTTATTTTATCTAAACGTAGAGTCATTCTTACGTACAACTATTATCAAAACTCATTAGTGAATTTTATCAGGAGATAAGAAATCATACAACTTATACCTTAGCTAGGACAACAAGATTTTATGCTAACAATCAAACCTTTAATTTGATTGTATTTCAAATTGTATTTATTCTCTTGTTTTAAATGAAATGAAGTAATTCGTTAAATTTATTCCATATTAGGTTTTATTCTCATTGTCTTGCAGATACTTTGATGTATGCTTGGAAGTACAACCTCTTTGGTCTATATATAGGCTATGAATTAAAGTTAATGCTGTGAACTCTGTCATTTTTTTTCTACTAAAAATTGGACATGTTTCCTCCTTAATCTCAACTTTTGATATCATTTTTATTGAATTTTTTATCCACTTATTTAAGTTTTATTCTTGATTAAATAAGAATTGAATTTGTCTCACCTCTTTATTTTTATTGGTCATGCTGGCTAATAAATATCTACATCTACATCTTTTAGAAATTAAGCATACAGCAGTATCGTGACATAACCAAGGTTGTGTCTTGACTTAACACAAAGGAAATAAATTTGTACTTATATACACAAAGTAATTTTTTCTTTAAAATGTTGATATATCTTTTTTAACTTCTTTAAAAAATGTCAATAATTAATCAAAGTCATAGAACCATTTCATCAACTTAAACCAAAATATACCAAAAAATAATTACCTCTAATCCTTCGACCATTTCTATAAAGATATGGTGACCAATCCCACCTTGCTACTGTCTCTAGCTTGCAATATTTAAAAAAAAATTGCTTCTTTTACATTCTATTCAGACATAATTATTCACCTAAAACTGTTCTCACTGGATGACCTTTATTCAATTTATATAGAACTTGGATGAATGAAGACAACACCTTTAGATGTTGGAAACTTTCTCCTTCTCCAAAATGGACTTAAGCCTGAATTGACATCTGCTCCACGCTTTGTAGCCACTTGTCTGCCTATGTAATGTCATTGTGAATTGTGTGATGTAGCGGTCTCACCTTCCTTTTTATTTTCGTTTGAGTTGTTCCTTGCCCTCGCGGGGTGTAAAACAATTTAGTGAAACGAATTTTTTGTTAACATTATTGTGTATATTAATAATTAAAAATGAAAATTAGGAAATAAAAATACAAGTATTCAAAATTGAAAACTTATAATCATTTAATATTATTTTTTATGATGAAAGTTTTATTTATTTATTTTTGAAAAAAAAGTATTCTCTTATGTTAAAAAACATATTTTAGTTTTATATTTATGTCAATTATAAAAAAAATTAAAAATTACAACTAAAATTGAGTCCCACCCAAATACAAAATATCTTTTATATACTTTCTTCATCCCGAGAAAAAATAATTATAGATTAAAGAAATAATAATTTTATAAATTAACCATATATCTCATTAATTTATTTATAAGTTTTACCGTTCATCATTAATATTAAAAGGAATATAAGTGAAAAAATAATAAATATTACATTAAAAAATTAAAATAATAATTATTTTATAATAATTTTCTAATACAATAATTATAATGGGACGAGAGACTAACCCTTAAAAAATTTATGGCCACTCAGTAGCTTGGACCCGCTAATTAATGGAGAAGGATATGCAAGTGGCGTTCTTCCTGCCTTTGGTTCACAGATATGTCCCAAGTCAATTCGGATTTCTCTTTTTATTTTTTATTTTTTTGTATTACAGACCAATTTTATTTTCTTTGGATTGCTTTTCAATTTGAGACAAAGAGATGCGATTTATATATAAAAAATTATTTATTATAAAATGGCCCATTTTGGTATTGCGTTAAAAAAATTACAGTAGTTTTATTAAAAAAATATTATTTCGATGTTATTCCAGAAGATAACATAATACTACTTCAATCTCTTTTTAATTGAAGTTTGTACATTTTTTACTCATCTGTTAATTTAAGAAATAATATAATATTATAATTATTAATTTAATTAAACTTCTATCTTCACTTGTTAATTATTTTACTTACTTATAATAAAATCAAGTAATAGATGATTAAAAAGCATTACATTAAAGAATTAACTTTGATGTTAGTCTTTTTTCTACTTATCTTCTCACTTCGAATATTTCAATGCACTAATAATAACTATAGCTAAAAAGGGAAAGGGTACGTTAATTATAATTATTTTCAAAAATAAAAATAATTTTAATACAGATAATATGTTAACTATATCTTTTATTAAGTATTCTTACTTTTAAATGACACTTAAGAATACAGTGAAATAAAAATTTAATAAGAATATTTCTCTTTAAGATAATTCAACCATGTCTCTTATATATGTCTCGTAATTATTATGATAACTAAAAGATAAAGATAAAAAAAAAAAAAAAAAACGATGTTCCAATTTGAGGTACAAAAGTCTCCAAATTTTTTGTCAAAAAAAAGGTCTCCAAATTCAAGGAATGCATACTTACAAAAAACTATTTATACATACAGAGTTGAAAGAAATTAGTTTTTGTTATTAGTAGTAACACTAAAAATAAATCATGTTATTGATATATATTTTATGTATGAAAACTTTATGGATTTTAACCAAGCATTTTATACAAGGGACACGAGTCAGTTGCAAAGCTCAACTGTCATAGTGTTTGTTAGTTACAGGATAATGTCACTATCACAAAATGAATAAAAAGTAATTATCATATGATACATGGCATGCTAGACAAAGCCAATTAAAGAAGTTCACGAGGAGTGATCGCTCCTTTTAACTACTATTTATTGTCCATTAATTCTTAAGCATTTCCTATATATTTACCTTCGTTTTACAGTATCCGCATCATGCCACCATGGTCTTGTGGTTTATATGTAGCTTTATTAGAACTGCTTTATATTAGAGTCGTGACTCGTGAGATCTATATATATTCCAGAGATGATATAGAGATTAGGTTAAAATTAATGTAAAAAACAAAACAATTTGGATGAGATTCAATTTCAAAACTAAATCATCTTTAAAAAATTGAGAAATAGTAGATGTTCCATGTGCGAAAATCAAGAATGTTACTTACAAAACTCTTAGCAAAGAAAAAAAAAGTTGCCGACATTGTTTTTAGCTTGGTGAAAAATATTGAATGTAAATTTCGAAACTAACCGTTTAATTGTAAGTGAAAATTTTGTGAGAGGTCTTTGCTTCTTTTTTTCGCAAAAAATTAATGCCAAGTAAATCACCCCCAATAAATATACTGCAAACAAACACACCAGTTAACTGAACTAATTTTTCTTCTTCAAAATAATGCTTTAAATAACTTTACTTTATGACAACACTTTGGATTGTGTAACATATAGTGAAACTAAAAGGGAAAACTTTATCCCGTACGTGGTCTTGGCTGGTAAAATTTCTAACATAAAGAAATATACTTTGATTGAAGCGAAAGTAATTCAGAACCCAGAGTAATTGTGAGACAATGGAAGTCTTATAAAAAAGCCACGTACACGTTCGTTGGATAGAAAAAGAGTAAATAGTAGATTTTATCCTTAACTAAACGACACACGTTTTTCATAATCATGTGAATGATGTGATTGTCGGGAATTATGTGGAAGCAGTTCGTGTCTTGGGCGGTCTATATGAACTGAGCTGTCCCTCTTTGTGGACCCCACTTTATTTTCCTCGTAAAATCTATAGCCATTTGCCACGACCACAAAAACAACACTGACTTTGTTCCCTTTTGCACTACACAAGCCATGGAAACCGAAGCCTTGTTCCGTTTATGGCAAAAAATTTATGCATCTTTTTAACAATTTGTTAGTCTTTTTTTCATGACGAGGGTGTTGTGGTGAAGCTTTGTTAAAACGTCTATTCAGTTGAAGTTAAGTAAATGGCCTCATTATTCACTTGAGTCTTACTCAATCATCTATACACTTTAACACTACTACTCTCTACAACGTCTAGGCCTGGTAACTGTACGTGTCGATAAGGATCTCCCTTCACGAACTCTAATTTTTGGGTTCATTGTTTCTTGCACCAATAAATAATAACACTATCACCTTACAAAGCCATGCATCTGAATTACATGAACTTTTTTTTATCATTTATGTGGGGGCAACTCTCGTGTCAAAGTTCAAACCCATAAAAGTTAATCTACAAATAACCCCCAACAACTCGCTTTAATATTAATCATTCCCTCCGTTTGTTTTGAGCTGAAATTTAATTTCTAAAACAATCAGCATAAATAAATCAAATTTCCCGAAATTGGTTCGGCTAAGAAACAAATAATCACTGAACTATCTAAACCATAAATTATAAATTAAGTTGAAATTAGTACTGATCCATTAATGTTTTTTGGTAAATGATATTCCTCCATTTATATTTAATAGAGAGGAAATGTTGAAACAAGAGGACGCCACCATATTGTGTATCTCATTCAATCTTATCTTTAATTTCAAACAGAAAATATACGCACGACAATTATTGATATAGTTTGATACTACCCCCTCTAATCGTTATCTATACACGAGTCCCCTTCAGATTAATAAACGTGCATGCACTCTTCTCATGGGTCCAAAACGTTGACGTTTAGCCTTACCGCACGAAAGACCTCTTTTTCTTGCCTTGGTAGACCGCTCCAAATCCCAACGTCACTCATCGCCTAATTTATACAGTAAAGATGCAACGCTTTCATATCCCAACAACGACTTCTGAGCCTTAATGCCTACTACACATGATAGCGACATGCACCACCACCACATCCTATCGTTTACCTATGATCTGCTACAATCGGCCACACCGAATCCGATTCTGCGGTTCGCGAGATCAAACTCCACCCATAGATTTTGCTGGTGGAAGTTGCCTATGATGTTGCTGGCCGCACCTAATCTTTCTGACCTCCCGATTCCCAGGCAGTGGACCCCACCGCCCACGTCAGCGAGCACCCTCTCCTTCGGAACCACGATCTCCACGCCTTTCTCGAACTCGAACGCCACGTCCCCTATCAGCCGTCCGATCTCCATCGCACTCCCGTTGAAACACATGTCAGCCACACCACCGTACACGTACCCCTTCTTAACTCTAGGCCCCACCACTCTAATAACCTCTTCCCGCACCGCATCATAAGCCGCGTCGACAAGGAAGGTGAATTCGGATCCGGAGTCGACCATGGTTTGACCCGACCCGCCAGCGTTGGGTCGAAAAACAGAAGGTGGGATGTTGAGTTTTTTGCCACCGATTCTTATTCCTTGCATGGGGACGGTGTAGGCTAATGGGTCCAGGTTCGGCATGCGTTGACTTTGAGGGAAGGTCAACATGCTGACGTAGCGGAAGCGCGCGGAGTTTGGGTTGTTTCCGAGGTAGAACGACCCGGTTGGGAGGTTGTTGTCGTTCGCGGCTTGTCGGGTGGGGACACAGTACGAGAATTTGGTGACTTTGGCTTGCGAGGGGAAGGACAAGCGGCCGAGGTTCATTCCAAGAATGCCCCTGGCGTCGCTGGACTCGGTGGCGCAGCCTAGAATAAGTGGAGGGGTAGTTTGGGAAGGGGAGAAGGTGAGTTTTTCTCTGACGAGGTTGCCCTCGGCGTAGGTGCCGTCGGCGTAGAAGTATGAGTAGTGGCAGAGGCGGTTCTGGTCGCAGGTTGTCGGGAGGGTAAAATCGGGAACGCGGGGTTTGCAGAGAGGGTGGGTGCAAGGAAGAATATAGAAGGATGAAGAGAGTGATGGATCAAACGACGCCGTTGGAGGGGTTTTGTTGTGGCACTGAATCCATGAGAGTTGGCTTCCTGTGTCCAACACCATTTGTTGATGCTGTGGAGGGGTTCCTATTGGTAGAGTAACCACCAGGGCCATGGAGTATTTGAACGAAGATTTTATGTTGTAGGAAGAAGAAGAAGAAGAAAGGGTTCTGAGATTTGGGTTTCTGTTTAGAGGTTTTGCTGTGGAGAGAGGGAGTGAGGTGAGTGGGAAAGAGAGTGAGAGTGAATCGATGGTAGGGTTAAGTTTGGCGGAGAAGGAAGTGGAGAAGAAGAATGAAAAGAGAAGCATGCAAAGTTGAAAGAGTGAAACAGGGGAAGACAGAGCCATCGAGGAAGATATCATTTTTATTTTTTGTTTTCGAATGGAGAGTGGCAATATGGGGGAGGGAGTGAGAGTGATGACATGGGGTTTATTTATATAGCCAATAGGCCAAAGAATGAACGCTTAGACTTATTTATATAAATATTCCATTACTTAAATATTAAAAAATTTAACATGTATGATATTCCATTAATCAGATGATATCATAATTTAATAGTGCAACAAAATATTCCGTGTGTTTGAACTTGTAAGTTACTTATGTATGTAGTTAGGTATAACTTATCTTAAAAGATGTAAATGTTGTTGAAAATTAAAATGAAATATTATAATAATAGAGGATAAAAATATTTTATAAAAATATGACACCAAATAAAATTATTATTTTTATAACAATTATAAATAAATTTATATTATTGATATATTATAAATATAAAATTAATTAGAAAACATTTTAAGTAAAGTTTTTAAAATCAATAAACTTATTATGATGCTAATAATTTATGATTAGATCATAATATAAATTTTTTAAGTGTATTTTTGTTTTTTATAACAAATTTTACAATATGATTATTTTAATTTCTTTGCTACATCAATTATTTTGACTGATATTTTTTTATTGTACAATTTTTTTTTAAAAAAAAATGTATATAAATAGGATTTCTGCTGTCGGAAAGAAACAATTGGACGGCAAAAGTAGAAGTGCAACCCCAAAGTGAGGACGCGTTTTCTTTGATTGAGTGGGTGCATCTTATGATTCTTTAACAAAAACAGGTTGAGTCTTGCTTCACATCATATGTATGATGATGATACCCAATTAAATTTTGATCTAAATCCATATTCCATTTCTCTTTCTCTAGCCACCCCTTTTGAATATGAACGGAGTGGTTGAGTTAATTGCAAAGTGTAATGGATTTCTTTTTTTCATTTGTGTGATTAGTATTTGTCCTACCTCTGTGCCTACGATCGTTCTTTATTAAACTTGTTTATCAATGAAATTCTGACATGTGTATGCATGTACTCCACGGTTCCTAACAAAATGATCAATTATTTGTGTAATAATTATATTGTGTAGAAAGTCCTCCTAAAATTCAAAAACCATGAAAAAAAATAATGGGAGAGATAGCCATATACTACTATACTATTACTTACCAATACATTGCGAGTTACTTTATTTCATTCTCCGGAAGAAGATGCTATCTAATCATGACACTCATTGTTTTATTCATTTATTGAGATATATTAAAAGTAATCGTGGGGTTACAGAATAGTTTGGCGTGCTTATTATATTCTTCTCTTATTTGGTCTCCCATATTATGTAGCTCTTTGAAAATCCAACTTCTAAATTTGACTTATCCAGTCAACTTTGCATTATTTAGCTAGTCTTTTTAATGGGGCCAAATAAAAGTAATGGGTTTTGTCTCACAAAATTTCACTTGAATGGAAAGGGCTCATCGTATATCGTGCATTAGTGATTTCATGTGGCTAAACATCAAAATAAAAATATGATTTTACTTTTTTCAATTTGATATAAAAAATTATGCTTCTCAGAATTTGAATATTGTTGATTGTATTTCTTTTTTTTAAAAGGAAATATTGATTGTATTTCTGAACACTAATTACTAGAAATATCTAATAATAGGCCCAAAAGAGTTCCACTTCCTTTCCTCAAAATTCAAACTCGCCCTTTCCCATTTGTGCTTATAGAACATTCTTACTGAGCTTTTTCAAGAAAAAAAATATATTTTAACGGATGATTCTATTTTATTTATTACTTCTTGCTTTTTGCAACGAATTTTTAAGATCAGTTAAGTATAATGAATAACTAATAAAGAATTTTAAAGATATAAAAATAAGTAGTTAAAACACTAGAGCAAGGAGGATGTTCTCCTTCAGTTGTAATTTGACTATTAAAACACTCATTCGTGTACAAGTGCAACTAGCTAGGGCACATGTTGTGACCTTAGAAGCACAATGGCAAAGGTATAATTAGTAAGATTTTGATCTGAGTTGGGGGGCCATTGATTTGGGGGCAGTGGGATGTTGTAGTCAACTACAGCTGGTCCAGCTCGCAAGATAAAGTAGGCAGCAGCCAACACCACCAACACCAATTCACCAAACATTTGTAGCTTCTTATGTAGTGTTCAAAATGAAAGAAAGAGCCGAAAACCACTCCCACAGATTTTTTTTTCAATATTTGATACTTGACACTCTAACTAAATCTATCAAACTTTGCTTGTTTACTACATATATTTCATTATTTTGTTGATAATTAATGGTATTACTCAAACTTAACTGTGCAGGTTCTGCATATGTTTATACCAGAAAAAGTCTTTAATTAAATATCTCGTGTGGAGTTAATATTAAATTAATCAACAACTTCACACTTGTGAAAGTATAAGTTCACTAAAATTAAGTTTATTTTTTTCTTTCTCTTTCTCTCTCTCCAATTATTTATTTATTTAATCAAACAACTTCTTTAAATATTTTAATTAATGCTTGAAACTTTCATTCAAAATTAAGTATAATGAGATTTTTGCAAATCAACATAAAATCAATAATTATTGATTAAATATTTTTTAAATATTTTTCCAAAATAAAATATCTAAATTTATATTTTTTTATCATTAATAAAATATTTTTTTATTAAATATTTTACATTTATATTACACTTATATTTTAAAACCCAAACGACGGATGAGATACTAGTTAGCTAAGTGTGACCCCTTTTAATTAAAAAGAAAACGAGTGATTTTTTTATACTTGTTGACATATGCATTGGAATTAAAAATTTGACCATTTATTATTGAACGAGAGGATTTTTTTTATTTCATTTTTAATAATTTGCCTGATTTCTTTGCGTTAAATATCACACATTTTATTTTTCATTTTTGTTACTCTTAAATAATATTGTTTAAATGTAGCATATTTTATCAAATTAATATAAATAAAGGTTATGTGCCTTAATTCAAGTGACTTTTTAAAATATTTTTTAATTTCGAAAGTGTGTAGCATTCATTTAATTTATTTTTATCTAATAATATAAAAAAAATTATATTGTTAAATAATGAAGACTTGGTAGCTAATAATAATATACTTCTAAAACATTTGCACAATTTTCTTCAAAAATCATAAAGCCACAGACACATAGATCACTTCTAGGGAATTGCTTTAATTTAATTAGGAGTATCGAACTCAAATTTTTTTTCTGACAAAATCGAACACAAATTCTTAAAAATGCAAACGTATTAAAATTAAAAGAAAATCTTCACCATTTATAATCATCTTACCTTTCGCAGCTGAATTAATTGGATATCTAGTGTACTATTGAGATAGAGGTGTTCTAAAAAAAATTCATAAAGTGATTGGAGATTGTAGTTTTTATAAATCGATTAGAAATGACTAGGGGAGAAGCTAGCTGATTAGACATGACTTAATCATACAAAATGTACTTTTTAAGTAAAAATTTAAATTTTAAATTACTCGTTGATAAAATGGCCATGAACGAGAGTTGTTGTCAACACAATTCAACCATACTAGTTTTTTTTTTTTTTTACCGGTTCAACCATACTAGTTAATTGGAAGATGTTTTGAAGTTGAACCGTTTCACTTTTATATAGTCTATTATAAACATTTTTTCTTTAAATAAAAATCCTTTCTAGGACAAAACTAAAAATATCGGGATAATTAGAGCAAACAAAAGAAATAAAAAAGGAGACAGATTCAAGATAAAGAACGTGATAAAGTTAAATTCGTGTGATAGTTCGCGGATTGATAACGGTATAAAGTGATAAATTAATCACGAGATGTGTAAAACAATACATATATTTTTTTGACAGTCAAAACAATACATATGTTAACAGTGACATATAGTACTATCTTTTTTGCTTTGTCTATCATATAAGGAAAAATTAATAAACATGTTATTCATTTTGGTTTTTGATGCAAGTACAATTTCCCCTCTTTTTGCTTATGTGCATGGGACTCGTGCGTGCATTGATGCTTTAAGAAAAACACATCAGAGAGTTGGATCAAACAATTGCTTGATTACTTTAAAGAAGTGGTTGGTAGGAACATATTTTAAGTTTCCTAAAAATTTAAATTATAAATGTAACCTTACCATTTTTGACATGGAGTTTTTTTTAATTTTTATTTAGGAAATCAACATTCTAAAAAATTAATAAATCATATGTTTTAAAAATAACATTTTCATCAGAGCAAGTAATACAAGATGACTATACATTATTTGTATAATACATTATCAACTAATAAAAAAGTACTGTTGATATGATATTATTTTTAATATAATTGTTATAAAAATTAACACAATTATCGTACACAATAATTTATTTTATATTATTAATGTGTAACTTATTTTCTCATATAAGATTCCTATGAAGGTAAATTTAATATCTATGAACTAACAGTATAAAATATAAAATTTTTTACACCTTTAATGTATAACTTTTTTCTCTGAAAAAAAATCTCATATAGTATACCAAATGCATTTATAACAATATAAGAGAATACAATTCCTAGAAAATAATGTTCAGGAAGACAATTAGCAATTGGCATACCAAACATTCCCTAGAGAAAGCATGTTCAAGACTTATTATGATTAGACTAGAAAATTCTAGAGGGAAACTTTGGTCCAAACAAATGCCTTTTGTATTTAACTTTGGCTTATTTTAATAAATTAAAATAAATAAATATTGATAAGCGTGTAATATAGTTATAGTTGCGTCAAATTAAAAAGTGTATTAATATTTAATTTAAATAATAAATAACTATACGGATTACTATAAAAAAAATTATTCCAAAAAATATTAGTTGTTAAAATGTTAGTTTTAATGAATGATTCTTACCCTGAAAGTAACTAGCATCCTTACCTGTGATATCGATTTAAGAGTATATCCAATAAATTAATCAAAGTTTCTTAACTCAGTAATTATTTAATAATTGTTGAATGAGCCCCATCATATATATGACATATTAATTCTTCAATTATTTTTGGTTATAATTTATACAACTCTTCATCGTCTTAATGGTATGATTCTTTTAAAAAAATATTTTATTTTAAATTATCTCAAAATTTTATATTTGTATTTATTTTGTTTTAATTTTCTGTAACCCGTAGGTTATCGAAGCAACTTAAGCTCAAGACCCCAACAAGGTTATGTTCCAATAATTGCTTAAGTAGAAAAGTAAAAAGTAAGACACTTTCACCCATTAACACAAAATTTAAGATGCTTTTTATATTAGCAATTTATATCGATTTCCAAGAACTTCTATTATAAATGAGTTTAACTGTTTTAGAAACTCTCATTTTCCAGATCAACTTAAACAAATCCCTAAGAGGAGTTTTAGCATGTTGCTTCCTGCACCCTTTGTAGGATTTTTTTTGTTTACCTTCTAAATTGATCATTCCAAAATCTATAATCTATAATCATTTCAGAATATAATTTTTCATTCCAAATACCAAAAAAGAGGTTCAGAAAGCAATTTGGAGGTGCATGAAGCAACAATTGGAGTTTCATTCCAAATAAGCAGACTTCAAAGAAAATGTCCCATTAGACGAACCAAGCCGAATAATAACATCATCACACTCAAATTCTAAATTATCAAGAGGTTTATGATGACTAAAATATAAATGAATTACTTTAATTTAGCCCCACAGAATCATTCAAACTTCATCTGTTGGCTATTCGTTGTCCCTCACACCTCTGCACTCCTCAAACCTACTTGCACCATCCATTGATGACAAATGAATTTCAATAAAGATGCAATTTGGATTTGTTCAAAGGATACACCCTCACACCTCTAATCGGTCGCTTGGACTTGTTTCAAGTCTAAGAATTGTGTGGGTTGGCAAACTAGTGTCTAATTTGATCTTTATTCGTACCATAAGAGCTTAATAATGTTGATAAATTACAAACATGGTATGTTAAAATATAAATATATCAACCCTGCTTAAAAGCTTCTCATACAATTAAATACTAGTTAAATTATTTGTGGTATTAATTGAATAAGATGGAATATAATACAATTAAATACTAGTATATTATTATATTCCATCTTATTCAATTAAGACCTTTTTCTTCTTCCTCGATAGTGACTTTTTCAATCTTATCCTGTGTTTCAGTCTAGGCTTGCTCACCATCTCCCTTAGAGAACAACATAAACCACATAAATTTCACAAGAGTAATTTGTTACATGCAATTGAATACAAATATTATAATAAGATTCAAAAAGGTGGAGAGACCTAAGAATTCCAAAAAAAATTGAACAGTTACTGTGAGGAATATAAACTTGATGTAATATATATATATATATATATATATATATATATATATATATATATATATATATATATATATATATATATATATATATAACTTAATCATTGTTGGTCCTGAAACATTGTAGAGCATGATGTAATAAAATTCCTCTCCGTAAAATTCAACCAAAAAAGAAGAGTAGCCTGTGTTGGACACAACTCTGCACCAAGGAAAGAGTCACAAACCAAAGTCAAGTTCAGCTCGTTTTAACACAGCACTAACTCTACTGTGAAATTCTGGTTCATTTTCCTTTATATCTTCCAATGTTCGAGATTCATGCTCATCCACCTGAGTACACAAAGAATTACATTAGCTTATAACTTAAAGTTATCTAGTTAAATAGTTTGTGGCTGTTGATTACAAAAAAGTTAAAACGTAATCTATAAAGAATTATATTCAAAATCAGAGGAAAGGAATGACAATCAATCAATTACCATATCATAGTTAAATGTGCATATGCCAGAAAATACATGATTCAAGAAAATGATAAACCCTTCTGCTACCATTTTGTTTTTGGTATAAGAAGCTTTGACAAGTTGACACCAAATGCAATTTTATAACAATATTATGCCACATATTGCTGAATTTGAGTAGATATTAATAAAATTCCTAAAGAGTGGGAAGTTAACATGACTAGAAGAGAAATCTTTCAATCTGGTGCAATTGAAATAATTGGAAACATATAATTGTGAAAGTGAACTGTCATTGTCACATTATTACAGGCAAAAGGCACAAGCAAAAAATTGATACTGATAAGAAAAGGAAAGTAATATTATTCGGATGTTTCTTTTTTATTCACCCTGTGTCAGGATATGCCCTCTAGTGGTTTTTTCTATCCAGCAATGTACACATACCCATAGACAGTTCCATACCACGAATGGGATTCTTAAAATAAAATAAAGCTTTTTCTCAATAATCAATATGATAGAGTTACTGAATTACCTCTTTGAATTTCAAAAGAATCAAATTTGAAATAGATGCCGGTTTTGTGCGGTCCCACCTAAATAAAAAATAAATTTGCAGAACAATTAAGTGAAAATTTCAAACGGTAAGAGAAAGATATTGTTGTGTTGACACATGCTAATATAGGTAATATCAGTTTAGAAAAAATAGCACAAGAAAGTAGTCATATTACATATAAGAGCAAAAATATTACACACAAAATTAAAATTCAACTGCCTTAGAACTGTAGTTTATAAAACGTTACCTACTCATCTAAGCACAAATAATCTATATTATGAGAAAAGTAATATTCTGAAATGTACAATTTTACAAGGAGTATGAGGAAAACAGTAAATACCTCAAGGAGGCATGCATATTTTAAACTGAAGCAACAAATATAGATGCATTGGAAGACACACATTTACAGCTCAAAGAAAGAATGCAACCAAATGAAGTAGCATGAAAATGACAAATAGCTAATCTGAAAATAAAGTCAAAAACCACCCCATACCTTACAAGCATTAATTCGTTAACTGATCGCCACATTCCTCGTCCAACATCTTTCACATGCTGCTCTCTAGCACTTCTTCCATGCCATAATTCTTTAACAATATACATCACTTCTTCAACATCTACCTATAAAACAGAAAAACAAAATGATACATAAAAGAAGATTCAATCTCATTATTTTTAGTTTGTCAAACGCTATGAAAAGATTCATATAAAATTCAATCTGCAGTTTATATACAGAGGCCACCTTGGAGCTTCTTTAGGCAAAATCAGAATAAGACCTCTTAGATTTTAAGAATAAAGTTTTTTTGTTCTTTTTCATTGCAAATACAATAAAAGTAACATTGATCAAGTATTGGACAGTATGGTATTGATGTTGATATCATATACATATCTAACACCAGTACGATATATATATTTTAAAATAACTGCTTAATTCTCACAATTGAGAAGCAAGTAAGCAGTAAGTTTTTGATGGAAAAATTACTTGAAAAGACCTTCTATGCTGAAAGTAAGTAGTTTGTGTCTCCTATAATGACTTTTTGATGATTGAAAGGGTGAAATTGATCTATACTACTTTTCTTTTGTCAAAATATTACTAGTAATTGTTAGTTAATCATTAAATCTGAAAAGAGGATTAAATTATGAGTTCACTTGATTGTATAAATTATGGGGTAATGCGCAATTTAATGAATAGAGACAGCATAACGCAACTGATCCTAAATTTTTAAAAAGAGGTCAAGATATCACATTTACTAAACAATTTGTAATGAAACAAAAATCAAATGGGGAAAACTTCATACCTGCACTTCCATGGATGTTCCATACAATGACTCCTCATGCTCGATAAGGCGTTGATGAAGAGTATGGTAATGATCCATGTCAAAATTGACTACAGGTTCTGTTTGAACATGCACTCCTGCTAACTCTGTCACAACAAAGGATGCCATGAATTGTCCAAATATTGCAGGGATGGTGCCTAGCACAGGGATGATACGGACCCTAAAACCTGGTACTATCTGGCAAGAGAACCAAGAAGTCATAATGTGTAGTCAGTACCACAAAATCTCATGATGATGAATGAGCAATGGTTTGACAAGAAAGAAATATTGTAGGATTAATGTTTATGATAATTAAACCGATATATATTTTATAGGTAAATGATACAGTTTATTACAAGGTCCCACTGAGCATCTTAGTAAAGCAAGCCTACAAAGAACCCACAGGGAGAATCCGACAATGACAAGAAAAAATAGAAAATATATCTCTATTAGCTACACTACTGATACTGAATGATCACAAAATAGATAGTGGTACAATTGGTGGGTGATTAAACTCATGAAACCAATGAGCTCACCTGGTAATCTGAAGGGTTTTCCTCTTCTCCACTTGTACCCTTAAATGGAAGCAGCTTAGCTTTGGGTTTTTCTAAAGAAAACACAACCGGGATACCACCTTCAATGCCATAATCTTTCCTCAAACGGTGTCTTACCTGCATTGCTATGATCGCAGTATGAGTTATGTAGCTAATATTATTAATAAGAAATTGAGAACAAACAAAATCATAGTTGAAAGATGATTCGTCGATAAGCAGAAGAAAAGACTGGAGCAAATTTGCTTAAATTTAAAAATAATGAAATTTAATTGGCTTGAAAACAAATTAGTAGACAAAGATCAGAGTCCAAATTAAAGTGATCAAATGTAATAAAGCCTTTTTTTCACTGGCAATAATTTATTAACAATGATCAATGCCAAAGATTGAACCTATACACAAGTTTTTCTTATAAAAGGAAGAAAAGAAAAAAGAATCCAGCAACATAATTTAAGTTGAACATGCGTAAAAGTGATTAACAATCATATAATTGAAATAACAGATGAAAGTAACGGATATCCAGATAATGCATGGCAGCTATTATAGTAGATCATCAGGAAAGATGAAGCTTTAACAACATTTTGGAAAAAGTTGCCCTATAATCAGATAGTAAAAGGAAGGAGGTCCTTGCATATCATGCTTAAATCACAAAACCATTACATGAAAGTGAACACTATGTTCAACTTTTGTAACTCAAAAGTCCTGGCATTAGCCATCCACAAGCATAAAGAATTAAAATGGTATTTTAACATGAAGCATAGTTCCTCTAAAAAAAAAGAAAACATAAAGCATAGTTCTAGTTAATTGAAAAGACAAATGACAACATGGAAAACGAGACATCCTCAAATGAAAGAAATAAAACCAAAAGAGAAACATCATCTGAAAAAGCTTTCCACTACTGTGAAATGTCAAACTACTATTGTTCAAAAAATCATGAAGAGGGGCCCAAAAATACAGTAGTCTTTAAAAATTATTAGTCTATTTTGGTGCACACGAGTGCACCTTTATATAAGTATTTGCACTTAAGTCTGTAAATTGTAATTAGCACGTGGTGTGGAAAAGCAATACATCAGTATGCTATTGGGATAATTAGGATATTTGGATGTACATCTACAGGAGGGAGTGAGAATTAGTGTTGAAGTGCCATACCAATTAATATATATGGTTTAAGCTCTAGAGAATACAAATAAAAAAAGGCATGCAAAGGAACATTACAGCTCGAGATAATGGATCATTAGTTGACTCTCTTAGATCGGCAATGCGTATTCTTGTTGGATCAGCTCTGGCACCAGCCCCCGTGGCAGATAGAACCTTCAAACCCCTACGTACACATGCAGCAAGAAGTGCCACCTATTACATATGACAAGCCATGCATTGAAAGCTCAAGCTTATGACAACCAGATATTTGAATATGAAAGGAATGATTGTTAATGGTAAGGAGCATAACAGAACAGTTTTTATCAATTTTCCAAGGTCAGCCATGTCATATTGGCATGTGTACCAATATAAACTATCCAGCACACCACATTCATATATGAATCTCAAAGTTTTGCATTTTTGCAATTTAGAAGCTAAATACTTGAAAGAAAGAAAAGTAAAAGACTATGAATATAAAAGAGCCATTAGTGCCTGATCAGAAAATCTCTCACAATCACAATACGGGAGTGAGGTATGTCTATGTGATATGATAGAACAGCAGCATGAACTTATAACAATATAGTCAACTAGGGAGTAATCATTAGAGGATACCTTCGTATCAATGTTATCAATACAATCCAAAACAAAGTCGGGGTGGCCTGAGAGAATTTCTTCTTCAGTGGATGAATCATATAATAGCACTTTGGCAACTATTTGGCACTCTGGAAAGATAGATGAAAAATGCTCCTCAAGGCACTGAGCTTTCGAGATGCCAACATCTGCTCTTGTTGCAACAGCATGTCGATTTAGTGATGAAAGAGAAACCTTTTCATTTAACAAATAAATAAGTACAGATATTGTATGGAAGGCGAAAGCCTATAAAAATTCTAGAGCTGGGCAAATATGACACTAGAAGATATAACTACTTTATCTTTTATTACTTTGTTTTACCAAATGAAGCTTAATAATATTGTTAACAAGATTTTAGCTTGAGGTTCTTAAGCCATGCACTACAGTAATTAACAATAAAGGCTTGTATAGTTGTATAGAATGACATTTAATGTGATTAGAATAACTAGTAAAATACTATTCATGATAACTAAAAAGCAAAAGAACCAAGTAACAATTTTTTTTCCAATCAAAACATCAGTTTCTTACTTAAACTATAATAGTTGATACTTGATAAATTTGCATTTTTTATCTTCAAAGTAATATATTCCAGCACTTATATCTATTATATTTCCCAATGTAGACAGTTAAAATTTTCTTACTTAAACTATAATAGTTAAAATTTTCCAAGCAAAAGGAAGCTCTGGATAATATTAAGAGATGTAACATTTTCATTTCGCAATGTAGACAGTTAAAATTTTCCTGTTTGTTGGTGATAACAAAATCTTCTATCATGGCAATTAAACATCTATCAAGGAGAGAGTCAGTCTGAGAAAAAAAACCTGGTCAAAGTCTACAAGAAGAAGCTTGCCAATCCCTGATCTCAAGAGCATAGAAGCAGCATGACTACCAACACCTCCAAGACCAATGACCACTACATATGATGCAGTCACTTTCTGCTGAGACTCAAAGCCAAAAAACTGAATGTTCCTAGTTACAGCATTAACATTCCACCCAAAAACAGTTGGATTAATAGAAATCCTAGAAAAGATATATAACAAGAAAGTGCCATCCACGTACACCCAATGTAGATAAGAGTGAAAAAAAAATGTAATAAGAGAAAATTAAAAAGGCATTTAAGCATTGCAGGAGATGTGTTGGTAGTCCAAAAAATCAAAGAGAAGAAAACTTCCCCCCAGCCAACCTAACCAACATACAAAAACCTAAATTTTTATGGTTTCTCTCCTCTCAGCTCTCTCACATCAAGCTATGAACAATGGGTCCTCAAAGCAAAAAGTCATTTCTTCTAAAATTGAATCAGAATAATAACATTTCATTGGCTATCCAAGATGGAGGGATTCGTGGGACAACATGCAAAATGTGGACATGTATTTCTATGAAAGGAAAAAAATCTTTCATGCCATGTCCGACCTGAATTAAACATTTAACACAAACTGTAAAAGATTAGCACCAAGCATAAAGGGCACTATTTTGGTAGTTGATGCAAGAATGCTAAAATTGTCCTAGACAGATAAAAGAGCTCATAGTCTAATTGAAATAAGATTGCAGGTGCTTAGAGCATGTTTTACCATTTAACTCAACAATGTAAAACAGAATTATGGTCAGAAATAACTTCAGAGAAAATGCTAAATTAAATTAATTAACAACTTGCAATACCTAGTCAGCTGTTCTGAAACAATCTCATCTTTCAGAAGATCTTCATTAACCACCCTATCAATTTTCATTCTGGCAATAGTGCATCCGTCAACACCTGTATGAGACCCAAAGTCCAACACTTAGAAGGACACACAGAACAGCAGTCTTATTAATTTTGTGATGTGAAAGTAGGATTTAGGAAGATAGGAGCATTAGTCACGTATCAAGACTTGTTTATAATTGAAGACATATTGATAGTCATCTTTAACATATGTGCATGATTCTGTGCTAAAAGGGTAGGATGTGAGCTATATAAGCCTATAAGCTTATAACAGCTCTGCATTCAATCCTCTGATGACCTCATAAACTAATTATTACAAGGAATACCTGCTCTACAAGCACTAAAATTTAAGGAAATATCTTATGCATGCAATTTTTTTTTTATTTGGTATAATTAATACATGGAAGGGAACACATCAGAAATGTTCCCTATATCACATGTTCAGATTCAGCCAGCAATACTACACCCCTAGTAAAAAAGATTAACATTTAGAGCAAATTTGGTATTTACATTCTATCTCCCCATTTCTCCATTTCCTTCCGCTCTATTTACAAAACATGGATTAGAAATTAAGCATTGACAGGTGGTGACTACTTGCAACTTCAACTCAACATCATCAATACTGATGACTGATGAGTATGTGAGTGAATGTACAATTTTTATAAACAAAGACTTTCATTAGACAAATGTGAAAGGGAATCATTCAGAAGCAGGAACACATAGAGTCTTAACAGAGAAATGGAGACAAATTAGTTACATCTATTCACTTCCCTAATAAATTCCATATATTTCCGGACTACTTACCATTGAAGTCAGCAGTAACATTCTTACTGCACTGCGATACACCTCTTCTGCAAAACATCACAACAAACATTCAGTACCATCCAAAGTACAATAAAAAAAAACTCAGGCCCAAACAAAAAATAAAAATCCACCGAACACCGTATAAAATGAAAATATCCCTTTGCCTCAGTGACCCAAAAGTTGAATAACTTGATCCAACCAATCCATCACGCTCTGTGAGACTGAATTAACGCAAAGATTCAATTTTTAATCAATAAACATTGTTTTAGCACCATCCCTTCTTTTGGGGGGTTCCAACGAGCACAGTACTAGTTCAGTGTCATTGTATATACATAGGACAAAAAAAAAATTAGTTCAGTAAGAAGTTACATACTTCTGAGATTGAAGAAGCCTAAGAAGAAAGAAGGTAGAGACAGAGCCCAAAAGAGCCCCTCCTCCCACCAATGCCAAATATTTCCCTCTCTCCATTTTCTCTTTCTTTACCAAAAAAAAAAAAACACAACACATCACAATGACAACTGTTTTCAAATGTTTTTTTTTGGGGGTCATATTAACCGGGTCGGGTCGGTATTAAAATGACCCTGTTTCAATTCGGGCCCTGGTCTATTTTTTCGAGGTAAACTAGAGAGTCACAATTTGAACAACAACACAATAGTAAAAAAATCAAGGGTTTAACAATTTTTCTGGGTGTGTCGAGCCAGGGTTCATCTTAAAGTTTGTTCCTTCTTTTTTTTTTCAATCGTTTTTCCCTCAGGCCACATTCTTCTTCTTCCGAGGAAAAGGAACATGGATGCTCCGGTTAAGAAAAAGGCATTGTCTCGTCCTAGCTTGAGTCCTCAGAAGAAAGACAAGTGCATAGTTTTTCCCCTTGTGAGGTAGGTACTTTGGTGCACTTCTTTCATGCATATATCTCTTAACTTCAATTCTCTTTTTTTTCTTCTTCTGTTCACAATTTCGGTTATGGAAGTGTTTATTTGTTTCCTTTTACTTCTCTAGTTGCAAACACGCCCGTCATAATGGTATTTTTTTTTTTACCTTTTATGTTCTTTATTTGAGAATGACGCTATAGTCCTTAAACACCTTCTGCTTATGCATTGAGTTGTGCCCATTTTATGGATTTGGTTAATTTTTCTGGTAATGTGTGTGTTTGCAACTATGTTTGAGTCTGCAACAGTGTGTTACATTTGATTATAGCTACTGTTGCGCTTGTTTAGACATGCCTCAACTTAAAACTCTGCTTTCTCAAGATGTCTTTCATTTTGTCTACTATGGCCTTGTTTGGATAAGTTTCTTTGTAAGCACTCATAGGAGTAGAAAATAAGAAAGTGAAATATAGTTAGCTTTTTCATAAGCTAAAATCATGTTATGCATCTTAGCTTTTGGAGAAGTTAAATTATGAGAGCTTCTATGAAGTTAAGTGCATATGTTGATTTTAGCTTACGTGAGAAGCTCCATTCATTTCTCCTTCTTATCCTCTTCTTCTATTAGTGCTTATGAGGAAGTTTACTGTTTAGTGTTTATCCAATGCCCATCTTATTTGCATAATATTATACCTGATATGATTTTGACTGTTCCTGCTGGCGTGTACTTACAGGTATAATGAATTCCGGCAGCCTGTTTGCCAGGCTTGTAATGTAGTTATGTTGGAGTCTATACGTGCACACCTAGCTTCTCCTGAGCATCACGAGGTAATGATATTTAGGATCTTGTTCGGGTTATGTTTGCGTATATAAACTCAAAACTCTTGGCTTGTGTTTAGATGGTCTTGTCATGGTATTTTTGGGGAGTGCCTTGTTGTATGGTTTTCTCCCTTGGCATTTGTTTCTTGACCTCCCTTAACCCCACCCTGCCCAAAATGAGCTTACCTTATGGAATGATTATTTTGGGCAGGTAATGGAAAAACTGAAAGCTAATGCTGCTGGATCAACTGAAGATAAGGATGCAAAGCCAGTTACTGTTACCAACAACTCTCCCAAGGCTAATCCAGAACAACCTCAAGACACAGCAAGCCAACTGCCTGAATTTTCACAAGATGTGCCAAAACAGCAGTCACCATCTGCTCTTCCACGAGATTTTTGTGATGACAGTGGTAAAATAAGGACAAGATCTGGTAAGAATTTGGTTTACCAAATGAAGATGTGTTTGTATCTTGTACATTAAATCATACTAGGTTGCAGTTGCATGTCACAGGCACTGATTGTGATGTAGATATATAATATCTAGCTTGTTCATTTACACGATTACAGGTATAATTTCTTAATTTTTTTCTTGGAACTTCCTCTTCTTTTGTTACTTAAATGATAGGGAATACCCTTCTGTTGTGTTTTCTCGCAAGTCCTTATTCCAATTTCTAACTCATTTGTTATCTAGAAATTCCTTCCATCTTTGAATCCCTGTCTGTAAGTCCAATACTCTCTTTAAGGCATATGCTTTTATTTACTGAGGTACTTAACTGTTTTAAACAGAAACAGTACTGCTCTTTCATCGTGACCTTGGTTTCAAAGTCATGGTTTAAATACAAGAAGTTCGTAAAACCTTTTCCTAAGTTTCTTACACTACGTAATACTCCCTTTATCAAACCTGATATGTCTCCAGACCCACTAAGTGGAGCTTTAGGTGTTTACAAGAAGAATTGAATAACTTTTCCCAATTACTAGCTAAATAATTTTTATGGCATTTTTCATAAAATATCCAAATGCTGAAACTTTCTCCCTTTGGCACATCCAATATAATTCATGCATTTCATTTCAACATTTTATCATATATTTTTCCTAAGTGATTTTCTTTCTAGTTTCAAAAGTAACCGAAATGACGGATCCTCCTAAAGAACAAGAACACCAGGAATCCATAGTTTCACCTTCCACAGATGAAGCTTTGACATCTTCGAAACGTGGAAGGTCACGAAAAACAAAGGTAACTCCCATCCAAATTCACTGCATTGTCTTTGACATCTTTGAATTACATAAAACTCACTACATTGTCTTTGACATCTTTGAATTCCATCAAACTCGCTGCATTGTCTTTTGTTGAATTTCTTCTTCCTCACAGCCTACCAAGTTCATAATTAACCAGAAATCCAATACCCCATCAACACCCCGAAGATCTAAAAGAATAAAGCATGTGGCAGATAAAACTGCCAACAATGTTCCCGAAGTATCTTCATCCGAGGAATTATTGAAGGTAAAATTAATTACATTACTGAAGGTAAAATTACTTACATCACTACTTGTCAAGTACCTCTACTTGTTATTCACTTTAACATTCCTTTTGATCATAACAGGGACGTACAGCTGAAAATTCACAAGTAGATGGCAAAGAAGTCTCTTCAGATATCGATGCCTTAGTAATCTACAAAAGAAAAAGACTACCTCGAAGGAGGTCTTCTGGTCAAATAGGCAAGTCCCCAAAGAAAACTGTTCCTACAGAGCCTCCAACTGCTGCAATTTCAAGCTCTACTACTGCATCACCTCCTCATCAAGATCCTCCTGCAGCTGCTCCAGCCAATGCTGATGCTTCTCATATTGAAAATACAAACACTGCTGAGCCAGTATTGAGTAAAAGCCTTGTCGAAGAGGTCGGGAAAGTGAACCCTGCTCCAGCCAATGCTCAAGAACAAATTGCTTCCAGCAAGGGTCAAGAATCTCCAGATCAAGTTGACTCAAAGGCTGATGAAGTCTCTACTGGGAACACCCCACTCGATCTAGAAGCCATTAACAAAATGATTGAAGATGACCCTTTGAGTGCTATTGAAAATATTCTGACAGGGAAGGTTTCCATTTCTTCCAAGACTCCACAATCTATCACTCAGGCAGAACAACCAAAAGTTCAAGGCTCCCCTGCAGATGTTCTGTCTAAAGAGCTAAAAGACTTAATGCAGACCTTTAGCTTAGGTGATTTTGTTACTGACTATGAACAAATGTCAAAGGTCCTACTTATTCTTGAAGAGTTGCAGAAGAATGAGAAGTTTCTTTCTCATGAACAGCAAACATTCATAAAGGCCTTCAGACTCTTCTTCAACAATGCTGTTACTCACCGCAAAGAATGTGATATGGCTAGAATAAAGAAAGTCGACTTGAACCGAGCTAAAGAAGATATCCTTCGCAAACTGCAAGAAGTTAAACATACACAGGAACAAATCACAATGTCCATTTCAAATGCCGACAACAGGGTCAATGAAATATCTTCTTGTATTGAACAACTTGAAGAACAGTTATACAAACTGAAGGAAGAGAGGGAGACCTTTCAGTTGGCTATTAAGGAACGGGAGAAACAAAGGGAGACATTGAAGAATGATAGCATCTTATGGGCTCATCAGACTAAGGACCTGGTTTTTGATCTTGCAGAGATTGAGGCCAAAGAAAAAATCCTTGGACAGCAACTTGAAGCCGACAATGATGCATATGACCAATTTAAAGCGTCCTTTCCTTTTTAATTTCCATTTGAACAATTGATAGTTGTAATTACACTGTTATGTTCAATTCATGTGTGGTTTAGTTCATGTATGTTTAGTTTATGCTCCTTCAAATCAATTTAAGGATTTAGACCTGGTTAAGTGTAGAATTATAACATTCGATTAGAAAATTAATGGATGAAAGTTTAACAATTTCATAATGGTTTTGCAAGTATACTATCTGCTTGTAATATATAATTTCTCAACTGCAAAATAGTGCAATGTCACGCCAATAGTGTTTTACTCGTCACGGTAGACTTTGATCATGTGATATTACTTCACGATTTCAACATATTATTATGTCTCTTCTTTTGTGTCCATTATATTACTTTTAAAAATGTAATATCACTATTTATTATTTTTTCTATAAATGGCAATACTATTAAGCATTAATTAGATAAAATATTAATTAAATCTAATTTCTAATTATCAGTTGTTTCATATATCACATTTACTAGCGTTTCAAATTATTAGTTACTCAATACAAATTTCTAACACAATTACTATATTTTGTTATGAGACCATTTTTTTTTTACTAATAGAAATCACATAAAAATAGTTTAGGTGAAGTAGTCATACTTGTATTTTTATTGTTGAGTCATTATTATAGATCTCTTCTAATGATTTTGATAGGAAGAGATGAAGATTACCTCTTATTATAAAAAAAATTATCCTTAGATAGAACGACAAAGGAGAGTTGTAGTTATTAAGACAAGATTATAGGTAATAGGTTCTTCACACTTAGCTTGTTTGGTTTATTGGTTTATGCACTTTGGGACTATTGGACCAAGTTAGATCTAGGGTAGGTCTAGAATAGATATTAGAGGTTCTAATTATTTTTTTTCTTCTATTTTATTTGAAGTCATTTTTTAAATATAATTTTTTCCTTTCAAATATCATAAATTAAGAAATTAATTCTGTTTAGTAAAATAAAAATAGATTTTTTTTATTTAATAAAAAATATAATTTCATAAATCCTATCTTATTTTAAAATAATAAGATTTTTCAAATAATAAAGGAAGAGAGGGAGACCTTTTAGTTGACTGTTAAGAAAGGTGAGAAACAAAGGGAGACATTAAAGAATGATAGTAGTATTTTATGTGCTCATCAAACTTTTTCTATTTGGTCAACTATGGGCTCAGGCTAAAAACCTATTTTTTTTTTATCTTGCAAAGATTAAGGCCGAAGGAAAAACCCTTGGGGAGAAACTTGAAGTAGACAATGAGCATTTATATCATCTACCTCCTAAAAGACTCCAGCGGAAAAAAATACTCTTTTATCATACACTCTCATTTTGAAACAACTATTCTGAAATATGATACTCTTCCAACATAAGTATTCAAAAATATAATTTTTTGTATTCTAGAATGTATGTTCCGGAGTACGATTCCAAGGTGCTTATTCTATTATGGAATATGAAAAACAATATTCAAGGATAACTATTCTGGAAGAGTACTCTATTTCAGAATATAGTTTTTTGTATTCTAGAATGTATGTTTTCGTATTCCGAAAATGTATCTTATTCTAGAATAGGCGGCATGACTCTCCTTCCTTTCTTCAAATTCAAACCTCCATCGGGAGTGCTCCCTTTGGCAATGGTGTTCTCAAAGATGCATTCATGCGCCAATGCCAGCATGAGCTTCTCTAGCATCCCAGCGCACTCCACAATGGTGGAACACCCAAGTCCCAATAGAGGCCTTCATGGAGGTGTTGTCGGGAATGAAGGTGAAGGATCCAGCCACAACAATGAATGCATGGGAGGCTTAGCAGCGACCATTGACGATGTTCGGGTCATAGGACAAACTAATCTAGCTATAAATGACACCCAAATTAAAGAGCATGGAGGCTTTCTCAAGTTAGATGCTCTATTGTGAGGCCTTTTGCTTGGGCTTGAAGTCGTTGACGTCGAGGAGATAGGGAAACTCATCTCCCTTAGGTAGAAGGATTTGTAGTAGGTTTGGAGGAGGTCATGACACGTCAGGAGCAACGAAACAGAGTAGTGCTCCATGTCAAAGCGGAGTTGCTTCAAGGTTTGGGAGGTGTAGGATTTAGATTGAGAGGTGTAAGATACAAATGACCAAACAATGATGCAAATGTGATGGGACAAATTTAAAGCATCCTTTCCTTTTTAATTTCCTTTTGAACAATTGGTAGTTATAATTACTCTTTCGTGTTTAATTCATGTGTGTTTAGTTTATGTTCTTTCAAGTTTTTACTATCATTTATAAGCTTTCATTATAGAATTAGGAGAGGGTATAAAGGCTAAGATCTACGGCAGCCAGTAATGTCACAACAAACTAGGTGGCTAATAGATCTTTTATTTTTTGAAATTCGCATAGCCATAAATGATTTTATGCCCAACTCATTTAACTCGCAGAGACTTCGCAAGCTTAATTTGTGGGTTGCTAGTCCAAGACTTTGAAGTTTATGCTTTTCTTTGCTCTTTTTTCATTTATTGGGACTCTTTCTTTATTTACTTTTTCTCGCTATTTTTTTTAATAAGAGAAGAAAATATAGAGGTGAAATGAAGTTTAAGCTTAAAAAATGAATGAAAAATAAAAATTTCTTCAAATTTAATAGATTTTTATTTTTTAAAGTTTTTTGTTTCAAACTATTATTTGAGTTTATGGACCGGTCTGTTTATCTATGGATAATCCATTTATCTGCGGGTTTGTTGGCCAGATACAAAAAATAAAACATTTATTATGTCATCTAAAATTATTCGCCCCATATAAAAGGCTTCATAAGCCTTAAACAAATTGGATCAGACCGTATATCCACCCCTATAGAAAACTAATGGATGAAAATTAGAAGTAATTATTTTATGGTGAATGTCATACATTATTATTAATACTTTTTTACACATAATTTACTCCCAAATTCTAATATTTCAATCTAAGGGGGCGTTTGTTTCAAAGAATGTTCTTACATTTTTAGGAACAATATTATCACATTCAGAATGATTATCAATATCAATTCTTTTTTAAAAAGAATATTTATTTTAATAAAAATAAATAAATTATTTTATGATAGTGAAATTTAAGAATAATTAAATATGTGTCACTTTCATTTCTTAAGTCAATTAATTGATATTTTTTTATAGAAAAACAACCAATTTCTCTCTAATATATCATTTTAGAAAGAAAAAAATAGCACATGAAAGTAGTCAAATTACATATAAGAGCAAAAATATTACACCAAAAAGTAAAATCCACCTGCAATAAAACTATAGTTTAATAAAGGAGAATAACAATAACAAAGACATGGTCATCACAGGATTAAACTACTACCCATTGTCGTGTAGATAATAGAAATTGTTCTTAGTCTTATTGAGATTGCGAGCGCATAATTGTGGATCACAATAAAATAATTGTGTCATATTTTAATAATTAATTGGTTAGAGAAATAAATAATTGAAAATAAAATTGGGAGATGTAAGCAAAAAACACATGCACACATATGCAAATATTCAAACAACATTACAAAGTTGTAGAACCAAATAACACAAGAATGAGAATTAAATTGTGTTTTTAGAAATTTTAAAACTTTTTAAAGATTGAAGTCATGTTTTATCGTCTAATGAAGATAAACATAAAAACAATATAGATTTTGATTTAGACTTTACTAGACGATGAGAAAAATAGTTTTCTTTGAAGAAAAAAAAGATATAAGATCTAAAATCAAATTCAAATACTTTGTTAGTTAAACAACAAGAAAACACACAAAGAATTTATAACTAACTTATCAAAGTTATATGTATTGTTTGTTGTCACTTCTAACTCTTACACTTGGAAGCTCTACTCCTAGCTTGACTTAAACCCCAATATTTTTTATCCTATCAAGCCACCACTGTTGGCTCTAAACAAATCAACAAGATTTGTTAGAAGTTTGCTCATTGACTAATGTATGATCGTCTACTAGATGAATATATCACTCAACACTTTTAGTTTTTTCTCTCAAGGTATACAACATGTTTTGAGAGCCTAGTATCTTTACAACAATATACAAAAAACTTTACAAGAAAGAATGATTTGCGTAGATGATTCGTGTCTTATTTCTTCAAAGATTCTTTTATATATAGTCTTCATATCCAAGTATTCGTTGTTTCACATTGGTTGGATTCTTCACTCTAATTTTCGTATGAAGTCTTGACTCTATTGGAGAATTTAATGTTTGCATTAAATGCACGCCTCTTCTTCATGCAAAGTTCATGTTGAATTCTTCATAAGACTTTGATCAAATCGTCTTATGAGTGTATCCTTTGAAATCTTCACACACATCGATACAGATCGTGATTTGATAGCACATCAAACACAACTTTTATCATTTGTATTTATTTGCATATAATTAAAATAATTAGGAGCCATGATTTGTCTTTAAGACATAAATGTCTTTTAATAAATAATTTTTTAACTTAGAAATCTAGAAAATTAATATAAAGGTGTCAATTTACTATTATTTTAAATTTCTTTAAAAACATAGCCTTAGACCCCCAAATACTTAGACACGATCCTATTATTACCTTGAGGATATTACACAATAAAACATTAACTACTAGCCTAAGAAACACATATGACTTCTAGTACACAATAAACTGTCACAACCCTATTACACGCAAGTCTAGCTGCAATAATCCCAATCAACACGACAATGAGGATAATAATTAACTTATCCTTATTCTCTATAATAATAGGAAACTAATTAGCAATGGAGTAGGTGCAGAGGGATAGCGGTGGAGGGTGACATGGGGGTGGTGAAGATCAGCGACATAGAGAGGTGTCTCCTTGGCAAGGAGGAACAATGACAAACATCGTTGTTAGAGAGAGACTCAATTACTAGGAATCCAACATCAATGAGATTTCTAAATAAATATTTATGTTATGAAATCTAAATAAATGTTGAGAGATTTCTTTAGTTAAATTTTCTATAAATTTGAATCAAAATATAAATTAATGTTATCAATTAACTTGAATAACAATATTAATATGTGATTGTATTATCAATCAAAATATTTAAATATGATTGATTATTCTAATAAAATTAAATACATTATAATTAAATTATTTTATTCATTATTTTGATCACATGATAATTGATTATCATATTAAATAAAATAAAATATTATATAAGATTTAATGATTTAATTAATCGATTTAATCATAATATAATCATTGTAATAACCTTAATTCCTATAATTATATACAAAATATTTAATTTGCTTTTTATCATAATTTCTAATATAATTTTATCAACAATCTACTCTCCCTTTTATTTATTGAAATTGCACGCCCCACAACTCTCAGATATTTCTTCATTTATGATCATCTTTATGCAATTGCATGCCTTCCTCCTCTCATTATATATAAAATTAAACTAGCACTCTCTCCAACCACGATCCAGTTTCCTTGCATGAACATACATACACTTGAATGACAAAGAGAATGTCTATCAATATCTCCAGTATAATTTTGTTGTCAATAGCAGCATTGACACCAACCTATGTCGCATGTTTGGAAGAGACAAAGGGAGATAAAAATATATTATTAATTATATTTATTGTTGTCAGTTGTGTCATTGGATTTTCCCTCCTCTTGCTTTATTTGATGAGATGGTGCTGGGGTTCTTAATGCCACTTTGATCCTCCTAATATTAGTATAGTCATATGTACTTTTGTACACATTCAACTACCCGTTTAAAACCAATATACAACTAGGTCATGAACATGTAGCACCTGAAGTTATTAATAAAATTCTATTTTTGTAAAGCACATATATGCTTACATTATTCTTCTCTACATTGCTCTTTCCATCACTTCAAATATTTGTGTGCTCTCCTTATTTCTCACTTTGACAAAGATATCACATAAATGCATGGTTTTGTCCCGATTTCAAACCTTGCATTCAATTTTTTGTTTGCATTCAATTTTTTGAAGGATAATGCTTTTTAATTATATATTAGAACAAATTTTCATGTGTGAAAAGGATCAAATAACTCATTAATGGTGATGGTGAACAACTTAGTAGAAAAGTGTTTTCTACGTGATTTTTGTAGCAAAGGGTCTAGGGTAAAAAAATCTTTATAATTTTTATTAAATTTTTTCTCTAGTTTTTCTTTTTATATTTTACAATATTTTCAAGAAGAAAATTTTAAAAAGACACATTATCAACTCTTGTCGATGTAGAAACCCTAAAAAACAAAATTATAACTATGCTACATATTATCTTTTTCATTGCATCAGTTTTTAATAAACCGATGACAAAGGACGTGATAACATTACTAAAAAAAAACTTTCAAAAATGATTTTTTTTATCCTTTTCATGATTTTGAACCATCTTTAAAATCACTGTCATGGAAAGTCAACACTTTCCACGATGGTTTTTAAACCGTTTTAGAATTTTAGATTCAAATCAATTTTCTTAACAAGCATCTTAGAATATATATTTTTATTTAAAAATATAAAAAATTGAGAATTTGAAGACGATTTTTAGAAAACTATCTTAGAAAGTAGAGTTTTTAAGACGGTTTTGAAAAAAATTATCTTAGAAAGGATTTTTTTAATGTTCACTTTGTTTTCCAAATAGGACTAAAGCCAAATTATATCATGTTTTAAACCTGTATAATTTCAATTTAGTAACAACTGTTTAAAATAAATAAAGTTACGACACTAAAAACTAAACTTTATGAGTATAGGGACCAAAACTATAATAGAGGAAGATTAGAGTGACAATTCCAATCAACCTAGTGTAACAAATCAACCAAAATGACATGAATCAATATCATCACACCAAATTCATAAACGTTCCAAGATTATTTTACTTAAATTTAATTTTAACCATGTGTTTGGAGTGTGTATATATAAAGAATCAAATGTGCCCTCAATTTTTGAATGCCAATCAGGAACAAAGTCAGGTGAAAAAAAAATTGAAACCGGATGAGTGGAATTATCCACCTTAATCGGTTGAGGATCAACGGAAAGCACTACCCCGGCAATCTCAGTAATCCTCTGTTAACATAAATAGAGATATTAGCTGAATATTTATAAAAGAAAGAATTTGATGGTGAGACTGAGGTTGACAGTGAGAGTAGTCATGTCCTAACAACCTCCAAAATGTTGCGAGCAACCCACAAGTCGTCACACGCAGAGATGCCAACCGATGGACCAACTTGGAACTCCCACAACACATTATCAAGAATGGATTGAATTAAAAGGAGTCAGAATTAAAGTAAAAACATATTGAGTAATGGCAGGATACAATAATATATCAGCATTAAGTTTTATGACTGACCTTGTGTCTAGTACTCAACATTGTCTTGATACCATAAGGCTGAAGAATGATGAATATGAAAATTATTTTTCAAATTACCTGACCAGGCATCACTTCTGCATTAATTCCAGTAATGTTAATGTCCGCATGAAGACAGGCTTTGAAATGAGAGTCAACAATGTCACGTCCGAAATCCTTGTTAGCATCAATACCACAATAGTATGGACCCTGTTGAGCAAGGGAAAAAAATATACAACACATGTAACAATAAGTCAATAACAAAACATAACAAAGTGAATTAGCATAGTATGTCACAAGACCGACGAGTCAGCCACAAAAAGACTAATAAGTTCAATTGGTTCAAAAAGTTAGTAACCTTTCGTAAGAGAAATTACATCGTCACTAAAATGTCTACATGATTGAGAACACAATAATTTGTAAGTGAACTGAATTATTTAATGAATGCCATACCAAAAAAAATTAAACACTAGGGTGATTTACATTAGACACCAAATGTTCCATTTTAATGATTGAAGATAACGAATTTTCACCTGGGGCCCAGGAAAACCACCAATAGGCCATCCAAGTGGCCATTGCACATCTTTCTGCAACAAGGTGTATTCCTGCTCAATGCCATACTTATTTGGAGGTCATAAAGTGACATTTTTACTTGAGGAAAAAGTAGAAAATCATAGCAAAAGGTCATTAGAAACTACAAGGAAGCAACAATAGATACCATACCAGGGTTCTTCAGCAACAACATCAGGATAACTGAATATCTTTGCAGCATTATGTCTCTTGTTGGTAGGAATGGGTTCCCCAGCAGCAGTGTAAGCATCACACATAACCTGCAACCAATTGCTATTATAAGACATGAGATTTTTACACCTTTGAAACAAGTTTAACTGAAGAAAGGTGTATTGATCACATATAAAATAAAAATAGTAAAGAAGAAAGAAACATACCAGCATATTTTTACCCCTCCTGAATGGATCCTTGAAAGCTGCTTGTGGACTGTTGTATTTGATTAAGATTCACTACATTTTAATAAGAGAAGTTTGGAAAAGAACCAATCCTAAATATGTGATGGGCCAAATTTACCAGAAAATGATACAAGATTTAGAAGTGTGTACTAAGAAGATATATGGTCAGATGGGATTAGGAAAAGAGGCTTTCTGTACCCAAAAAAATAAATGAAAAAGAGGCTTACAATAAGATCACTTCACTGTCAACTCCAGGAGATTGACCAGTGCTGGAACCATCATAGTTCCATTTGGGAAGCTTGGAAGGGTCATTAACCGGTCCTGAGAGAGTCTATATCCAAAATCATTTTCTATTTGCATTAGTTACCAGCCAAATAAAAAAGTTGAAATTAATGCATACTTTTCTTGCACTTTTCTAAGTTGGATCAGGTACTCAATTGAAAACTTCTTCAAATTATATAGATCTTTTAATAATTTCTAAACAGTGAAGTTGTTTATAAATTTTAAAAGAAAATGTTATTTTCTTCTTTTACTTTTGGTTACAAAAAGAAGTAAATTACCCTTGCTTTACTCCTCATGTCTATGCCAGATCCCCCGACCCTATCATAATGAAAATAAAAGGGAGTGAGTGTTGATTAAGCCTACGGAAAGCAATGGAAGCTAGAACAAGTTAGAAAATAAGCAAGGTAGTTGAATTAGATGAGAAAGAGAAGCATGACAATGACAAGTAGTAAATGTTAATGTGAGGTCAATATCTGCATTAGTGTTTGTACTAAGCAAGATTTGAAATTGCAGTTGCGACTTCATCGCGTTGCTTAATATCGGGGAAAACTGCAGGAAAATGTGGTAAAAACAACCACGATCATGGTAGTATTACAGTTGCGAACACAGCAAAAAAAACCGTGAATTTGCTATCAAAATCGCAGTCACGGAAAATTTTGTAAAAAAACCATACACAAGCTAAAAACATAAAACTATTCTGGACTAAAGTTGCGTCTAACTGCAACATGTGAGACCCGAATGCAAACAAACAAGCAAAGAAAGCCTCTTCGAGTATATTAAAAATAATGGCCAACCATTTAAACCATGGAAAAACTAATATTTTCCCAAACATTTCAGAAAAAAATTAAATCTCATTCATAATAGCATTTACTCATAGAGACTTTTTTCACATATATGAACATAAAACTGACTTGCATTCTAGCAGAGGAAAGTAGGAAACACTGTTAGATTTATGGTTAACATACAAATAAAACTAAAACAATATTATTCAAGTACATTCATTGAGAAAACAAACAAAATAAAATACAATAAGGAGGCAAACACTTTCACTTTCACTTTCACTTAAAATAAAAAGAAAAAAAAATCCAAAGCATTGACACATTAGTGTAAAATTTTGTTGCATTCATATGTGTGTGTTTGATTCTCATTGTAAAAAAAAAATTTGAGTCAACAGCAATCATGTATCAGAAATTGAATTAGTATTTAATTTAATGAGTTAGAAGATACCTATGTTATATGGCTCATGACAAAAAAAAAAAAAAAACATAGGAATTGATATAAGCATGTCATATTAGAATGCATGTTTATAGGTGCATGGGAAATATATAGAGGATGTGATCTGAGTGAGTGGTGAAAAAATGAAAGGGAGACACTAACCATATGTACTCGGCAATCACCTTCTCGGTGGTGTCGGAGAGATTAAGGCTGATAAGATCGGAGAGTAACGACATCTTCAAGAAATCAAAACTTTTAGTGGAGACACTTCAGAGTGAGATTTTCTCTTTCTCTTCCTTTCTTTCTTTGGTTCCACTGATTCCATGCAAGGTTGTTGTGTGGGTTTTATAGTAAAATCTCTGGATTACTAGAAGAAAATTTACAAATATTACCACAATTTTGAAAAATAATAGAATTATATAAGTGACTTGTCGCTGTGAGTGAGGCTTTGGCAGGGGAGCAATTTTTCAGCTATACCAGGAATCATACATGACTTTTGAGAAGTGTTTACACGTGCATGTTTATTCTCAGGAAATGAGAAAATTTATGTTTGATTTTAATAGAATTTGTTCATAAATATAAAGTATTTTTCTAAAAAAAGTATTTTTACACATCTTTTTATTTTCATTTTTTAATATTTTATCATTTAAAACAAGATTTATTATTTTTTAAACAAAGGAAGTTTTATGAATTTTTATTTATTATATTTTTACCTTGACAAGGTTGTTTCCTTTTAATAACAAAATTATTTTCTTAATGAAGATGCGAATAAATAACACAGAAGGTGTAACACCCGAATAATATAATTAATCAGGATAATAACGTGCAATGTTTACATGACAAAAATAGGAAATGATTTTTATCTCTACAAAGGTACCATATATTTATTCTTGTTTTCACGTAATTAAGGTCCAGACTTTTGAGTCCAACACACTAGCCCTATTGTAGTTTCCGTCTTTCAAAAAGAAAATGTCACACAGCTCTTCACAGTTCAGTAGTTAACACAGCAAAAAAATCAAGTGATCCAAGAATTAATAATTAAATTAACCCAGACAAGATGCTAATCACTGCATGCATGAGTGTAATAATTTATTGCACATAAGACAAATTAAACAACCATAAACAAGGAGCAAGGCTAGAAAACAATATTTATGCAAGCTATGTTATCACTTATCACCACAAATGTAGTTATCACAAATGAAACTCAACTAACAAAAATTAATTATTAACGAGTAATATTTACGGATAAAAAAAAAGTGACACTCAACTTACAAAATCAAGAAATTAATGAAAACTTTTCTTGCTTTTGCAGCAGTACACGAACTGCTACCCGCGGTCTGAATGCAACAGTGTAGTGACTTGAGTTGAGGGTGAAGTTTTGGAGAAAGATTTCATTTGAGAGGAAAGTTAGAAGGGTATGACTTTGGTTGGGAGTTACGGGATTATGTGTCATCCCTTTTTTATTCGGTGCTCGATAGGATTACAGGCACCTACGCAACATATATAGCGTGCCTTTCTTATATGAAATAAAAGTTCATTTTGAAGAATTTGTAAATATGGAAATAATTTTTTTTGAATTATAAATTTTTTATCTTATTTTAATTTATTTTTGTTTTTAAAAAAAATTGTATATTAAATAGAGGGAAACAAATCTGTATTTTCTGTACAAATTTTTAAAATATGACATTAATTGAAAATAAGATAGCATCAGAAGAACCATAGCTAAACGTTTCAAGCTCTTAGGCTAGTATATTTAAAGATTAATAATTTAATATAATTTTTCAAATCTTATTTTTTACCGATTACAAAATTACTATTTAAATTTATATAATTAAGTGCTTTTAAACTTTTACTATCAATATATAAAATCATAAAAAACATTTAATTTATCTTTTAACATAAAAAACACCGTCTGTGGTGGTGGAGGCCTTTAGACGGAAGTTCAATGGAGGACAATCTTCTAGTGTCAACATTTCAAATATAATGCAGGATGTAATGCAAGATGGGGTGAATGTGTTTAATTCAATGTAGATGGCACCATAAAAAATGGGGATGTAATGCAGGATGTGAGGTGTTCTTCATGATGCTGATGGAGCATGGATCATTCCCCCCATGCTGCCATCCCACCCACTTCTGCCACCATCAAAATTTTTCGACTTAGTGTCATTATCTTCATGCTGTTTGGAGTATTTGAGTCCGAGATTGTGTATAACGGGGTTTTTGGGTGTCATTACTACATGATTGTAGTTGTTCACCAGCATAACAATTAGTACTGTAGTGTGTTTTATTTTGACTACTATATATGTTAGAGTTTATCAGTTTATTTAGTTTTTCGGTGTTTTCTTAATCCTCTCATGACTACTATATATGTTAGAGTTTATCGGTTTATGTAGTGTCTAAGTGTTTTGTTAGTCAACTACCTTATGCCTAAATATAATTTGTTTTTAACTAATTTGAAATGAAAATGTTATTAACTCTTATGTTATTATGGGATGTTCATTTTGAAATGAAAATGTTATTATGTTAATTTTTTTTTCTCTTGTCATCTAAATTTCAATTTCTTATCATTTGGGTTTTGGACCATTCAACTATAACAAAAATAATTTATGTGTAAAAGCTTATAAGTTGATGAATTTGAATTGCATGGACGTGCAGTTTTATTTGAAATACTCATTTACTTTTTTATTTTATTCTTCTTATTATCTCATTCCTCCCTCTCCCAATCTACCCAAAATTGGGTATTAAAGTGTACGAACTATTTATTTGCGGTCTGGACAAACCGTTCCCATACCCATAAGGCATGTACAGTTAATAAGAACTTGATTGCTCAAAGAGAAATCATGAGATGCTTCACAATATAAATTCGCAGCAAATAACAATACTTGAGGGCCATTACACATTATTGGAACACTTAAAACGTACATTAAGAAAATGAAACAACAATTCCTCGCTTGGTAATCATGAGTACCACCAACAAACAATACCTAACAACAGGCGAGGTAGTCACAACTAGAATGCACACAAAAACATAGAAAAACAAATTGACCATCTAAACAACAATGCTATGCGGAAGGCACCATGTGATTGTTTTGACGTTGCTTATGGTTTCCAAAGAATAGTTGTCTCAGCAATCATGGAAGTGACCACATAAGGGTCCATGTTAGAGGCAGGCCTCCTATCTTCAAAGTATCCCTTCCCTGCCTTTTCAGTGTCTCTCCCTACCCTAATAGAAGCACCACGGTTTGCAACACCCTGCACGCACACATATATCAATAATATCAACTAAGCTTATTCACAACCATAAAATTAAGAGTTTAATCGATACATACTATCACAATATTTATTTTTTTACATTATTAATCAATTAAAAATCAATTTTAATATGATATTTAAGGTAACAAACTTATCATGTACAATTGTATGTGATTAAATGATGATATATAAACATCTTATCCTTATCATTAAAAAAAAATCTTACATTATCAATACATTTCTTATCTTTTCAAGATCAATATTTTGTTTTTATGCCTATTTTAGTAAAAGATTAATTTAACACCTATTAAATAAATTACTATAAAATAAAACTTTATTCATTAGCTTAAAAACTTATAAAAAAATCATATATTACTTTTATAAATTTAATAAATATGTTTCCTTGATATTACTTTTACTTTTGTTATTATTTATAAGAAAGGAGTTATAATATAAAATATATTATAACTTATTTTTTATAAAAAAAAATAGCGGAGATAGTATTATTTTGTTACTTACCCATAAAAAGGTGTTCATGTCAGCCGTCTCGTGTCGTCCGGTCAAACGACGTTCATTGCCTTCTCCGTAAGCAGCAATGTGCTCTTTGTGCCTCTTTTCCAACTTAGCAATTGCTTTTTTGATGATTTCATAGCCACCATCGTTTCTCATCAACTTGGTACTGCAACATTAAGTCAAGCATCAAAGCAAAGTGACATTATGTTATGTTAAATTGTTAATTACTAACTAACCCATTATTTAAGTAATCACAATTACCTGTAATTTGTGTGAGCACCAGCACCATTCCAATCACCCTGATTTGTAAGAACATAACCAAAATGACACCAGTCAATTTCATCACACCAAATTCAATAATTGAATCATACACATAAAAACAGTATAACGCAATGTTAATTTACTTAAATTTAATTTTAACCATTTTTTTATTATATTATAATATATAGAATCAACATATCCTTAATTCTTGCGTGCCACAAAGGGATAAAAGTTAGGAGATTTTTTTTTAAAACGGGATGAGTATGAGATTATTCACCTGAATTGGTTTAGGGTCAAAGGAAAGCACCACTCCAGCAATCTCGGTGATCCTCTGTTAACACAAACAAAGATATTAGCTGCAATGGTTTCAAAAAGAGAAGAAAAAAAGAAAAACCTAGTCCTCTAAAAAGAAAAAGAAAAAATTGATGGTGAGTGAATGTGCTAAGTACCTCCAAAATGTAACGAGCAACCCACAACTCGTCAGCAGCAGAGATGCCAACCGATGGACCAACTTGGAATTCCCACTACACATCATGTAGAATGGATTGAAATAAAAAAGAGTTAAAATTAAAAACAGCAATATATTATAGGGAAGAAAAAAAATATATAAAATATAAGGGTAGAGAATGATGAATACGAAGATTATGAGTTTATGACACATATTTCAACTTTCAAGTTACCTGACCGGGCATCACTTCTCCATTGATTCCACTTATGTTAATTCCCGCATAAATACATGCTTTGTAATGTGAGTCAACAATATCACGCCCAAAAGCCTTGTTAGCACCAGTTCCACAATAGTATGGTCCCTGTTGAGCATGGACAAAAAAAATATACAATACATGTAAAACAATAAGTCAATTATAAAACACAAAAAATTGAATTGCATATAAGTCACAACACTTACGAGTCAGCCATAAAAATAAAAAGACTAATAAGTTTTAACTAGTTGGAAAAGTTAATAACCTTTCATAAAAAGAAATATATATGTCGTCAATAAAATGTATACATTATTAATTAAAGGCTTAATAATTTAAAATTTGAAGAAATATATATAAAAAGAAGAAAAAGATTGAAGGAGAAAAAAATCACCTGGGGCCCAGGAAACCCACCAAGAGGCCATCCAAGAGGCCATTGGACATCTTTCTGCAATAATGTATATTCCTGCTCAAGACCATACCTGTTTGAAAATCACACAGTAACTTTTAGTTGAGGAAAAAGGAAGAAAACCATAGCATAAGAAAAAGGTCATAAGAAATTGCAAGCAAGCAACTATAGAAACCATACCAGGGTTCTTCAGCAGCAACATCCGGATTACTGAATATCTTTGCAGCTTTATTTCTCTTGTTGGTAGGAATGGGTTCCCCAGCAGGAGTGTAAGCATCACACATAACCTGAAATAAATTACAATTGAAAGATATGAAATGACTACACCATGGAAACAAGTTTAACTGAATAAAGATGTACTAATTACAAATAAAATAGTAAACAAGAGGAAACATACCAGGATATTGTTACCCCTCCTGAATGGATCCCGAAAAATTGCTTGTGGACTGTTGTATTTGATTAAGATACACAACATTAATAAGAAAATTTTGGAAAAATATGTAACTGTACAAATTTACCCGAAAATGAAACATGACTTAAAAGTGTATATTAAGAAGAAATTATCAAATGGGATTAGAAAAAGAGGCTTATTGTACCAAAAGAAAATAAAAGGAAAAAAGAAAAAGAAGCTTACTATAAGATCACTTCACTATCTTGTCCAGGAGCTTGACCAGTGCTGGAACCATCATAGTTCCACTTGGGAAGCTTGGAAGGGTCATTAACCAGTCCCGAGAGAGTCTATATCCAAAATCATTTTATATTTGCATTAGTTACCAGCCAAATAAATGAAGCTGAAATAAATATAGTATATTTTTGTATCGACCAATATTAATTGTTAATATAGTCAATTTTTGTTAACAATTTAAACTTGCAACATATTTCCCTTTTCTTTTTCTATCACACCTAAATCAATCTCATATCTTTTTTTTTTTTGGTATATTTGCAAATAGTTTTCTTATGATTTGTAAATCATAACTAAGTTCTACAGTTTAAAATAACTTGAAAATTTTGCTGTTGTATAGAACTTAATGTAAAACGCACAAAAAGCACTAATGTTAATTAAAAATTTGGGGAAATATAAAACGAAATTTGAGGAAAAACAGATATTAGCGTGTTTTATGCGAGAATCATTTCATAAAAAAATATTGTTTTTTTTAGAATTCTATAGAGACCTAGTCTGAATGAAGCTGGCTCGGTTACACCATTGAAAAATTTCTTGAAACTAAACAGATATTTTCAATAATAAAACAATCAAACTGTTTAAAAATTCCAAAAAAATAAATGCAATTTTCATGATTTACTTTTGGTTACAAAAAGGTGAAGTAAATTACCCTTGCTTTGCTCCTCATATCCATGCCAGATCCACCAACCCTATCATAATGAAAATAAAAATATGTAAGTGCTGATTAAGTGTGGAGAAAACAATTGAAAAATAAGTTAGCAAATAGGTCATCATGTAGTTGAATTAGACATGAAGCAGAGCAAGGAGTTAATGCTAACGTGGAGTCAAAAATCAAAATGCACATTGGACTCTTCAGTGAATGAAAAACAAACAAACACAACACAAGCTAAAAACAGAAAAACAGGGGAAACAGAGTAGTACAGAGACTATAAGATAAAGAGAGCACTGCGATCGATCAAACAGAAGATGAACAAAAATAAAACAGACCCATTGATAGAATCGCTCCATCTCACATATTACATATATCCATGCACATTGGAACAGATAGATGCATGCCACATTTGCAATGCTTGTTTTCACGTGCAGGGGAAACAGAGGAAAAAACGAAGGGGGACAGAGACACTAACCATATGTACTCGGCGATCACCTTATCGGTGATGTCGGAGAGGTTAAGGTTGATAAGATCGGAGAGTAACGACATCTTCAAGAAACCAAAAAGTTCAGCGGAGACTCTTTAGAGAGAAACAAATTTCTTTCTCTTCCTTGCTTTGTTCCACTGCTTCGATATAAGGTTGTTGTTGCGTGGGATTTATAGTGTTATCTCTGAATTACGAAAACAAAAATAACAGATATTTAAGATAAGTTTTCTTTTTTTTTAAAAAAAAAAAGATGAGTTTTAAAAGATAAAAGAGTTTCCCCTGAGAGAGTGTGGTACATTTAATCTTATTTTTTGGGGGTGATATACAGATAATACTGTTCAGTTTATTTTGACTATAATTTGGTTGAAATTTTATAGGTGATTTTGGGATAGCAATAATCTGTTTTATAACTCAATTGTGATTATTTATTTGTTGCATATTATTTAAGCTAGCTCTTGCAAGCATGCATTGCCATGTACTTGTAATTAACATGCTATTTAAACCTCAAAGGTCATTTCATAGATTTTTTTTAATTTAATTTATTTGGTTGTAAATTTTGCCTTTTCAACTTCGGTAATTACGAAATATTTCCTTTTTTATCTCTCCGATAAACATTCTAAGTAATGATAGACTATACTTTGATAACCCTAAGGAAGAATAAAAAAAAATCATAAACAAGAACTAAATATTATAAATAATGTGTCTATATAGAGAGAGAGGTTGGGGATCATGTTTGATGTGTCGGGAGAACACTTTTTATGACTTTATATTGTTTTCTACCTACACTATATGCGTAAAACTTAAATCATATTATAATTGAGTGAATAATCATTTTTTTTGCCGTAAAAAAAAATTAGTGTGAGAAGAGTGGATAACCAATTTAGTTTCAAAGTGAAAGATTGAGTCAATCACTTTAGTCTTTGAAAGAAAGATTAGATTTTTAAATAAATGTTTATGAAACTTTACTCCGTCATTCATTTTTTCCTACATTAAGTGGCATTAATTAATAACAGTAAAAGTGTTATGCGAAAATTCCTTCAAGCCTAATTGAGAATCAAATGATTAAAAGCATACACACAAGTTTAACATGGTTTGACAACTTATGCCTACCTACAAGGAGATATATCGTTATTCATTAACTATTTCACACAAAATTACATTTTTTTTGAACAAATATGAGAAAATTCTCCTATTAGATGACACTACTCACTTTTTCTCTTAACAAGGACCCCTGGACCCCTCTTATATATCCTTATCTTGAAATCAAATTGATAACATCCTAAATCTAAAATGATAAATATTAATATCCTTATTTTTATCAACGTAACATCTTAAAGATTTAAAATTTGAATTGTTCTTAACCATTTTTTTTCTCAATTAAGACTTTCAACTCTCATTGTCATGAATGTTTGTCAAAAACTTGGGTGATGCCTTCTTTCTTCACAAAAACTCACTTGCATCCTAATCTTGTAAACACAAATTGATAACACCCTAAATCTAAACGATAAAAACAGTATCTTTATCTATCTTTATCTAAACAACATTCTAAAAATTTAAAATTAGAAATGCAAATTACTCTCCCCGCGAGAAGTTCTGAAGTAGCATATTAAGAACCAAATAGGATACATATTTGGCATAATAATTCAGTCTTTGAATGATTACAATATGAAATTATGCACATTTGGCACAAACAATTAGAGTCCTTAAATGAATACTATATGAGAAACGACTTGATTTGTAGATTATATGTCTAACAAATCAGACACACATACATACATATTACATGCAATCAACTCAAAGGAGAAGGTTGTAAAGACGCTCCAAATTGATCAAGTCCTTGTTGGCCTTATGTCCATATCCTAAGTCATCTCTATATGAGTCAGGTTTAGGAAAGGTTTTGACTTTTTCTCTAAAGAGTTCATAATATTTTGGTTAGTTTGGTATATTATTTTGAACATGCTGCTTGCGATTCCTATATTCTTTTTATACAGTGTGTAATGTTTCCTTTATTTGATTTAGGGTTTATTATGTTATGCTTTTTTATCCATTGATGCTTCTGACATTCTCATTTATATTGCTTCTAATTTAGCTGTGCCCTCTCTCTCTCGTTGGTGAAATTAGTTGTGCCCTCTCTGTAGTTTAACATATGGCATATTGCAGGTATGTCCCTTCCCTGATACCTCATTTTTAATTTATGTGTTTTGTTTATCCAAGTAACATTTGTACTTTTTCATGGTGGTAAATGGAAATTAAAAAAGATACGGAGAAGGAAAACTTGAAGATGTATTAGTTAACTAATCCAATCAAATAACACAAGATTGAATTTATTTAATTTGAATTTCATGTTATTTTTACCTCAAATCAGACCCGAATGAAACCTGGCCACCAACACTTTTGCTTTCAAAAACTAAATTATTGTGCTAAATGCACATTCCATATGGTATATATAAACTTCCGTCGTGCTTTACTAATGCTAATTAACATAAGAACTAGCATGAATGATGGTCCATAAAAAAAAAAAAAAAGAAAGGAGTGAAGATGGAGTAAAGTATCAAGGACAATTCTTTTTTTGGAACTAAAACATTTGATTCCCATATTTTTTTAATATACAAAATTGATTACTCACGTTATTCTATTTAAGATTTTGAAAGAAAAAAAATATTATCAATGTTTTCTCAGATAGTACATTTTTTGTTATTGACTAAAAATCATGTCAGATTCACAAAATTTATGTAAATTCACCAAGTAAGTTTCATATAAATTTTAATTAATAATAAAATGTGTGTGGAAAATAGTCTTTTGTCAACTTTGCTCAAAATTCACTAAACTGCATAAATTTATGATGTGTATAGCTTATTTTGAGACACGTCATACTGCTAACAGAGCATATACTTATTGGGGAGAAGAAAAAATCAAATGCAATGAGCAACTAATGTAAAAGAGCTCATTAAGAACAATTGATGACGAAGCTCCAGCAGAAGAAATAAATGCAACATCACTTACCCTGAAGTATTATTTAAATATATAAAAAAGATATGTACATAAGAGACTAACAAACACATTCCATTTTCAATCTTACATAGACGCAATTTCCATTTTCATATACGATTTAATACTTTTTTTTTTTTTATCAATCTCAAGTTCCCAAAGGTCATTTTAAAAGAAAACTAGTAGATTGAAAAAGTTATTTTATGTGGCTACCCGATTCTGCCCTCTAAATTTCAGATATTTTGCTCCATCCAATAAACAATCATATAATCTTATACCTCATTTACATCCCATCATAATAAAGGATCGTATTCGTTTTTCAATATATTCTTTCCATAATTTTTTTAAGTTAAATTAATGTTTTAGTCCTTACTTTTTTATTTTTAATCTCTACATATTAATTCTTATATGAAAAAATGTTTATGAATCATCCCATATCGTTTGACAAAATTACAACAATGTTAGTATTTAGTATTTACTGAGCCGATTATGTTAAATTAAAAAAAAAATCGTCTATTTGATATTCTTGTTGTTTTTAGTTCATACACATACAAAAAAAAGTGTAGACTTCATTTTGGTCTTTTATATAAAAAATAACTCTATAATTTTATCCTTACATAAAAGACAATTCATTAAAATCTGACATTATAATATGTATACTTCATTTTGGTCTTTATATAAAAAATAATTCCACGTTTTGATCCTTACATAAAGGATAATTCGTTAAAATCCAACATTATACTAACTTTAACAAACGGTAGAAACTGATTTTATAAATTTCTTTCATACAAAAATAAAAACGTAACAATTTTTTTGTGAAGAATAAAATGAAAATTTATATCATATGGAGAATAAATTATTAAGCTCGTCTTATATTGCCAACTTATTTGTCCCCTAAATAAAAAGGAAGTGAAGGAGAAGTGAGAAATTTTAAATATATAAATAATTTTATTATTATTTGTAAATATAAATTGAGAAAGCTTTGTCATCTTCAATACTTTTATCTGTCTCGAACCTAAATATAGGTAAAAATAATAAATGATTTATTATTCATTATTACGATTCATTTGTATACATTGAAAGTTTATTCTCTTAAAGAATAACACAACTCGCAATTAATATCCCTTTTCAAATTAATGTTAAAATTATTTCAAATTACTAATACATATTGTTTTAAAATTAAATATTTTCAACCTATTGTTAGATTTATTTTGAATGGGGTTCACTTATATATATATATATATATATATATATATATAATTTCATATATTTAATTTGTTAAACATTTTATATTTACCTAATTTTAAAAACGTTCATGCAATATACAAAATACATGCTGGTCAATATATATGCCTTTGTTGCAGAAATTCTTTTTATATTTTTTAATGTATATAACTTTGTTTAATATCAAAAGGCAAATGCTATAACGTAATAAAAGGTGAAAACAGTACTTTCAACTTATTTTTTAAATTTTATCTTTCAAGTTTTTAACATTATTTTTATCTTTTAGTTTACAAATAATATTATTCAAAATTAAATCTTCTTTATAAAGATAAAATTTAAGGCTTCTTTCATGAAATTCGATTTAAACATGGTAAACAAATTCGTGTCAGCGTGTACACATTTCAACTTTAACTTTAACTTATTTTGACTAGGGATGGATATAAGTATGGATAATATCTATTTTTTTTTAAATGAAAAGAATATATATATATATATATATATATATATATATACTTATCATCCATACCTATGTGACATATATAATTACTAAATTATTCATATTTTATGTTATGTATATTACTTAACTACTTTTGTTAAATTTTTATACTTACTATTTATTTTCTATTCTTTTTATTATTTTGAAGATTGAAACTAAATCTCTAAGGACAAATATAAGTTATAAAAGATTATGCTCTCTCTCAAATCTCAAGTCTTAGGATTAGTTTTTAGGTTAAGAGGATATGATTTTTATAGGAAAATTTTGACTGAAATAGAATTTTATATTTAATTATGATAAATTGATTGTCTCATTGTTGATTTTTTTAAAAATAATTTTTTATGTTTTTTCTTTCAATTTTTTTAAAAAAATTATTGGACTGGGATGAATATATCCTGTACCCAACGGGGATAGAGGAAAACAATTCATACCCACCAAATAAAAAACTGGATTTTGGAAAGCAAGTACATGAATGAGGGAATTTTATACCCGTCCCGCACCGTGCTGTTTCCATGTCTAGTGTCATTTGGCTGCCTTCAAGGGAATCTGTTGTTTTGCTCATTCATTGTCGAGTCATATATTGATTTGCTTTTGTTTATATGGAAAATCTGTCATTTTTATTCTTTCTTTTAGTTATTTTACCATTTTATCTATAAAATTAATTAATTGATTTCCAAATAACATTATATATTTTTATCGATGTTAATATTAATAGTAATGTCCTTTTGCAAAGTTTTTAGCTTTCTTTTTTTCAAACAACTTATAGAATTATCTCATTCTTTCCTTTCTTCTCCAAACCAAAAGTATCAGTAAAATAAACTACCCTTGACCCTTCTCATTATAAAATAAAGGATAAAATATATTTTTAATTTTAAAATTTTCAGTAAAGCTTAATTTTAGTTTTCATACTTCAATTTAATCATGAAATTTTAGAAAAAAAAAATAATGATTTTCGTCTTTTCTCAAAGTAAAAATCTGTGATGAGGAACCAAATTATTTTTTCAAAAGTTTAGGATTATTTTATCAGCATTAAGCTAGGTATGGAAATTAATACCAATTTTTACGAAAATACAGAAATTAAAAACATATTTTAGTCTAAAATGAAATGCTTCCATAGTATCCCAAATGGTAATTAGTTTTCTATCCAAACAAATACCTTACATATACATATATATATATATATATATATATATATATATATATATATATATATATATATATATTTGGCTTCTTACATTTTTCTCTCGAAAATGACCCTTCATACTAATTAGTTTCCCATTTTGTACAGAAGAATAGCGTGGTGAATTGTGGGATTTGGTTGATTCTCACATGTGTAAATGTCTAATCTTTTAATTGTTTGTTTCGATCAGCTCTTGGTTTTAAAGTCAACACAAACAGTATAAATCCAAGAACATATACATAGAAGCAGCATGGCCATTGTTCAGTATCACTTGTCTACTCATTAATTGACCACTTATAATAAACATCCAAACCAACTTTTTTGGTGGACGAAAAAGAAACACCAAGCTTGATTTCATGATTTAGATACATACATGGTGCTAGGATGAGTCGAATAGCAATGTTCAACACATATATATCTCTGGCACTTATCTCATAGAATTTATTGAAAGCAACAAACAACTTTGCACTTTTCAGCCTTGCCGATGCCAAAATTAGAGGCAATGAAGAGAGCAAAAATTGAACACATGACACATGTTTCCTAGTAGCATCTCTAGCTCCTCCATTAAGAGGCCCATAATATGTGGCATCTGGCTAGTGCATGCCAATAATGGCAGGCTTTAGTTCCTAGTCTTTATCTACAGTTGTTACAATGGATGTAACTTGATGGTTACTATTTCATAATTCACCGAATTTTCTTCATTGAACGGTTTACAAACGCTGTCATGTTTTCCCCTAATGTACTGATGTTGTAAAAATATGGAACTTATTCTCCTGCTGAAAATGTTCCTACTGTCTATGTCCAGATCCTGGACCATTGATTTTTTTTTATTTTTTTTTCGTTTTCGAGTTAAGTTCATCTTAACCACCATTATAAATTCTCCTAGATTGAGATCGCTTTTTGATGTTCATATTTACGGAGAAATGTGTACGTTCAACTTTTTCCCCCTGTTATGATACTTTCCTTTTTTATTTTATGAGCATGCAATGCAGGGCAAATATCTTTTTGACTTTTTTTATAATTTACAAATAAATTTTATTGAAGATAATTTTATTCGAGTAGAATCGTTATGAAGGATAAATTTTTTTTTCCAGTATTTAGCATAAAATATCTTTTTACCTTTAATAAAGGGAATATATAGCGACGATATATATCACTATGGTAAATGTATTATTGAAGAAAAAAGAGAATAGGATCAAGGATGCATGGCTCTCTATCCTACCTTTATTTTATATGATAAAATTCGATGTTTGTTAAGAATTGGTTACTCCAATTTACTTACGGAAACTATGTGTCATAATTTCGTTCGGCTACACTAATTGGTTATCCAATAAAGTATTTAAACGTGCATTGATGAATACTTTACAGAAAAAGTTTTCATATCTCTAGCAGTGCTCTTCTATAGTTTTGGCACCACCTATTTTTTTATATAATTAATAATCAATAATGAGTGAATGAATATTATTTATGAAGGGTGACTTTTTAATGAAATTTAAATATAAGGTCAAAAAATTTATTGATAATCTAAATTTAATTGAATTAGTTCTTTGATGTCAATATGAATATTAGTTCATTTGATGCAATTATGAATATTTTCTAAAATTAAATCGATTTTTTTTTTAAATCGATTCTGACCATTTAATCAGTGAATATTAAGTCAACATAGTTGGATATGATACAACTAAAATAGAATACAATGAAAAAACAGAAAGATCATGTGCTAGTCTTCCTCTTCCTCTTCCTCTCATATGTATATAACCCACTTTAATTAGTGCCTATATATCTGTGTGGTTCTCAATGAGTTCCACATGATGTTCTAACCTTTATTTCTCTCGATAACTCATAAAACTTTCACGTCACTACTCCTATACACATACCTCATGGGTGCTTGAAAATACGATTCTTTGCCTTGCCCATAAGAAGATCTCGTATTCAACTTCTTACCCCAAAACACATACTTCCATACCCTAAAGTAGTTCCTCAACTATTCACGAGCGTACCATGCATCTTCATGATCACACATTCTTTGATCATACTATCAAACACCGAATAGTCATTATCTTATTTGTTATTTAAAAAAAAAATGTACCTGACTGTCAGAGTCTTAGAGAAGAGGTAAAACTTGTGACACCATCTACCCCTCACATATATATTAATAAAGGAATAAAAATTCAAATATTAATTAAAAGTATTTTTAAAACATTTTTAAATACAAGCTTTTCAAATGGATAAAAGGCTCACATTCACTTTCTTCTACATCATATTCAAATTTGTCCAAATAAATAATAAAGTCATCTCGACTCAAAGAAAATCATATAAGTCTCATACAATTAATATAGAACCTATATCCTAATGTCACATCCTATCAGAGCGTGGTGTTCCCGTGTCCTCTAGCATGAGGTTCTTCTTAGTCATCCACCTATTCATCTGCTCCCCCGAACACAAGTTCAAGATCATCACAGGATCCAAACACAACAACACACAGGGAGTGAGTTATCACATTCCTAGCTAATAGAGAAACAAGACAATTAAATATACATATTATATAAATGAGATACCACTTGCTTAAACATAGCTCACGTAACTTCACCACTTCATCATTCAAAATTCACTTTTCAATTATCAATCACATTACACAAGAATCCCACACTTCGATCAAGATATAATAACACATCAATTAGCAAGCATATGCAATAGTTATGCTAAGACTCAATCCTATATGCAATGTGGTACCATGTCAGTGAAAAACCACCCTGGGGCGCTTAGGAGTACATAACAAGACACACCACACAATGGGTTTGTCAGGTCACTCTCACTAAGTAAGATCATAGGGAGACCAGTCAGGGTCACGATGTTTTGCGAGAATGCTCCAACCATATGAGATCAGCATAGGCTTAAAGGAGCACTCAAACCCGGTGACCCCCAAGGCCTACACTCCGAAGAGTCCGTCAGGGCCTCTCCCTCCTGATTCAGGTCCAACCCCTAAAATAATTTTTTTTGCATGCAGACACTGCTCATGAATTATACAATACCCACGACCTTACACTCGTGTTTTAAACACGTTCAACACAATCGCACTATGATTTAACACTGACTCCTAAATAGGAAACCTACATTTTCTCTTTAACCACTGCGCATCAACGCTTTTCTCAAGATAACACTGGTCGGGTTATTGTACAATTCATAGCTTACAACACAAGTAATTTCACATCAAGTGTTAACTACACACTTATCCACAACTAGAACTCATTCACAATTTCACTTCTCATAGTGTGACAATCCACCATCACATGTTTACACGTATCTCACAAATTAACACATGTTCAACTTTACACTTATACTCAATCTCAATAACAATATTATAATCTCAAAGCAACATATTCTTCTACAATTCATCACATACTCACAATTTGAATCATCATTTCATATCCTCAATATAACAATTTATATAAAACACTATCACAACATTAGGACTAAAACCCCTTAACTAATATTACACAATTATATCAAAATCATAGGTCGAAATATACAAATATCAAGAACACAATTTATCAAGCAATTTTCATTAGAACATCAATATTTTATTTATAATCATAAAGGAAAAATTGCAATTTAATAAACATCTCAAAATAAAACCCCAATTTAATCCTCTAAGGATCCCTACACATGTTCTCACTAATCCCCAACTGTGAATAACTCATCCCTTACCTCTGAGCGGACTCACGTGTCTTCAGCCAGGGATAGCAACATCTTTAGCGGTTCCCTGAAATTCTTTCAGTTATTCCTCCGACTGCTCCGATAGAATTCCCAAACGTCAGAGAGACGGAGAAGAGATTGAAACCTCCACTTATACTGTCTTCATGCGATTCCTTTTTCTTCTTCCACGAATATTATCTCGCAAATCCCAACGGTGGAAGCGTGTGGAATTGAATTTCGAACAACATATCCAAATTTCACAATAATCCAACGGTTAACGAAACCGGGATCGTAGTTTTACCAAGACAGCTCTGGGTTTCTGCGGGAAAGAAAAAGGCTACAATGCGAAGGGTGTTTCTCTCAGTTCAGACATGATATCAAAATTCCCAACGGTGAGAATGCTCGGAATTCTGTTGCGAACATGATACTCAAATTTCACGACGATCCAACGGTGAACGGGTTCGAGATCGTCGTTTTTCTGAGACTGGTTTGGTGGGCTGCGGGAAAAAGAAAGGGTTTTGAGAGGAAAAGGGAAAAAACGAAAATGAGGCCAAAAGGAGGCAGCTGACTTAACATAACTATTTATACCTAGGGTACTCAGCCTATTATTTGCTCTATATTTATTTATTTATTTATTTTTTTACTAAAAAGCTTTTTAAATTTATTTACGAAAAATTGGGATGTTACAAAACTTCTTTCATTTCCTCACTATGATCGAACTACAAAAAAGGTATTTTTCTACACAAAAATAAAATAGTGGGCATACAAAAGGGTGGGTGCAAATAGAAGCCCCATAATATTTAGACTAACAATAAATGTTAGAAGACATTTCAGCTTCCATGGTCCATGATTTTTCAGGTTGCAATACAATCTCAGCCCAAGCATATGTTTGATAAGATATTCAATAAGGAATATAAACGAGCCCAAAATTTAAAAAGGTCGAGTGAGCAATGCTATTAGGACTACAAAAGAAAATAATATAGCCTGATGATGCATTTAAGATTTGATAATTTAATTTTTTATTTGAGAACTTACTTTTGTTTTGTTTTTTTCTTGAGTTTTGATTTCTTTCTAATAATTTGACATTATAATTATAATTATAATATATTATAATAAATATTTATAATAACAAAATCAAAAACTTTTATGTCTAATGTATTGTTGGTGTATATATCTTGTTATTGATGTTAACTTATTAGATTTATATATTTTGTTAATATATGTGTTAGAAATTTATATTTTTTAAGGACAAAAATGTTAATAAGTTGTTAAATTTAAGGATGTATTTATCAATAACTTTAATTTTTATGTCCACGTGAACATTAATTTTGTAACATTTTTGTCTTTGCATGTAACTTAGGCGAGTTGTCTAACATTAACGGATGAAAGTTAATGGTGGGACAATTTTATCCTACTTTTTATATTTTCTAAGACTAAATTTTATTTTTTAATCTTTTAGGGACAAATTTGCTACCCCAACAAACTTTCACGAACAAAAATTTTATTTAAAAAAAATGTTAGCATATGGAGTAAATTTTAAAGCATTTTTAACACCGATTGATTTCATTTCTTCTGCCGCAGATTGATTTTTTCTTAAAATCTCAGTTATGAATATATCAGTCTGTGGTGCATTTTGTTTGTTCTGCCACTAGCTTTGTTGTAATCAACTTTATTTTGAGAGGATTTTGCCTGCTCAGGCAAACCAAAATTGAATATCTGAGGCAACTTGATACCATTTTCCCTATTCACACTTTTAAAACTGCAGACAGAGCCTTTGCCAAAAGAAAGAAAATTTATTCCTTAGGTGTCACAGCCGGTAATTTCTTAGGAATGTCCACCTTATTTTGAGTTTTGTGAAATGCACTTTGATCTTCACGGGTCCCAATTTGTACAGGACTTTCCTTGGTTGTTACTGTGTCTTGTTTCAGTGAACTAAAGCTGGGTGATAATTTTGCAAGATTGATGAAACTAATTCCTTTAGGTAGTATAGGCTGTTTCTGTACAGTGTTTGTCACCTTATGTTCAACACTGGTGCAAGAATGAATTCCTGCAGAATTAGTCAAAAGTGGTTTTGCTTGACAGAACTAGAGACATGATTGTTGTTAAGTGGTGTGTGCTGGAATTTGCATTTCCGGACAGAAGTGGAGACAACTCTGCTCTACACATACAGATTTATAAATTATTCTTCACAAATAACAGAATATCATTTAACTGATGTTGAAATGGCTTCAAAAGAGGTTGACTTAACAAGCTTCAAAATCCATATCAAAAGTTAACAGTAATATAACATCAAGAAAGAAAATCAAAACAATATCAGAAGAATACCTTCTTTTTTCCTTTATTCCCACCACACTTATTCTTTTTACTGGCATTATCCAACTGCAGCAGATGATCAAAATTTAGCAAAAGAACCAATGTAACTAGTCTTAAAATCATTACACAGTCACTCCACAATATGGAACCCCACATAATTAAGGTGTCCATATAAAGACTTTGGATATAGACATACACAAGTACAACAATGTGATCACACTTTTTTTTATTGGTTACGGGAAAGGGTGGGTAACTGTGTAAAACATTGCAATGCTAGCCTAAAATATTTGAACTTACTAAACTAAATATATCAAAAGGATCATCATTGGATCAAAATCTTTAATTCATCATTGGTGGTACATACTAAGAAAATTGAAAGTAATGAAAATAAAATGAAGCTTAACGTGATCACAATTCACAAGTTAAGAACAATAATACAACATCAAGAAAAAAAATTAACAATAACATTAGAAGAATACCTTCGTTTTATCTTCCTTCTGACATTCAATAGTTTCTTTAGACATTGCTACTTCAACTCCGCATACAATCCCTTTCTTGCCACTAGTTCTAGGCTCCACTTTTTCACTATTATTGGCATCTTGAAGTGCATTTACCATAGAGGATTTAGAGTCGTAGCCTTTTTCCTTTTCTTGATTCTCAATCTTAGAAAGATATATCATGTTTCCAGTTACATTTTCAGGCTTCTGAACCTCATCAACTTCCATCTGTTGTAATATTAAAGCATCTGCAGAAGCACATCAAATGAATTGTTATTATTCCCAGGTCTCCAGAAATTTCTCCTTCTTCCATTTCTGCTTGTTAATCCATCAACCCAACTTCACCGCCATCACTATGTGCCTTATCCAATCCCAAGTTCAAGGGGATTAATTCACTATCACAAATAAGATCCTCAGTTCCTTTCATAACCTGCTCGAACTCATTCATTAGCTTCTGCTCCTTATCAAAACCATTTGCTTGGGTAAACATGTCCTCTATTCCCATCATATGTTCTATATCATCTAGGACCATTTTGTTGGAAGTAAAATCCATATCCTTGACTCCAACCCCCTTCAATGGTTTCCTGGACCTCATGTATATCCTTCTGGCGTATAGGACCCTTGGGATCCAAAAAATCAGAATCAACAACTTCAGAGCACTTAGGCTCCTTTTCCTGGTTTTCTTGATCCATTCTACCACAGCCAAACGGGGAAAAATAGCATTTTTTTTAAGAGTGGTAAATAAATATGAGAAGAACACATTGAATTGAAACTAACGGCAAATAGAACCATAACCAAAAACCTGATCTTAAACTCTAATTCCTAACCCAAATGGAAACTTAAAAAAAAAAAGGTGCCCTTTTGATTTCAATTTACCAAAAACTGAAACAACTTTTTTTTTAAAAAAAAATATTAGAAGAGCACAATTGAATTGAAACTACCAACAGATTGATCCATAATCACAACACAATCTTAAAAACCTTCAAACTTGAATTACTAATCCAAATGTGAACTTAAAAAATTTAAAGAATTTATTTTGACGAAAAAAAGTACCTTTTTGAAATTAGTGTACCAAAAACTCGAATAAATTGGAAATGTGGAACTTTTTTAATAAGTTTAAATAATCATTTGGTCCCTTCAAGTATTTTTATCTTTTTGATCCTTATAGTTTGAAACTGATTTTTTTAATCTTTATAGTTTAGATTTTAAAAATAATTTTTTTAATTATATCTTAATTTTCTTTTAATCCCTATAGTTTAAAAAAATGATTTTTTTAATCCCTATACTTTATATTTTAATTACATTTTAGATTAAAAGAGAACTAAAATACAAATTATAAAAAAATATTTTTAAAACTATAGACACTAGAGAACAAATTATTAATTTAACCTTTTAAAAATAAGAAAGTCAAGATTAGAGAGTCAAACTTAAAAAAACTGGGTAAAAAAATAAAATAAAAAGGTAGGATTTTGAAGTTGAAAAAACATATACCGGGAATGTTGAGGGGTTGAGTTGAAGAGTAAGCAGAAATGTGAGAGAAGAGGTGAAGGGGGGCACGGTAAGTGTTGCTACGCAATTGGTCGACGGTATGGAGAATAATGATTTTTCAGCTGTGAAACGCAATACTTTTGGGTGTCGTTTTGGTAATGTAAGAAATCTGGGCGCTATGGAAAGTAAAGGGAAGGGAAGACAACTCAAAAACATTATGGAATTCAAGTAATAAGAAAAAGGCATTCTTCACCAAAAATTTGAAACAACAACACAGCCGAATTCACCTACTCCAAAACTGCATTTTTTTTACATTCCATTTGAATCTTCACATAACAGATCAAGGGTTAATTTCAACTCAGCATAAATTATCAAAAACAACGTTCAACAAGATTGACAATGAGAAGAATTTTTCAGTCACACCAACACGGACTCAGGGGAATCAAAGGGCACATATACATACAGTGAGAGAGAAAGAGGGAATGCGAGAACGAAAACATAAAGGGATATTCCGAGACCAACAAGGCAGTGGGGTTTCCTTTAAGATATTGATTCTGAAGAAGTGTTAATGATAGGTTTTTTCTCATAATTATGAAATAATTTTGTTAATTAATTAAGATGTTAAAATGCAATAAAAAAATAAAAGATTTTAAAAAGTCCTTGTTTACTTTCCAACACATTCCATCCTGTGATGAATATGTCATTGCTATCTCAAAACTACAATCTCATTGATAGAGTTATTGACCATGATTTTAAATGATATATAAAATAATAATAATTTAGTTAAATAAAAAGATGTTAAATAAAAAATAAAAAATATATAATTTGAATAAAAAAGTTATTCTATACTTTAGGATTTCATTTAGGATTTCACAGAGAAGATAATTGTATCGACTTAGTTTCTTTATTCTTTAATAAGAAAAGAATAATGATTTATCTATAATTTTTTAAGATCTTAAATATTATGCAGAAAAATTGAAACAACTTGAATTAACTTTTTGTTTATGTCATTTAATTATTTAATTAAACATAAGAGAAAATTAAAATTTGATTAGATAAAAGAAAAATATCCGTTAAATTAGTTTAAGTCAAGAGATAGTAAGAGAAAAATAAATCTATGTTTAAATGATTATAACAATAATTAAAAAGTTCTAAAACTATAATAGAACATAGTTTCTTCCAATTCAAATATTAAGGAGATTTAAAATAAACTGAAAGTGGGAGCCAGGAAAGTGATTTGCTTCTCCAACTGTGGAGACTTAGGATCCCTCCAAAGGTTAGTGGTTTTCTATGGAGGGTCTGCATTGATAGAGTAGCAACTAGCTAGCTAGGAAAAATTTTAAAAAGGAGAAATATCCAAGTGGATAATAACAATTATTTGTGTCCTTTATGTAAGGTTGATCAGAAGTATGTAAGGTTGTATGGTGTTCAATAGTATGGTGCATTTGGAACTGCAGGAACAACATTGTTTTGGAGAAGGGAGTTATGTCAATAGGAAGTTGTTGGATGAGGTTATTTTAATGGTGTGGTTTGGGTTGAAAAACAGAATGCCTATATATTTTTAACTATTCATGGGTATCTAATCCGAGAGTATGCATCTACTCCTTGGCATGACTCATGGGATAAGGGTACTATCTGAGATGAGAGATATGAATACGATTCGGTGGCATTTTCTGATATATTAACTCGTTTTTGTTTCTCTTGGCTATACTGATCGTCTGAAGATGTGTGGCAATAAAGGGTAGTATATATACTAACGTTGCCATATGATCTCATTTTGCTTTTTACAAGGGTATGTATATAGTTTTGGTCTTTTAGTTTTTTGGCTTTTAGTTGCTCTGAGTTAGTTAGGTAGGTATAGATGGAGAGGCATACTTGTGGGTTACTTCATTCTGGGTTGTTATTGCAATTGATGGGTGAGAGGATATATTTCTTATGTTATCTAGGGAGTTACTTGTTGGAGCAAGCATATCTCGAATTATAACTTATTAAGGGGCGTATGGGAACCCTTTTATCCTATATCTTCTGTCTATAGAAGTTTTTCTTTGCTGATAAATTTTTTAAAAATATTTTTTTAGTTTTTATAATTTATTTTATTTTTCGTTCGTACGTGTTTTAAAAAACATTTTTTTCATTGTTGAGAATTATCTAAAATATTTTAAAGAATAAAATATTTAAAAAAATATATAAAAAGAATAAAAGACCCAAAAAAACAAAAAAGAAAGACAAAACAAAAGGGTTAGTTAATGAAAATAAACCTGTGAACTCTAAAACTCAAGAGAAGAAACACAAGTCTTAACAAGAAATAAAAACAAAAACCTAGCTACGACTTAGCCCTAAGGTTCAAGCTAAAGATTAAAGACAGGTCACACCTAAGTTAAGCTAGTTGGACTTGAGAGAGTGTTTGGGAGTATTAGTGTCACTTAAACTGAAAGTCCACTGACTCAATCCTCTATACTTTCAGACATAATCTGCGGATAGATTCTAATTCTAATTCTAATAATAATAAACAACCGTTATGGTTTTAGGTGGATAATCTTTGTAAGAGCCAAACGAAAGAAAGGAAAGTTTAAGCTTACATATGAATTGCTCTAAAGTGGAGCAGAATAAAAAAAATGTTTGACTAGCTATGAGAACTGCTTGGCTTCAAATTAGGTTGAATTCTAACACCCTTTCTTGTTATGGATAACATATATAGAAAGTGTTTTGCTACCTTTTTTGTGTTTAAGTCGTGAATGTATCAATCGGTAAAATGATGGAGGTTTTTATTGTCTAAAGTTTACAGATATAGGTCCCTTGCAAGCATAATTTGCTTATGACATATATATGATTCCAAAACCAACTAGAGTATGGAACTAGTTCAGCTTATAGAACCCAGGTATGAAACATTTCTACCCCCACTAGCACCCAAAATTCTAATTTTATGCAAGCTCGTTGGTGAAAGGACCGAATTGATGCACCCGAATGCTCTATGATATATCTGCTTCTGCGGTCCCATATAATAATGTCATCAATGTTGGACATAAATCACCTATCTTTTTTATGTGTTTCCATTCTTGTCACATAATAGGAAAATAAATACGTCAGTAAAAAAAATAAGATAGAGATGGAATGTTACTTTTGAAAACAGAAGTTTTTCAACATGTCATTTTTATTGAGAGAGAGAAAAAATAATGACGAGTGATTTTTATTATTTGTCAATTGTTATAATAGAACAATGAGCTAATGACTAAGAAATTGATTTTTTACAAAATAGAAACCTTGATGGTGACTTCACAACAACACAAGAGATCTCAACTAGATTGACACCAGAATTGATCCCAAGACACTGACCAAAAAAATAGATACAATAATTAATCCAAAAGGAATCCAAAAAATAAGAGCAGATTGGGGGACAAGAACCAAAACTCATGCTGAAGGAAGCTATGTGAAACCATAGCTAGGTAAATCTATTATATTTTTATTCATTTCCGCTGCAACAAAAAAAGTTGAATGATCCCACCAGCAGAAATTAGAAAGAGAAGAAGCATGAGAAGCAAGAATATTTGCACATAACTAAGAAATTGATAGTTTTGCATCAATACAAATATATGGTCTAGACATATCTATTTTCCATGTATATTCAAGTTTTAAATTCATGAGAAAGAACTCTTAATTTTGTATCATTAATCATGTAGAAATTAAGGAGAACCGTGACAGTCTTGATCCCACTTAATAATTTCTTTTGATAACTAAATCAAGATAGTGCAACCCCCTCCTACAATTCATTAACACAGGAACAGAAAATAGTCCCTGAGCACTCAAAAAGGGAAAAGGAGAACAATCTCAAATAGTTTAGATTCCTTTCCAAGGTTGTAGAAGTTGGCCAACTAATCCTCAAAAGACTTTGTCTCTAAAGTTCGTTAGTGGTGGATGTCATTGAGAGCACAACAAAATATCCAAACGCCAAAATGAGGAAAGCATCGGCCTCACCAATTTCTTTGAGGACACATCATGCAAGTTATAGGGCCCGAATTCCATTTTCAAACAATTTGTTGTCCTCATGTACAACCTCATTTAAGTCTAGTCTTTTAATAAACATTATCATGAAATTGTTTGATTTTGGACACGGGCACTGACCTAGCACAGTCTTTTTAAATGCAATTAGCCTTGAAATCGTTGTCATCTCCCCAGCTATGCCCTTTCGTTTTCACGTTAACAAATTCAATAAAACAAAATAGATGATACGAAGTTGAGTTCAGTCACATCATCATTTAAACAAAAACCGTAACTAAAGGTTGCAGACAAGAAACCAACCACTAAGCGATTATATAGGGATATGAAGAAGGGATGCGATATGACTAATTATGAAAGTATCCTTTGCGTGTAAGTTAGAAATTTATGTTACCTTCAAATAATGGCATGAACGAAATTTCGTACCTTGACATAACTGTCAGAATTATTTGATTTATTTATGTATTGGTATTATAGCTAGAAAAAGGACTGTTGTTGCTAGCTTGCTATAATATATGTTCAATTTCATGAGCAAAGTAGACCAATGACTTCAACTTAGTTATGATAATTTAAATGAATAAATGAATCATGAAATATATGGACAATGACATTTTCTCTAGCCATCTACGTACAAAACACCGATATATATGATTAAGCAAATAAGTATTGGCTGACTTATAACAGTACGAATTGCAACTTATGCACGAAATCTCAGTCATAAGGAGTGCTATAACAGTAAAAGTTTGGTGCTGAGGGAATGGACGATTTATACGGAACTCAAAGCACTTGTTTTTCTTGAGTTCATCTAACAACACAAATTTCATCTAGCATTTATAAACTACATAAAAATGCTATGTGATCACTATTAAGTAATTAATTATAATCAACTGCAAAGCTCTTTATCGGCCGAGTTAATTGACACCTTGAGACAACAAGCCAAAAAAAAAAGTTCACTTAATATATAGAGTGAAAAGATTGATCTATATAGGCTATACCATTTATAGTTCAAATATTATACTGCATTTATAGTACTTTCTTTGCAATGCATCTATTTTGAGTTTTCCTGTTAAATTTCTTGATGCAACTTCTCCCGCATTAAAAAAAAAAAAAAACAGTTGAAGTCCCTTGAGACACCCCAACTAAGTAATTCGTACAATTGTAAGATGTTTAGCAAGATTACAAGAGTGTGAGATCGGGTTCAAACCTTAATATAAAGTGTTACTCATGTCAACTCTGTTTAAAAAAAAAAATCTTTTATGGTGGACAAAAATTTAAAAACAAGGACCAATGAATCTTAATTAAATAACTAGTTATATTTCCAAGTGGCTCTATTCTACTCAACTGAACTGAAATTAGTTGAAATTTAAAATGACTTCTAAATGTTAAGGATTTAGGAAAAATAAATATAAAAAGACCAATATTGAAACCAGCGATTATTTGTTGGATTGCATAAAGTGCTGTATGATGTTAAGCATAGAAAAGTACTCTACTAATGTTTTGGCACTTGAATATGATGAATCATATCATAGATCCGATGTTAGGTTATGGGTGGCAGAAGCCCACGTCAAACACTTCACCAATTAATAGAGTGGAATCTGTTCGTACGTTGAGAAAGAAACAATGTGGAAAAAAATAACTTTTGTTGACCTAAGTGCTAAAACATTAATTGCTCATAATTAATTTGTGAAAATATATCACTTCACCCGATCATTGTTAAGAAACAAATTTTAGTATAAAATTCACTAAAATTTGTATCTTATAAAAAAAAGCCAAAAATAATACTATTTTCTATTCTTTTTCTCGCATGAGTGGTAGGCTGGTAGCACTATTTTTCCACGATCTTTTGTCATATTGATACATTGAAATCTTTAATATTAACTCACTACTTTGTAATTGTAACTAAATACACAGACATGGGCAGAAGTCTTTAATTTATGCTCTTAATTAAAAGCTTAATTCTATTCTCTTTTTTTTTTTTTTATTTTGACATCTACGAAATTGTGATGTCAAAATATTTGTAAATGGAAAATCACTTATCACAAATGTATGAGGACTAAAAATATATACAATTCCATGTAATATTTTTAAAAATATTAATATAAATATTGTACGTATACAGCTCAATGACTCGACTAATACAACCTGAATTTATTTGAATTAACAACAAATTTATTTGACTCAACTAATACAACCTCAATTTCAAAAGACCAATCTAAACTCACTCCGCAGCAAAACAAATAACATGATTCCCACGCATATGTGATAGCGCTTGTGTTCTCACCAATCCACCAAATGTGCTCCCACCACGTCACTTCCTGGCATGTAATAGAAATCATGAAAATGTTTAAAATCATTCCGTGTAAAATAATAAAACGAAAAAGGTACATTCATTTTGTCTTAATAATATATTTTTTACTGAATTGCGTCTACGTGTCTACATTTTTTTTTATTTTTGAAATTAAATTTATTGTATATATAATTGGTGTAATTTTTTTATTAATGTAACTAATGTGGGAGATTGATATATAACAGCAGAATAATTTGCAATTGTTGTTAAAGGATTAAAAAGTCTTAAAAAAAGAGTGGACCGCATAAGGATATATCCTCTATTATTGTTATAGATTATAAATAAGTTACTAAAAATAAAATATATCATTTTAATTTTTAAAAATATGTGAATAACTTTAATATAACTTTCGGTACAATTCTTTAATTTAGTTTAAAGATAAACGTTCGTACGTTTATTTTTTTCAATTTGGCACACCTCTTTATTATTTCAAAAAATAAAGCAATTTCCACTTTGTGGAAAAAGCCAATGGCATTGCCCTTGTCATTCTCTAGCCTCTAACGTTACCATTCCATTATTAATAGGTCGACCCTCCCTTTGTTATCCTATCCACTAATAAAAACACAACACAACTTGCTTTCACGGATGTTGTCTTCCTCTCTCAATTTCTAATATTTTCTTCTTCTCTCTCCCTCTTTCAAATTCTCACAAAAACATGGTGGCTTTGGTTTCTCAAGAAAACGTTGTTGCATTGGTTTCTCGTACGGGTAGGGAGTTGCAACGCTATAGAAAGGGTCGTCGCCAAGTCGTGGGGTTTGTCTCTTATTCTTAATCCTATTCCTATCATTGCCGATAGTATTTTCTTTTATTTTTCTCAAATTTTTAAAACCATGTTTGATTCCTTTAAATTTGTTCTTCTATTTAGTTTCATTTCAATGGCGACTGAACGTTTTCTTTTTTTTTTTGGTGGACACACGTGTAGATGCATACCATACAGATATAAAATTGGTGATCAAACTTCCTTGGACGCACAAGAAGAATTAGAAGTTTTGGTTATCACTTCTCAGAAAGGCAAAGGGATGCTATTTCCTAAGGTAACCGCACACCAAAACATTAGTCAATGAAATTCAACACCCCAAATGACATATTATTTTGATTTATTTACATTTTTATTCACCCCATTTGTGTTATCCGTTTGACCAAACAACAGGGAGGGTGGGAATTGGACGAATCCAAAAAGGAGGCAGCTTTGCGAGAAACCATAGAGGAAGCAGGGGTGCGAGGCACTGTTGAGGTGAGGCCACTTGATTTATATAAAATGTTTCATATTACTAACTAAGTAATAAGAAATTATTTTTTATATGAGTTTTAATTAAGATCTTTTTTTAAAAGTCAATAATCAATTATAAATAATAATTATTAGTGTTAATATTATTTATTCAAAGAATAAATATCAGCAAAACTATTAACTAATAAATAATGTCTCGTTAAGAAAGAAAAATCTTAAAGGGATTAATTAGATTTTCTAATAATCAGCGAAGTTGAATACTTCGCACTAATATCATAGATAAAAAAATAATAATAAATCATTGGCCACTAAAACTTGTTTAAGTTGAAATGAAATGTTCATGAATATTTATTAAATTTGGTGGGTGCAGGGTAAATTGGGCAAGTGGAGTTTCAAGAGCAAGACACATGATACATTTTATGAAGGCTACATGTTCCCTCTACTTGTTCAAGAGCAATTGGAGTTGTGGCCCGAACAGAATGTTCGTCAAAGAATATGGGTAGGTAACTAAAAACCATGGAATACTGAACATAATCTTTGAATTTTTCTTTTTGTTACTTCTTCCAAATGGCCACTTTGATAGTGTTTGAATTATTCTTTTTCTTTCATTCTTCTAATGATCACTAAGATAGTGTTTGAAAATTTCATTTTTGAGATTGTAGATGAGCATTTCTGAAGCAAGGGAAGTTTGTCAACACTGGTGGATGAAGGAAGCTCTAGAGAGACTAGTAAACCGGAAACTTGGTCGTGTGAGACAAATAGAAATAGTAGGTTCTATACATTGCATAGGAGATGGCAATTCTGACTTGTAAACAGCTCTACCCCTTTTAATTAGCTTTTCTTGGACGGAATGAACTCAGGAATATATAATAGTATAGTACAGTCCAAACAAGTGATTGAATTAGAAAAAGAAAAAAGAAAAATTAATAGGAATGGTAAATTACATAGAAGTTGTCAATTCCCCCCATTAAGATACAGTACTTCATATCTGATTGGGCCACATTATGGAACATGGATGTGAGAATTCACTGCATCTGTGTAGAGTGAGACTTCTGAAAATCCATTGTTCAATAAAATATTTGATTTTGTTTGTATGCAACAGTTGATAACATCTGAAGAATTTGGGAGAACTACCATGTTAATGAAAAAAAATATTGAGTAAATATTATAAAGTTCATATGTTATTAACATAATTATAAATTATCATATGATAATTAAGTATGTTGATTTCATAATAATTATAGTTATATTAATGATGATTTTTTATTTGATGATAGTGGATAGAATTTAAACTACATTATATGTGTACTTTCAATTTATATTAACTTTTCTTATTATACAAAAGAGAGAGATTAGAAGAAGAAAGGAAATATCTCAAAAATAAAAAAGGAAAAAAATATAACCTACGGTGAATGATTGATGGAAGGAAATAAAAAAAATGAATTATTAAAAATATTGTACAAAAAAAAAAGTATGAATAATATAAATCTATATTAAATTACTGCACTAGCAATTTCTGTATATATGTGCCTATAGTTGGTAAGTAGGGATAAAGCTTTTTTAAGCAGAGACTGTGCAATGTTGCAACTAGTTACTGTATCATATGCTTAACGTGTTTTGCCTCTGCCCACCAAAAAGTTTGATGTTCAATGCCCTTTCAAGGAAAAAGGACATTTTGTCTAGCATGAATAATACTGAAGCACTTGAATCCAAGAAAAGTTGAAGAATTGATCCAATGGGTTCTAACGATCACCATTTGAAAAGTAGTTTGCTCTGCATCTGATGCCTCCTATAAATGTGACTTTTTTGTTCTAATTAATGATTAATAACAATTTAAACCTTTTAATCAAGAGCAAAGTGAAGATAAGCATCTTCCTTTTTTTATATTTTTATGTATATTCTTTTGTACAATCAACTTGAAGCTAAGATTAAAAGTAGTATTTTTGGTACTCCAATCACTTTGAGGTATGAACAAATACTCCATTGGTGAATAGAGGAATACGTGTGGAATTGGTTGACTAAGTCCTTATCATCAACCGTAGAATTCCTTGGGCGAAATTGAGAACTGAAAAGTTGATGAAGAATTTTATTTCAATTTTTTGGTCAACAAAAGAAACTTTATTTATTTATTATGGTCTTTAACGAGAGAAATTGTATAGTAATTTTATTAAAGAAGGACCCAGCAAAGTGTGGGCTTCAGAGAAAGTTCCTAACCTGAAAACAACAGAGCAGCCTCTCAAATATGAAAACTGGTCAAAGTACCATATTGGGCTTTGAATGCAACAGACGCACAACATTTATTTCCAACACTCTCTATTGTTAGTAATGATTGAAACTTTTTTAAAAAATGATCTTTACCAATATCCAAGTCGTTGGTAATTGTTCTTTTAATTTTTATAATAATTATATATTATAATCATAAAAAAAATTCTTTAGATTATATACGTTATGTTAAAATAAATTATATTTAAATAAATAGAAAATAAAAAAAATCAATTGTTTTAGTGGTCGAAACAAACAAATTATACCAGCAACTACATGCCCGTTAAAAATCTTCCTTCCACACTAGTTGATTTTCTTATAGTGGAATCAATTAGAATTACATAAAAGGAAGTCTAACTTAGAATGTCTTATTTCCACTCATGGGTTATAGTTAGTTTTACTATCTTTCGGGTTTCAAATTTTAAACTCGCAAGAGAACCCGTGTACCCAGATCGGGTTGGGTGTAAAAAAATGAAAAATGTAATTTTCTTTGCTAAATTGTAAGAATCAAAGTTTTAAGAAGGATTTTTTATATAAAAAAAAAGAATTTAATTACTCCTTTAGTTTCTATACTTGCAAAATCTTTACAATTTATTTCTTATTTCTTGAAATTGCTCATGTTAATTAGTCCCTATGCATATACCTTTTAACAGGTTTTAGTCCTTTTTTTTTGTTTTTTACAAGGAACACGTTTTAGTCCTTATACATATTATTTTAATTTATTTTAGTCCTTATAATTTTAGACAATGAAGACTAAATTAGATTTGAACAATGCACCTGGGAAGATTAAAACAAACAAATTTCTAAGTGTATGGACTAAAAAATGTAATAATATATATGAGATCATAGGTGTGAATCTTGTGCAATTATTATAAAAAAAAGTATAAGAACTTAAAAATAAAAAGGTCAAATGAATAATTAAACTTTTTAAGAAGTGTTTTTACTTTTCACGAGTTTTTTTTATAAGTAAATTGAAGATTTTATTTATTTACTTAAAATTTATTTTCATGGGTAAACCAAATACTATGGGTTTTTTTTTTCTTTGAGTTTGGGTCACTTGTAAAATCTTATAGTCAAAACATTATTTTTTTTTTTTTGGAAAAAGAAAAGACAAAAACGTATTTTGTTACGATAGTGGTTCGTTTGATGCAGGCAAATCGAGTCATGGAGGTGTAAAGAGTAAAGACATTTGCTATAATTGTTGGATCATTAGCTGGAGTGGCTATACTTATTATTTGTCTTGCTTTCATGAGCAAGATTTGTGGGTGACATGGTAAGTTGTATACTATATATGTACAATTTTTTCTATTTGTGTTCCTATCTATTTTAATTTGATTTATTATATTGAGAAAGAAAACATGGATTCATAGCAATATACTAACATAACTCCTTTTTATTATATCTTTCTCGTGCAGGTAAATAAATTAAATTAGATTTGAAACTCAGAACGGCAATAGGCCAATAGCACTTAACAATTCTCACTTGTTGCCTTCCTAATCTCATGTGTTTGGTTTGCTTTTCTATCTCTTTTTGCTTCCTTTTTCCCTCCTCTTTTTCTTTATTTTACTTTCACCTATTATGTTTCAATTTTAAAATTTGATAATTACCCTTAAAAACGTTATTTTAATCACCACTTTGTGGACAATTATGTCAATATTTCATTATATTTAAGTTTGTTTGGCCTTGTTTATAATTAAGTTTTGAATAAATTAGAATAGCTTTAGAATAGTTTAAAGGTTTGATTTTTCATCTAATTTTAGTTTATTTTATTGTAAAAATAAATGAAGAAAGAAGAGAGCTCCGGTTGGGATTCAATTCAAGGCTTTTTCAAAGAAAATTTTTGAGACTAAAGGGGTCAGTGTTAGTATTTTATTTCATATTAGATTTAACTTATAAGTCAAGTGTAACCCAATCATATGTAATAACTAAATTATCATCCAGATCGTTTCTCAAAGGAATAAAGGAGGAATTTCATATGATTATTTAACTAAGAACTAGGTTTTGTATTTTTGTTTTGTGATTGTCATGAAATAAATAGCAAAAAATTATAATAAAAATTAAATGATAATAAAATAATTAAGTAAAGATAGAAATACTAGATTTATATGTTGATGTCAATCTTGATGAATGAATGTTTAGGTTTGGACTTTAAATTCGCTTGATCCACTATAACTTCACAATTATCTGCTCATCCTCAATTTACTGATGTATTCTACTTTAGCTCTCACATGGTCACAGATTCTAACTTACTTTTCCAATATCCAATTCCTTGGATATACAGATACAAGCAATTAGCATTAATGGTCGTGAATTAGTGAGACTTAACCAAGATTATTCTATTCCTAGAAATTATTACAATTAAGTACTTGACTGATATTCGAGTTTCAACAAAGCTCACCAAAGCCCAAGTCAATTTTTGAATTCATCTATAAGATGATCCATCAAATAAAAGCATTAAATATGAAAACAAATAAAGAACTCAAGATGAAGTATTGAATTGAGAGTTAAAACGAAACAAGGTTTATCCTTTCATCTCCTAGATGGAAGGAATTGTACTCATAAAATAATACAATAAAACTTAAAGTGTCTAATAGAATAATGTAGGTGTTTAATAGTTAGAAGTCTAAAATATAATTTTAAGAATTGTTTAGGACTTCAATATTGTTACATTGAATGTCTAGTCTCCTATTTATATAATTGTAGCTAAGTTTAATTAAGGAGATAATCACCAAAAATTACAAACAAATAATATCTCTAATTAATTCAAGTAATTATCTTCTTTTTTTAAGTTGATTTATTCTTGAAAAATATATATTTTTTATTTTCTTAGCTTTTATCATTAATTTTCATAATTTCTTCTTCTAGAACTGTTAATTTTAAACTTTTGAAGCTCGGGACAGAATGACATGTTTTTTTCCCAATAAAATCAAAATTTCATTAAAAATAATTAAAAGATAATATGGCTGGTCATGACTGATGACTATATATAGCAAGTAGGGATTAGAATTATAAACCAAGACAAAACTAATAATAACATGCATTAATTTAGAAACCCATCTCTTTCGGCGTGCCAGAATTGGGGTTAGCACCCACCTTGCTCCTCTCTCCTCACTCCTAATGCTGGCATAAAAAACCATATATATATAATAGAAAGAAATTAAGGAAATAAAGTCAATATCAGTATAGGTTTTGTTCTTTAGTTAAAGCAAGAGCCACAGATCAATTGCATGCATTAACTTCAAATTCAAATTATTATGATTCTTATAATTAATTTTGTTTGTCATTGAAATTACACCAAATTAATTAATAGCTGATCAACATTATATATAATATATTTGTCTTTGATATATAGTATACTTCGAGTAGGGTACCTATTAATTTATATTTGTCTTTGATAAATAGTTGATCACCATACTTGCAATATTGTAATTTATAGAGTGCAACATGACGAAAAAAATAGTCAAATTCTCTTGTGATTTAGTCTCAGAACTGTAAAATTTTCCGCCACTACTATCCTATGGTGAAATACATACTTTCTGCTAGCTATATTAATAATCCTTGTACACCTATTAAAGACGATATATTATTAACCGATGCAACATAATTCATGTAATTGATGAACTATTAATTCTAGGCTTTGCTAAAGTTAGGATGAGAATTGAGGGCGGTTGTGCGATGTCACAGTTGTCCTTGAGTGTCTTCAATCGAAAAATTTGAGATGGTGTTGTGTGTGTGTGTGTGTCAAAGGAAAGTGTCGTAGTCCTTTCCTTTATCAGCAGCGTGAACTTTACTTAGCAATTAATCCATAGAGGCATAGAATAATAATATATTCAGAAATCATTGGTATACTTTTCACCAAGTTTGATAATGAGCACATATATATCTAACGCCAATATTACACAATTAAGTCCGTGGGCTTTGGCCAATGTTGCCTTTCCACACATGCATCATGCATAGACTATATATGCTTTAGGAAGATGATAGAAGCAAGTGTGTATATATATATATATATATATATATATATATATATATATATATATATATATATATATACATATGTACAGCCCCAGAAACAATAAAAATAAATTTAAACATCATTTTAAGATAGTTTAAAGTTTTAACTTAGAACGAGTCATGCCATCTCAAAAACAAATGGGCTTGTTTTATTACGTGGAAAGTGATCACTTTAAAGTAGCTAGTCCATTCCCGAAATAAAATGCAAAGAATTGATCTGTTGCTAAATGATTGCACGATCGAGCTGCCACAAAGTAGTAGAATATATATATTTCTGCAAAATTTATTTGAAAATCAGTGCTTCAAACCAGTGCTAAATTTATTTGCACCTATATGAATTGATGTTAATTAACGTATGATTCCAAATTCGAAGAGGTTTCAAACAACTCAATTCAATTAGAGAGAAATTTCTTATACTTTTGTACCATTTCAAGTGTGTATTACTGACTAACGAGTAGCTTAGACTGTCGCTCTCTCCAACTTAATCAGATATTCAGTGCTTACCGTGCAATTTTTCCCTCTCTGATAAGATCTAACAATCTTCAATTCCTTCGATTAAGTTAACTTCTCCAACATTTAAAATTAGAATATAATCAACAATAAATTTCTCAGTGGTTTATAATTGCAAGAATTTTAAATTCATTTTTTTAAAGAAAGAAACTAAAGTTGCTACTTTGTTTGAATTATATCAACCAAAAAGAAAAGCAACCAAACTAAGCTAAAAAAAAGAGTTCACACCGACTCTAAAATAATCGAAGAGAAGCTTTTTTTTCTCGTTATTATGTAGATTTTGCTTATTTAAAGCAACTCAATGTGGTGGATCTCGTTCCATAGTTCAAAACCTTCGTTCAATTCAAGCAAATAATAGCACCCAAAAAAAAAAACACTCACAATTTCACATGCATATAAAAGTGCTGCCCTAGACACTCAAAACCCTACGTACGTCAACATCTGGGAAAAATAAAAATGGCGAAAAGGAGCAATATCTCACACACACTATTGAGTAGTATGTATGTTTTTTTGTGCGTGGTTGGGTTTTCGGAGTGTTCGAGCATAAGCACGTTCCTCTACAGCGGGTGCACGCAGCAACGGTACACTCCCAACTCGCCCTACGAGTGGAATATCAACTCGTTACTCACCTCGCTGGTGAACTCGGCGACTTACTCTGCTTATAACAACTTCACGGTCGTGGGGTCCACTCAGCAGGACGCGGTGTACGGGCTCTACCAGTGCCGCGGCGACCTCGCCATGCCGGACTGCGCCGCCTGCGTGGCCCGAGCCGTCACGCGCGCCGGCGACATCTGCCGCGGCACGTGCGGCGGCGCGGTGCAGCTCGACGGCTGCTTCGTGAAGTACGACAACGCCACGTTCCTCGGCGCGGCGGACAAGACGGTGGTGCTGAAGAAGTGCGGGCCGTCGGTCGGGTACAACCCCGACGCCATGGGGAGCCGCGACGCCGTGCTCGCCGGACTCGCCGCCGCCGGTGGGAACTTTCGCGTCGGTGGGTCCGGTGGGGTACACGGCGTGGCGCAGTGCACCGGCGACCTGAGCTACGGCGAGTGCCAGGACTGCGTGGCGGAGGCGATCTCGCGCCTGAAGAGCGATTGCGGCACAGCGGATTACGGTGACATGTTTCTCGGGAAGTGTTACGCGAGGTACTCCGTTGGTGGGGCCCACGATGAGTCCAAGGCCCACGGTAAGGCCCATCATCATGATCATCGCATGCTTCCTCTTCTCTTACTACCTCTCATGGGTTTCAGGTTTTAAACTCCAAACAATAATAAGCTTGTAGATTGGAAAGGATGTAAAAAAATGGAAATTGTAATTTTCTTTGTGAAATTGTAAGAATTAAAGCTTTAATAAAGGTTTAATTGCATCATGATTTTAATTTGGTTGCGGTGAGAAAAAAATCTTCACACATTATAGTCAATTACGAAAGAATACAACTAATGTAATAAAAAAAAAACATGTAATTGTAGAGTGTCAAAATAATTTAATCTTGCGCACTGTAATTTAAAACTATGAATTACTTCAATATTTTAATTCTCACATAATCACTTTAACTAATTTTAGTTTTCTTACATAATACTTTAATTCATTTTAGTCCTTTCAATTTTATATGATGGGAACTAAAATAAATTAAATAATGTATACATAAAGACTAAAATTATAAATTTTTGGTGTAAGTATTAAAATATAAAAATTGTGTAAATATAGAAAATAAATGAGTAATTAAATTTTTAAAAGTTGTTTTCTTTTGGATAAGTAAATTGAGAGCTTTGTTTATTTACTTATAGTAGTCGACCTTCATGTATAAACAAGACTATGGTTCGTTGCTTTTGCTTTGAGTTTGGCTGTTTGGGTCACTTGAAAAAAACTTGCAATCAAAACATATATTTTGTTACAAAAAGAAAGAAAATAACTTGTTTTAATGTTCTGTAATGGTGGTTCGTGTGTTGCAGACAAATCGAATCATGGAGGTGTAAAGACATTTTCTATAATTATTGGATCATTAGCGGGAGTGGCTATACTTATTATTTTCTTTGCTTTCATGAGCAAGATTTGTGGGCGACAGGGTAAGTAGTATATATGTACTTTTTTTTTTTCCGTTTTTCATATATTTTAATTTGGTTTATTGTATTGAGAAAAGAAAAGAAAATGATTCAACAAATATTCTAACATGATTCCTTCTTTTTTATTGTATCTTTCCCATGCAGGTAAATAAATTAAATTAAGCTTGAGATTCAAAGTGGCATGAGCACATGTCGATCAGTTTTCACTAGTTGCCCTCCCAATCTCCTGTATTGGTTTGCTTTTGTGCCTCTTTTACTTTTTTCTTTTATTTTTCTTTCTTTATTTTACTTACTCTTTTTTTGTTTCAAATTTAAAATTCAATTCGAAAGAGAACTTTGAACCTTGAGGAGGATACCATATGAAAAAAAAGAATGTACAATGAACATTTGTATTTGAAATTTTGAATAAAAGTTTGTGCTGTCTAATGTCTCATTCTTGTAAAGAAAAAAAGTGAATATATTATTCTTTTGTTTCTTTAAAGTTGTATAATATTTTTGCTTTGCTTTTCAACCTTATGTGCGCCCACGAACTTTTTGGACGGTTACTTAAAATTTGTACAAGATTAACTAATCGGTTTAATGGTACATTAAAACATTGCATGAATGATTTAACAAGATTTGATTATTGTACAAACACACTTGAACCACAACTAAGTTAAGGAAAACTTACTCTACCACGAAGAAGTTTATACTCTACCTCTTTGACCTAAAATAATACTACAATACTAGTCAAACCAAGGATCATTTTGCAGATCTTTAGTGTTTGTTTAGCTTGTCAATGACCTCATATACTGCAGCAAAGCTCTCTATCTTAAATGATTCCAGTCCTAAGAATTTTTTTAAAAAATGACAATATTCTTTTTTAAAACTCACAAGTCACAATTAGCTCATGTACCTCACTTTGAGATATCGGAACACTGTCTCTATCAATAATGTACCTGTGTTTGTTATCCGTGAATGAAAGGAACAAAAGTGTAACATGGGGAATGGAATTATGGAAACTTCCCATAACTTGAAAGAGCTATATATTATTTCATGGATACCGTGTTTCGGTTTTGGATTGAAAATCTTCATATCATAATTTAGATTAAAGTTACATGGAATAATCTAGCTTTTATCTAATATTTAAAAGATTTGAAACTGAAAGTTAAGCATATACTAAAAGTCTAAAACACAGTCAAGAACTGAAAAGTGATTGTCAAAATGAAAATTAAAAGGAGACTTGAATTATGAACCACATTATTTTATCTTATATATACTGTATAATAATAAAACCATTTTTTTTTTGTATTTGTGTTTCTTTTTTACGAATTGCAAGCCCAATAACTTGTCCTATATTTCCAGCGCCAGACTCTAAGTCATATATCACAGAGAGTTCCTATTGGCCCTTTCAAGTTTTGTTATTGACCCCTACACCAGCTTGAAAAGTTCCTTCTGTCCCCATTTCAAATTCTTTACCCCCTCCCTGTCCCTGGCACCCCTTCCCCTTCTCCTTTATCCTTTATCCTTCCTCCTTCCCCTTTCTTCCTTCTCCTTCTAGTTCTGCTTCTCCTTACCCAAGTCCAACCCAAATGAACCCTTACCTTCCCCTTTGTTTTGTTATATTTTTTTTATAGTTTTTTTATTCAACGGAATCACAATTTTGTTTTTTTTAATATCACAACGGAATCACAATTTTATTGTTTAATTTTTTTTAACTCAAAAAAATTGTGATTTCATTGTATTGTGGAAACATATAATAACTGAATCATGATTTCATTGTATTAAAGGAGTGCTAAAAAAAATAACAATGGAATGTGATTTCATTGTTACGTTTGTGCTGACATAAAAAATATACTTGTGATTTCGTTATGTTTGAGGGGTGGGAGAGAAATGGTTGAACAATAGAATCTTGATTCTGTTATACATTTTATTCAACGAATTATGATTTGGGGGAAAAGACATTTTTGGAATAAAAAAGGGATCAGGGGCCAAAAGCAATTTGAATGGGGCCAGTAGCAACTTCTTACTACATTACTAAGCCCAAATAATTGGGCTCCAATTGGAAAACCCAGTTGCAGCGTACTTCCTATTTCGCTTTTTAGTAAAAGAACCCAAAACCATAACAGCAGATAATTGTTAATTGATGACGAACATAGGATCAATCAAAGAACATTCTGGAGTGTCCGCGACCACTAACACAAAATACATATTATAATTTCATTGTTCATCACAAAAATTGAAAGCACCATATCATTAGACAACGTGTTTTTCTACTAGAGATCTCTTTTCTCTAGCTAGTGTAATATCATTAATCAATGGCTGGCACTATCTTTGGATACCCTTTCAGACACTTCATCTGGGGTCACCCACCAATTTTCAAAGAATGGTCCGGCTCAACAGCCCTCTTAGATTGGCTCGAATCACCCACTGCCCACATCTTAAAAATTAACGTTCCAGGTAACATGTTAATATTTGTATAAAAAAGAACTGAAGAGTTATTTATGTGCTTTTGATGTTATTTTTTAATCTGAGAGAAGATGTAGCTCATTTGATTGAACAAAGAGTATTAGTTGTTGTTGTAAATCATCTGGTACCGGTCTTCAATTATGAATTTTTTTTTTCAAAGTTTTAATTACTTTGATTTGATAATCTATGTTAATATTTAATGTAAATTTTTGTTACACATGTTATAGAAGTGAAACTCCAATTCTAATAAGGAGAATAATAGTAAAATTTTGCCTAGAATTACATCTAAAATGTGTCCTTTATTTATCACACTCTTTCACCCTTTCTTCACTTTTGATGACCCGTTAGAATGTTGAGTGGTGATTCTGTGTATGATGGTGAAAATGAAATCTTTTTGTGGGTTTGACTTGATTAGTGGAGTGGTTGAATGATTATAATTGAGTTTTGGATGATGGGTATTTGTGTGGATAGGATTCAGCAAGGAAGACATAAAGGTGCAGATTGAGGATGGGAATATTCTTCACATCAAAGGGGAAGTTTGGAGAGAGGAGCCTCAAGCAAAGGAGAAGGATACTGTTTGGCATGTGGCTGAGAGAGGCACTGGGAAGGGAGGGTTCTCAAGGGAAATTGAATTGCCAGAGAATGTGAAGGTGGATCAGATTAAGGCACAGGTGGAGAATGGAGTCCTCACTATAGTTGTGCCTAAAGATGCAACACCCAAAACGCCTAAAGTGAGAAACATTAACATCACTAGCAGGCTTTAAGGTTTTGAAATCTAGAATATGTTTCTATGAATAATAATTGAGAACAAGAAAAAAAAAATGTGTTAATGATGTACTAAGGAATAAGACAATATCGGTTCTTTTGTATGTGTGTGTGTGTATAGTGTCCCCTCTTTGATTGATATGAACCTTGTGTAAATTTCATGTTACTTTGTTGAAACCTTGCTAAATAAACCAAGAGCTTGCACTAGTCTAAAAGATCCGATTCCTCCCACCTTGATCCGTCTGGAAACATAATTTGGTATGGAAAAAAACCAGATATTAGAAATGAGGCATACTCTATCCAACTATCCATCTAATCAGTCATCAATAGTGTGAATATTATATTGGAGCTGTGTAATTGGTAGCAAGTTACCAACTAGATTTCAGAGGAACGTGAGGTGTGTGAATAATAGTAGATAGAAAATTAGTTTTAAGAGCCTGTTTGATTTTCAGTCCAACTTGTAGTGTACAAATTTCGAATCAAAATTCAATAGTCCATCACAAATTGAACGCAAAAGGAAGGTTGTGAATGTTTTGATTATTCAAGCATGCACTAAGTCTCTGGCCTATAGATTTGATTATCAGTTGAGCTGATACTGTGGGGGACTGGGGAGTACTGATTTGGGCCTTTAAAAAATCTTTTATCAATTTCTATTTGCAAGCATAAGTAGCACCAAAACTAAAAATTATGTTATATTATTCTGACTTCTTAATTTTAGACTCTAGAACTTTCAAAAATCTTATATTTATTGATCATTTTATTTTTACATACAATTGCTTCGATCGATCATATTTTAGAGCTGTTAAGCCATTTTTGTTACTGCCTATAAGAGTAACTTTAAAGGCAATTACAAAAACTATTTTACTGTCAAACAACGATACCTTAACAAATTGTATCAATAGAAATTATTTATTATTAGGAATTTATATGTAAGCAACAATTTTTTATATAACTCTTTTTATATTTTATATTCATATAAGTGAGAATGATTTATTTAGTTAGAAAACTTTAATTTTTATTATGTAAAATTTTCTTGAACAAACAGTAGTATAAAAAATAAGATTAGTCTTTAGACGAGTGGATTGAACATCTATGATTTATGATTTTAAAAAAAATATAATCCTCCTGACTTATTAAGTGAAAAAAGTGGACTCACATTGTATAGTTATTGAACTAAAATGAGTTGCAGAAATAATTAAATAGAGTTGTTACCTATGCCATTAGCAAGATGATCACCCCAATCAATCGCCTTGGGCCTTGTTCTGGCTGGGTTTTTTAAAATGGACGATGGGCCACATTCTTTTTATTAAATGAATATGAATATTGTTTGCGGTGAAACGAAAAAGTATCTAAGATGGCTTATCACTAGCATCTTCCAATCAGTGTTATTAACATCCTCTAATCATTGCATGTCACTGTTGCCACCTACATGCTTTTGTCACATTGTTACTAATAGTCTTTTGAGATATCTTTTATTTAGTGGATTTCTTTAAAGCTGACTTTGATTTAGAAAAGAGAAATATAATAAATGAAAACAAAAGAAATAATTTGAAAAAAGAGAAATAGAATATAAATAAAGTAATATGTTTATTGTTTGATTTAAAATAAATATGTGAGAAATAGAATAGAAATAATTTTTTTGTGAATAGAATAGAATTTTTTTTTTTGTAAAGTTACTTTGTATGGATAAAATAAAAAATTTCAGGGTGTGTTTAGTTTGTATTTTTATTTTCTGAAAACTGTTTTCATTTTTAAAAAATATGAATTCTAAAAACATATTTGGTTTGACTTCTTGTTTTCTGTTTTCAAGAACTAAAAACACTAAAAATGTGTTTTCAAAAGAAAATGTATTTTTAAATTTGCTTAAAATTGCATTCCTTGCCACCGGATTTTCATTTTACCCAAAATGAGGTTTCTAATTTTAACTGAAAATACTGAAAATGAGATTTTATTGTTTTCAGTTTTTGATTCATTTGGGAAAATATTTTCACTGAAAATGTTTTCAAAAATCCAACTAAACGCATTTTCATCACCATTTTCTATTTCAGTGAAAATGAAAACAGAAAACAATCAAACCAAACACCTCCTAATGTTTTCTGCACCTACAAACTAGTAACTTATTTCTGCATAAAATCATCCACACCAAATTTTGAGACAACATTTGTGTTTTATTTTTTCCTCATCATGATATTAATACGAAATAATTTTGTGAAAAGTGATAATTAATTTTTGTTGGGGACTATAAGCACATATTAGGTGAATATTTCTTTTCCAATATGATTTATTTCATACTAAGGGATCAATCAAGATTCAAATCTTGAATCACTCGATTAAAAGATCCAAGTTGCTACCACTTATGTCAATCATTATTGATAAATAATATTTCTGTTTGTATTTTTTATTTGTTCAACCAAATAGAGCATAAGGCTAAAAAACAAATAGAGAGCCAAATCCAACTCAATTTTACAAGAATAAATTTGCTTTGAAACTAGGCTCAAGTTTAATAAATTTTAGTGGGTTTTTTTTTTATCATAATGGGTCATTTTTGCTAACTAAATATCATTTTAAGTTGGTCTCTAATGTACTACCTTTCGTTCTATATACAAGAAACATAGGGCAAATCATCAAGACTAAGAAAAGTGGTAGTTACATTTAATACTATCATAAATTTAAATTTTGTTCTAAAAGTGTCATTAAGTTTAAATATTGTAAGTGATGATCTCATTTAATGTTAATACTCATAATCCAATGAGTGAATGCCTAATAAATAGAGTTAACAATGAATTAAGGGTATAAAAGAAATTTAACCCTTGATAAGTTTGAAAACTAGTTAGTGTTTCTTATAATTAGGACCAAAGAAAAAGTTAATTTGTTGCTTATATATAGGACATGAGGTAGTATTTATAGAGTGGGTGATTCAAGCTACATAGGATTTCGATAACCCTAGTTACACATGGGTGGTGTCACTTTGCAAAGTGTTACCTGTTCAGGTGGCTTCATCCAGTCAGACATATTTTTTCAAAATAGTATAGTCTTTCTAACTTGGAGGTGTTACCCTGCATGGCTTCACACAAGTTTAATAGAAATATATTTTGGGCATTTTTGGACTATGTAGAAAAAATATATTTATATACAATTTTAATGTTGTGATTTGTAGAAAAAAATATAGTAGTATATAAATTTAATGTTGTATAAAAAATGTTTTATTTAATAATTTAATAGAAAATAGTATAGTTGATGAATAAAGTTTAATAGAAAACTATTTTGGGCATTTTTTAGTTTTGTAGGGAAAATGGTTTTAATTAAAAAATTTAATAGGTAAAATAATTTTATAATAATATTTAATAGAAATATTATTAAATAAGAACTACATGAAGCCAAGCATCACCTATGTGAAACTATGTAGGGTGGTGTCACCAATTCAGAAAGGTTGTGCTATCTTAAAAAGAAACATGTTTGACTAGGTGAAGCCATATAGGGTGATACCACCAAATCACTAAGTCACCTAAACTAGTGACATTTTGTAGAGTGACGTCAAGTAGAGAAGAGTTGACCCATGTCACCAAAATCCTATGTGACTCGAATCATCCATGTTTGATAAATACTTTTTTAAAATGTTATAATAAAAGTGCATTATAAAATATTAATATGTATTATTAACATTTTTCTTCATTCAACACTTTTTTCAGCACTATTATTGTTTTTTATTTTTTCATATTTTATATTTCTCTATTTTTTCTTCCTTGTATAATTTTTTGGGCAATTTTTATGCAAAAAATTCTAATAAAATATTCAAATAATAGGATTTCAAATTGGTTAAAATTCACCCTAAATATTTACTTAATCCAAATAAAAAAATGGACAAAGAGAAAATAGTATTTATATCTTTTGGTTGTTTTATGACTTAAATTTGTTTAAGATTTCTTATAAATAACTAAATTTTGTTATAGGCCTTTAATAAATTTTTATTGTTTTATATTTCAATATTAAAAATTTTGTTGAATCAATATCATCAATTAAATGATAACGTGATTTAAATTTATGTATGGATAAAGAGATTATATCATTGTTGTGATTCTACATATATACATGTTGTCATGTCCATTAAATACTAATTGAAGGTTATTGCCTTTGATTCCAAATTGGATAATCATTTGACATGCAAAGCCTACAACTTATATGACATTAAATGGTTTTAATCTACTTTTTCTTTTCAACACGAGAAAACAATTTATAGATAAGTATATGATAAATATACTTATTCAATAAATACTTAATTAAGTTGTTTATGCAAACTAACTCTTATCTCTATTTTATGTTAACTACTGCAGAAAATGGTTTGGTCTCCTCGATCACAATGATTTTCCTATAGTAACCCAACTCCACAATCCATATATCCAGTTAAAATAGATTTTCTATATTTACGCATTCATAAATCAAATTTGTTGGATGAAAATCAAAGAGTTCATATACTTCAAATATATATTAGTAATTAAGTTAAAATTGCTGAGATGAAATATATGAACCGTTTAATTTGATTCAGCCAACAATTTTTATTAGCTGAATCTGTGAATGTAAGAAATCCTAATGGTAGAGTCCTGGTGAGTAATTTCTAGCCAATATTAAAGGTGTCATTACCTGGTTAAGAAAACTAATCAATGCATGCAGTGGGTATCAGGCTGAATAAAAAGGAACGATGTGGAAAGAGTTATTCCCCGGAGTTAATAAATAAAGCGTGTAATGAAATAGTAGTATATACTATATATTGTTTGAAGTAACTTCATCAAATCAAACAACTAATTAAGATTTCTTGGTCCATAAGAATCGGTATATGTAAAGGCCAAAAATCAAAAGATTGTGATTAAGAATGGGGTGGTTCATATACATTATATTTTTCTTCATTATACCTTGTGATTATAACATGTACATGCTTATAAGAGGACAAGGCAATGCTTACACGGAAACAGAAATAAAGGGTTATGTTTATGTAATGTCCAAAATGAAGAACAAACAGAAAGCACTAATCAGCATCCACATATGTCAAAAAGTATTAATTAATAGACATGAGCAAAATTAGTTTATTTCTGTAACCAAAGAAGAAATTAATTTTCTTTCTCTTTCATATTCAATTCTTTTCCTCCAACAATAAAATAAACGTCCAACAGGGTGCAGAATTGCAGATTAACCTTGCAATTCAATGCGCATGTCCTTTCCTATCCAACTAAAAGGTCCCTCGTGGGCTCCACCGAGGCAAAGTCAAGATATATTTGTGTAAGGAGGTAGTAACATTGTAGACTTAATTAAAATAAAGTCTTATAATATAAAATTTTTATTATTATTAATTGATTATATTATTTTTTATGATACAATTATTGACTTTCATAATAATTGTTTAATATAAAAATATTATGTACAACATGATAATTGATAAAATAGAAAAGGGTGAATATCTAATTTTTTCTCCAAAAATGTATAGTAATCAATTGATTCTTGAAAGATGAAAAATATAAATTTAATTTTTTAATATATAAAAAATATGTTAAATTAGTTTTATCGTTAAATTTATAAAATTATTTTATCATTAAGTTATAATGATAAGAATTAATTCGATGATAAGTTGTAAAATTTAAAGATTAATTTGTTATTAAATTATTTGTAGGATTAATTTATTATATTTTTTTATATTCAGAAATTAAATTTATATTTTTTTTTATAAACTAATTTGTTACTACATCATATTTTCAAAGATAAACAATGAAAGATTTTAAACTCGGGACTAATGAGACAATTTATTTATAAAAAAAAATCTAATAATATAAAAGAGTGAGAAAAAAGAAATAATAAGTTCAAACACATAAAAATAGGAGGTGTAAATATAAATTTTTAAGATTAATATTTCTAATTTTATTAAAATAAAGACATACATTTTTTATCCTCGTTTCTAAAAAATAATTAAGGAGATTCGACCATAAAATTAGGAGATGCAAAATAGTAATACAAAATTTAAAAATAAATACATGTAATTTTATTAAAATAAGAAAATACATTTACTCATCCTCAAATACATATAGTGCTGCCTCCGGAGATAAATTTGATAATTTATCCATAAAAAAAAAAAAAAAAAACTTTTACGTGTTGGCAGGAGGAGAGGTATTATAAGTTATAACGTTTAAGTTAGGGAAAGGCTTATGTACTAACACTGATATGCTATGAAATGGCCCCAGTTGGCTGTTGTTAAAACGACAGGAACATGGAGCCAACATGTTACCTTTTTGTTATTTGCCTTAACCAATGTTTTATCAACACGTGTTATTCTCCAAATTCCAAATTCACCACCCAATCACTTGTAACAGGCATTATGCCTAATTGGTCCGTCGCACCGAAAAAGTAGGAAGTCATATTATATTGAAAGGAGTTGTCTAATCTATTTCAAATAAAAATGAAGTTAAACAAGTTCACATAACAGTGAATTTTTTTTTATGTATTATAAAAGGATTGGTTGTGGATATTAATTATGCTAATTAAATGTAATGAGATTTTTAATTTTATTTGAAGTAAATTAAACAATAAGTAAAACTTACTCATATCTATTTTAAGTAAAGTCTTAAATTTAAATTTTAAGGAAAGAAAATCCATTTAAGATGATCGTTGATAAAATTAATAAATATAAATATTATGTACTGACTCAAAAAATAACTTATATTAATAATAGTAATAACTAATGAGTTCGGTTCGGTACATACTTAACATATAAAACTTTTTTGCAAAATTAATCACTTATTAAAATTAAAATTAAATTTTTTTAATATTATAACTGTCATTAGTATATTTTTAATAAAACTTTTTGTCTGTTAATTTTTTAAATTTTCCTAACACTAATTAGGAAGACGAACTATTTTCCCACTCAATAGCAACCAGTTTCGGCTAGTGGCTAACTGCTAACGCCTAACACCACACCGGCTTGATACGACCCTACTCCGGAAAAAAGTGTTGTCATCATGATATTATAAGTATTTGACCAATTGAAATTGTTGTTATTTTTAATTTTTGATAATGTATGGATTATCACTGTTGTATGTAAATATTAAATACTAAACTAAAACTGAATTATTTTTTTTATTATTTATAAGACTCAAATTTAAAATGATATTTTTTATAAGACTTAATTTATAAAAATTTTGTATTAATAATTTTTATATTAAAAATATCTCTAATTTAAAAAATAAAGATAAAGATAACATATTGACAAAAAATTAAAAAAAAACATTAATTACAAGAATAATTTAAAAAAGAAAAATTTATTATTATCAATTAAATTAATTATTTTTTTAAATCTTAATAAATTGAGTAATAGATTCTTATATATAAGAATACGAAGTATCTGCTATTTAATAATAATTTTTTTTTTTGTGAGTTACATAAGCCTATTAAACTATTTATAAGTCTTCTGACTTGGACAACAGTTGCATGAATAGGGGGATTTGATTGAGAGGAAAAAAAAGTTTAGTCTCTGTCTATTTATATCCTTCATGACCATTTCTGGCCATCTTTTTTTGTTGCTTTTGGGAATAGTCAAATATTATCTCATTATTATTAATTCTTTTCAAAGAAATAACTTACCTCTTACTTGATATGCATTTGGAGCATCCTTAAAGACAATGAAATATTGAATTTAAAAGCTTTTTTTGGATGTTATTATATATATAAAAACTTCAGAAGATTTTTTTCCTCGTATGTATATATAACAATTCTTCCCTATATTTTTTTCTTATACAAGCATGATCTTAACTTCTCGATTTCTCTAAATATCTAATATAAAAAGAATCAAATTATTCCTAGAGTAACTCTAAGAAAATTACTCCTTATCATCATCATTATTTATTTTTTAAAATTTAATAATTAAAATTAATTACTCATTATAATAATAAGATTTTAAAAATAATGATAAAAATAAAAAATAACTCTCTTAAAATTACTTTTGAATAACTTGATCCCCTCATCTAATTTAGGTACATAAAAGGGTTTAGGTTAAACATGAAATTGGTGTATCAAACTAGAATTGTATTTTAGAAATATTATCTTAATTCAGTTAAAGTTGGGATTGTTTCATAAACATATTTTTGAGTTAAACTTCTATTCTATCTTAAGTACTATACTTATTTTCGTGCTCTAACAAAAGAATCTTATAGCATATTAGTTGTCAACGAAGACTATTATTGCACTTAGCTGAAAAGACAAAATCATGAATAACAGGGTAGCTTTTATTAGCTCTTTCGTAGTGCAATAAAGAATAGTTTCAACTCTTACGATGTGCCTCAACCACCACGATTACTTCATTATCAGTATTTGTTTTATTTAATATTTAAAGGTGAATCCTCATTTTTAAAGAAATAATAATACTTTTAAAATTGTAACTATAGTTTCTTCTTACCTTATTAAATTAAAATACAATAGTAAGAATGAAGAATCTCTGCTTAAATTTTCACCTTAATTAATTTATCGCAATCTCTATGCTTTGTATTTCATTGATAAGAATTAAGGAGTTTATTAGTTATTACTTTTTTACAAATTTATTAGTATTACTTTTAAGGGTTTTTCTGTTGCCCATGTAGAGACACATATTAATAACATTTATCATATTAATTAGATAAAAATCTTTTGGTGTACAAAAAATATTTTCACTTTCATGTATCATAAGTATAAAATGATGACAATTATTTTTCTCCAACTTTTTTTTATTTGAGTCTTTGATAAAGATGATAATGGGATGAGATAGATACAGGTAATAGTTCTTTCATACTCATCCATACTTAACAAGTATATGTAAAGTGAGTACTCGCGATTTTATATATATATTCACGGACACTAACAAATATTTGTAGATACTTGTTAAAATAAAATAAAAATGTTATGTAAAAATAAATAAATATTCTTGAGACATATATTTATATCAAAAATAATTTTATAACATATATTTATATTAAAAACAAATTAAAATGTTTTATTTTAAATATACTTAAGAATATTTAAATAGTTCTAAAGCGGGACATGCTATTCCAAATTAATGACTACAAAACATATATATCCTAATTTAACGAGGGTGAGAAAGAAATAAGTCTCTTATATCATTAGAATAATTTTATATTATATGTTCTTTCAATAATATAAATGCAAAATATTTGAATAAATTTCTGGTTGCCTGAGAAAATTTTTCATTAAAAACATTAAAAATTAAAAAATTATGCAACAATAAGACTTGATCTATTTTTTGTTTTATCAAAAATGTTTTTTAATAAAATTTAAAAATACTAGTTAATAATTAATGTAAAGTTGCTATTCTAAGAGTTTTATCATCTTCGACGTAAACGCTTTTAACCTTTTTTTTTCCTATACCTTTAACCTTTTCAATGAAACGAAAGGCGAAAGCAAAGGTGAAATGAGATTTCCGTTGGTAGAAATCTGTAGTAAAAAAATAGTAGTATTTCATTAAGGAAAAAAAAAAGACCAATTGCTCAAAAGGAAAATGGCCCATTACAAGAGGCAACGGAAAGGCTTAGTAGCTGCCTACTGGGATTTTTGCCCCTTAAATACATTTTTTTTTTTTTATGGTTGTGTATGGGATGAAGATTCAAAATTTTAAGAAATTTAAGATACATAAAAATTTAATTATATTAATTAATTTTTTTACAATATTTTGTTTAGAGAAAATGTTTATTTTTTTGTTTGAATTTTTTATTTTAAAAACTACTTTAATTTCATAATTTGTAAAGTTTTCTTTATGAATGTTTACTTTTAAAAATGCTTTAATATAAAATCTATTTTTGACTGCAATAAATGTTTATTTTAGTAATTGTTAGTGATTTACCATAAATGTTAGTCAAAACTTAAAAAATGAAAAGAAAGTAATTAGTAAAATAGAAAAATGTATTAAATGGAATGATTAATTATGCATTTTTTAGATAGCGAATAAATGCAAAATATATACTTTTTTTTAAAGGTACAAAATCATATACTAAGTACTTAGGATTTTTATTTTAACATAATTTTACGACTGTGAAAATGCTGTTTGATAAAAAAAAGACTGAAAAGAGTAAACAGTGATAATTTTTTATTACTAATAAATATGTAAATATATATTTTATTGCTAAAAAATATATTTATTTATAAATATGAATTAAGATTTAAGAGAGGTGTAAGAAAAGAAAAGTGGTGTAGAAAAAAGAGCCAAAGCAATGTGTAGAAAAGAGTGAGGGAGGGGAGAGATGTAATTGAGAAAAAAAAGAAGAAAAAAAGAGATATATGAAAGATGAGAAAGGGAGAATAGAGGAAAGAGAGATGAGAGTAGATATTCATACTAAGACAGAAAATAAAGAACTTAATTTGTTTCCGTTTTAAAAGATATTTAAATTATCTTTATTTCACTTTAAAAAAATCTTACAAGATATCCACCATTTTGAAAAATTGTCTAATTTTAATATTCAAACAAGTCATTTTACTACATACTAGTCTCAAATTCCGTTGAAAAAATAAACTTTCATCAAACTACACTACCAGTTAGTCAAACAGCAAAAAAAAAAAAAGTCCACTTTCCATTTTCTAAATAGCTAGCCTTAATTTTTTTTTTATATAAAAAAGAAAGAATTAATCAAAAAAAAAAGAAAAAAAAAACAAATATGACACTCCACATGCATAAAATTAGTTTTTTCCTGTACAGGAGATCCAGCTCGGAGGCCACGCTACGAATCAGAGGCATATTAAGTTTCATCTGGACCACTCCAACATGCGGGCCCGACTCCGAACCTTCCCCTTAAGAAAAATTAAAAAATGATTTTGTGGTTAAATTTATGAAATTATTTTATTATTAAATTATAATATTCAATGATTAGTTTTACAATAAATTAATATCTAATTTAATTATCTATTAAATCAATTTGTCATATTTTTGATCATCTAAATTTTCCATATTCCAGAGCAATGAATCACTTCCTCACGTTTTCTTTAAATCTGAAAATAAAACACCGGTCACCCGCGCGACACACCGGTCTCTCCTTGCACGTGAACGTACGCTACCACTTCCCCTCTGAAAAAAAACACCTTCGATTCTCTCTCATTTCTCTTTCTCGCAACAGAGGCTTTGCTATAATACGTGACACCCACCACCCACCACCCACCACCCTCCCCTCACGCCACTCACACCACTCTCTCTTGTTTTAGTTTTTAGTATTTACTTTTTATTTCCTCAGCACAGCAACACCTCAGTCCCATGTTGTTTCATGTTTGTTCCCCCATGGCGCCAATTCCCTAACCAACCACGACATCAATACCACCACCAAGCACGTTCAGAGCTTTTGGGTTCGAGTCCGATATATGCAGCTGTCTTAAATACTTGGACTAGAATTAAACTAGATTACCTCGGACGACTTGAACCACTAAAATGAAGTCCGCGCGAGTCAAAGAAGCGATTCTGTTAGTGTTTATGTTTACTATCTTAACCATTGCAGGTTCGGATCTAGCTTCGGACAGAGCCGGGTTATTGTTACTCCGAAGCGCGGTGGGGGGACGCACTTTGTTATGGAACGCCACCCAAACAAGCCCTTGTTCGTGGACCGGCGTGGTCTGCGCCAGCGGGAGAGTAATCATGCTGCGTCTTCCCGCGATGGGTCTCTCCGGTTCGCTTCCCTCCGGTTTGGGCAACCTCACCGAACTGCAGACGCTCTCTCTCCGGTTCAACGCGCTAACCGGACAAATCCCCGATGATTTCGCTAACCTGAAAGCTCTCCGTAACCTCTATCTACAGGGAAACTTCTTCTCCGGCCAAGTCTCCGATTCGGTGTTCGCGTTGCAGAATCTCGTGAGGTTGAATTTAGGTAACAACAATTTCAGCGGCGAGATTTCGCCAAAGTTCAATAGCCTCACTCGTTTGGCCACTCTTTATCTCGAACGCAACAATTTCACTGGTTCGATCCCTGACCTCGATGCTCCGCCGCTCGATCAGTTTAATGTGTCGTTTAATTCGCTAACCGGATCCATTCCGAACCGGTTTTCGCGTCTGGACCGAACCGCTTTTCTCGGAAACTCGCTGCTCTGCGGGAAGCCTTTGCAGCTTTGCCCCGGAACTGAGGAGAAGAAGGGTAAACTATCCGGTGGCGCCATTGCGGGCATTGTGATTGGTTCCGTGGTTGGTGTGTTGTTGATTCTGTTGCTTTTGTTCTTTTTGTGTAGAAAAAATAATAGGAAAAATGAGAATGAAACTTTGCCACCTGAGAAGCGTGTTGTGGAAGGTGAAGTGGTGTCTCGTGAGAGTGGCGGGAATTCAGGTTCGGCAGTGGCGGGTTCGGTGGAGAAGAGTGAGATTCGGAGTAGTAGTGGTGGTGGTGCCGGAGATAATAAGAGTTTGGTGTTTTTTGGGAATGTGAGTAGAGTGTTTAGTTTGGATGAGCTGTTGAGGGCTTCAGCTGAAGTTTTAGGGAAAGGCACGTTTGGGACGACTTATAAGGCGACGATGGAGATGGGGGCGAGTGTGGCAGTGAAGAGGTTGAAGGATGTTACTGCAACAGAGAAGGAATTCAGGGAGAAGATTGAGCAAGTGGGGAAGATGGTTCATCACAACTTGGTCTCACTAAGGGGCTATTACTTTAGCAGGGATGAGAAGCTGGTTGTGTATGACTACATGCCTATGGGAAGCTTATCTGCTCTCTTACATGGTAATTGGTACCCCCATCTTTCATGCTTGGTTGTTGTTGTTTTTGGACAATAGTGTCTTCTCTTTTTTCTCTGTCTTTGTGCTAATTGCTTTCGTTTCTAATTCAGGTGAATGAATGATTGTGGTTGTTCTTGTGTCTACTCCATGTTATCTCTTTGGGTGACTACTTGTTGTTTTTATGTTTCTCTATGCTTTTGTTGTTGTTTCTTGTTCAGTTTTGTAATGTACTGTCATGGCCTAGTTTTCAGTTCTGCTAACTGTCTTGTCTAGAGTGTGCCTTCATTTTATCACATTTTCTGCTTGTCGGATTTTGGTTTACTTTTTCTGAGTTAAAAGGGTTTGGTTTAGTGACAAAATTGATGTTTGATATTCTAGTTTGGATATATAATGGACGCCAATGCATACTTGCACTAGATTATGTCCAAGGGAGAGAGAATCTTGTATCAAGAGTGAAGTCTGGTGTCTAAAAAATAATCTGAGAAAGCTGAAGTTTTTTGCCTCTTAATTAGGTCTTCAGCTGATCCTCAATGTTCTAATGGAAAATTTGTCGTCAGTAAATGTTTTCTTTCAGGATTGTACTTTCTAACACTTAAAAAGTTATTTTGTAGTAATGTTGACTATGTAAGGCTCCAGGATTTAGTGATTGGTTGTTAAATTCTTCTTCACTTGTGAAATGTAGTCTGAGGCTCAAAGGCTCTACTTCTGATGAAATGAAAAATGTAGGCTGCATTTGGTAATTTGTAGTTGAATGAAACTGCAATGAATTTGAATTGGGATGCAATTTTTTTTTAATTTGGATGCTATGAAGTCAAGCACCATGATCTGACATTTTAGTCTTATATATGTTTCTGTTTTTGTTGTTATAGCAAATGGTGGAGTAGGGAGGACTCCACTGAATTGGGAAACAAGGTCTGCCATTGCCCTTGGTGCTGCTCGTGGGATTGCATACATTCATTCGCATGGCCCAACATCCTCCCATGGAAACATCAAGTCATCGAATATCCTTCTCACCAAAACTTTTGAAGCTCGTGTCTCTGACTTTGGCCTTGCTTACCTTGCTCTCCCAACCTCTACACCAAACCGTGTGTCTGGTTACCGTGCGCCAGAGGTCACTGATGCACGCAAGATATCCCAAAAGGCCGATGTCTATAGCTTTGGTATCATGCTTTTGGAGCTGCTTACAGGGAAGGCTCCTACTCATTCTTCACTAACTGAGGAAGGGGTGGACCTCCCAAGATGGGTCCAATCTGTGGTTCAAGATGAGTGGAACACTGAGGTATTTGACATGGAGCTTCTAAGGTACCAAAATGTTGAGGAGGAAATGGTCAAGCTTTTGCAGCTTGCCCTTGAATGTACCGCTCAATATCCTGACAAGAGACCTTCAATGGATGTGGTGGCAAGCAAGATTGAGGAAATTTGTCATCCTAGTTTAGAGAAAGAGGAAGGGAAGAACCATGATTTTAAAGATGCTGATAATGGATTTTCCCAACAGTACTATTCTGTTGACTCGGGTGTGTCACAAGCTTGAATACAGAATTGAAGAAAGACCCCTTATATCATCATTAGCCACACCCAAGCTTGAATATAGAATTGAAGAAATACCTCATTATTTCATCGTTGGCCTGTTTTTGGTATGCATATTACACAAGTGTTGTTTGTTTGTTTGTTTATTCATTTGAGGAATTATAGAAAACCAGCTGTGTATGTCCTTTGTCTTACACTCTTACTACCTTTTTTTCTCCTTAGATTTTGTTATTCTGAATCTTTGTTGGGGGTTTCTATTCCCCACTATATTTACTACTTCAGTTTTAGAGGATTATTATGCGTGAATTTGTGAATAATTTGTTTGAATATATCTACATTGTTTCTCCCTCCTATTTTTAGTCGGATTGCGTTGTGTCTAGCAGTGAGGTAAAGTCATATATTCTGGCCTATAGTTTTTCAATAACTGTGTGCCTAAGGTGGTGAGGGATCGAGGTAGCTCTGCATAATAATGTCAAAACACATTTCTTCCAATTTGGAGGTTTCATTGACGCTAATGCTAAGAAGAAAAGAATCAGTTTCTGTGATGATCCAAAGTTGTTTTTCTTCAAACAATCTTAACTACTCACCCATCACATTAAGAGGTATAATTAAAAATACGAATCAGCTTTTTTGAAGTGACAGCTAAGGTTCAAACTCGTTAAGATAAAACTAAAGAGTATATCTCTCTAGGTTATTATTAGGCAGTCTATGTTGACAAAACAAAAGTTCATCGTGAAATTATTTTTTATTCAACTAATTTTTTGTTTGAAATACAAAATACAAGTAAATTCAAGAAAAGCAGAGCATGTAAATATGTAAGGATATAACGAGGACAATGAAATTTAAATGTAGGATCTCATAATTAAATAACTTAATGACATTTGAAAAGGCATGAATCACCATATACCAAGTTAAATTTCAAATCTCAATTAAAAATGATATATATTATTGCATTAACAAATTTAATTGGTACTGATAGTGGAGTCCAATAGAAAGACCTAATCTCATATAACACGATGAATTAAAATTTAAAATTTGATTGAAAGAGATATTCACATTTAATGTTTAATAGTGTCTCAAATAAAATTGTTTCAAAAAGAAAATGTTTATGAAAAAAATTATTAGGTTAAAAATATTTTAAAATATATTTTTAAAGAAGTATTACTTGCTTTCTTTTAAAATATTTTTGAAAGATTTTGTATAATAATTGGAAAGTTGTTAAATGTGTTTTAATTCCTAAATATACTATTATATACACCATCCTGTTTTGGCTGTGTTCTATTCTTGGGCAACATCTTTGTATCTTCAAATTCTAAGATAAATCTTGGCCAAAAGAAAAGAAAAGAAAAAAACAATTATAATACATCAACACCCGACCTCAGACCATGATAGAGATAGAATTTTCTGCTCAGTGCTTTCCTTTTAAGGCATTTGTTCTTGTTCTTGGGAAGTTGACATATTCTTTGTTGCACACGTTTTTGAGTGACAAAGAGCATTTATGCTTTTAAATTTTTACCACTGCCAAAAAAAAAAGTGCATTTAATTGCATACGAAAATGTTTTATTATGCTTCTTTTGCTTTTTGATTCAACTTCAGTTTGTTGAAACTTAGTTGTAAAGATTCTAAAGAATTATGCTTTCCAACTTATAATCTAAAATTATGCCATCCGAGAAGAAAAAGAGAAAAAGACAGATAAAAGTGAAATCTGGCTTCGCTTCTGATGCAATTTTGATTTGTTGAAACTGAGTTGTTTCAGTTAGTTTGGAAAGTGATTATCTGAGTTTAGTGCTATCAAATACTTCACCACATGCTTCTACACATGTTATTTTAGTAGAGCATGACATAAGAATTAAGGCTGTAGTGGAGGAGGTTGGGAATATAATGTCAGGAATTCGAATTTCAATACGCAAAAGAAAAATAAATTAGGTTAGATAAAGATGAAAAAAGTGGGTCAAAAATTCATATGGTATTTATCCAAGTATGCATGGTTATATGTAGCATTTGAATTTTTTTTTTAATCTTATTTTTCTATTTAATAACATTCACCGTCAGAAGACTAGGTTCCATCTACAAAATATTCAATTGAAAATTAAATTTTTGCTGGATAAGCTTGAAATTATTTTAGGCACGTTGAGTCTCAATTTCAAAGGGACCGTAAGGTCTGAAGTAGTTAACTGTCAGTCTTGGAAGCAAATGTCTTACTCCATGAACTGGACCCTTAATCCACTACGGCCGAATAAATACTTATATAAGAAAAATTAAGAAAAATATAATTCTTATCAATAAACTAAAATTAATTTATGTATAACAGTATAAGTCGACTTATACAAGTTATCTCAATTTACTTTCTCCACAAGTTTATTTAGTCAAACCAACTTATAAATTATTAAATTAACTTGTTAAACACACTATATTATACACTAGACAGAAAACCTAGGTGATGCACGGAAATTGTGAAGGGACTAATTTTTTGTCTGTAAAAAAAATATTGATAATTTTGTCAATTTCTTATATCTTTTAAAAAAAATACTATAAAAAGAAAAGAAAACAAAGAAATGAGCATTTCCTGTTTCATATTATGAGCCAATGGTTATCTACAAATGTAGACAAATATTTTCTTTTAATTTTAATTCAAATGCTCCATTCTTTCAAAGAAAAAAAAAAGTTATATACCAACAATGTAAATTTTTTTACATAATCATTCAATTTATAATAATAATAATAATAATAATAATAATAATAATAATAATAATAATAAGTTTGTTAAATTTTAAAATGATCATCTTAAAATAATTCAAAACAATAATTTATGACTAAATGATATTATAAAATAATTTTATACACGTCTTTGTACCCTTAGTACATAAACATTAAATTTTTTTTCAAAAATAATCTTTTCACGAAGACATGATTTCACTAAAAAAATATGTAATAAAAATATATTTCTATTGTGTAAGAAATGCAAACCTGTCATTCCACTATATAGTTTTACAAAATATCAGAAATTGAGTTTAATTGGCTTGATCTTAAATGAAACTAGCATATAAGTTGATAAAATGATAGTTCGTACTAACTTGAATGATATCCGGTATAGTACTTTCTATTTAAGAATGATTTTTTTCTAAAACGTGGTCTCAACAGTTTAGCATAAAATATTATTCACACTCCCAAAGTTATTCAACACACCTCCCTTTCCTTTTTTATATTTGTTATTTTCTAAAATGCCCTTTTATTCATACCTCTCCCTAATTATCCAAGATGTTGGGATGGAGGTATCCTGATATAGATCAGGACTATGTGACTGAATTTGGCTAAAATATATGGCACAAAACTCTGCCGAGGATGGCTTTATAACTAATTCTGATCATTACAATACAGACTACATTCGGGAAATCTATTCTAATACTAATGATTGCAAGAAGAGCCATAGTTTTTTTATTAGTTTGTTGGCTGCTGCACTGTATACAATGCGTTTTTAGATAATGGAGGGGTAGGTTTATTTAAAGCATGGCTTGGAGGTATTTTGAAGTAGACAAGGTGGGTATAAATATGGAATCTGGTTGCTCCGGTTGGCTGGAATTCGAGATAATAATTTAAATGTCTTGATGAAGTTGCTCCGGTTCATCTTTGCCTTCGTCATTAGCAACGAGTAGGGGCAGAGAGTTTGGATAATTAGAAAAAGTATAAATAAAAAGGCATTTTGGATAATAACAAATATAAAAAAGGAAAGAAATATAAGGTTAGTCTAATGGTTGAAGAATGATGAAGGAAGAAGAGGAAAAGGTTGTGAGTTCATTTCTTCCAACTAACATTTCTAATAAAACTAATAAATTAGCATTTGCTGAGAAAAAAAAGGGAGGTATGTTAAATAATTTATTGGTATGAATAACATTAGTCTGCGACATAATGCAACTGGATTTTCCAGCCCGAACACATTTATTTGGGCCTGGTAATGAGTCAACAGCGTTTCATTTCTTGTTTAGGCTAAGGGAGTTACTATTTGCACTCCCACATGTGGCTAATACACTCTCCTTTTGAAAATTTCCCCCCAAAATATCCTGTGCTTTAGAAATTAAAATACCACGGTGCTCCTTATGCCGATTGCCTACATGGTTGCTTCTCCTACTACTATCTTCGACCTCAATTCCTCTCCATCACCACTATCCTCGTTGTCATACCAAGGACTTCATCTCTAGTTTTATAAAGCACCAGTGCAACTTCATCCCTAAATCCAAGTACCTATCAAAATCTGATAAAAATCATTTTTGTTTTCTTCTGAAATCTTCTTGTTTCTCCTTAATCTCCACCATTGCTCAACACCCTCATTAACCCAACAAAGAGGATCATAGATCCAACTTAAACCTACATCATTAGATCCAATAACAAAGAACCCACTCTTGCTACAGTGACGAACATGTGCTCAAGCCTCAAGGTGGACCTTTCAACATCAAGATAAGGGATACCATCAAAAGGGCCAAGTAGAGGGGAGTGCATTAGTTTATGAAATATAGGGTATTTTGGGAAAATAAATTACAAAAGAGAGTGCATTAGAAATAAAGGGCAGTGTAAATAGCAACTCCCTAGGCTAATTGGTTGGGTTGAGCTTGGAGTCTGGCATTAGAACCGGGACAAGTTAAGGTGGGAGAAAAAAGAAAAATAAGCTTAGTCACTTAGTTGGTAAATGTAAATCAATTGTTGATTCTAAACCTATTTTAATGTTTTATCATTTAATAATCAATATCAATTTGTTTCTAAAGCTATTTACGCATATAATATTGTATATAAAAACGAATTAAGGGAGAAGATATCACATATTTGTCTTCGTAAACATGATACGTATTAAAGATAGGAACAATACAATGACATGAAATTGGTGAGCTCATAGAGAAAATTTTAGAAAAGGAACTGCATTTACACTTGACAACGACAATTGTGGTGTGGCAATTCCATGAAGAAAAAATGTTAGAGACTTGAGGGATAATACTATGGTTCGGAGAATCTCTGCTTTTGAGACAATGGGGTCGACTCAACAATTAATTTGCACTACAATATAATCCCATCGTGTTATTTTCCAAGTCAAGCTTCACTATAATATAAAGTTTTAGCTAGTAAATACAATAAAACAAGATGATAGGATGACCTTGTTATATCCTCTTGAAGGGATGGAGAATATGAAATGGGAAAATATTTCTTAATCTTTTCATGTTGGTTTGTAAGTCAACCTGTACTACAAAATATAAATCTTTAAGTGGTAAATAGAATAAAATGAGCAATTGATAGTACATTTTTTTTCCTGCCACTATGCAGGAAGTTATGTAAGGATGCTCTGTTTTTTTTTTTTTTTTTTTTTTGAATAAAAAAGGTTAGGAGATACATACAAGTATTGGCAGGGAGGAGTCCTAGACGTAGGCAGCACAAATAATCTGTAGCAGCATGTGCTATTCCAACTTTAATGACACATTTGATCGGATATAGATACGGATATAAATATTATCTTACTTAAATAAGGATGAAGATAAAAATGAATATTAAAACCTTAATATATAATTTATTTGAAAATATATAAATAAATTTAAATTATAAAAAAATGTAATCCCATATACGCATGGGCTATTTCACTCCATTCTTTATTTTACGTTTTCTTGGGAAAATTAATTGCAAATAAATTTCAATCCATTTAATCGATCAACTCGCTAAAACCCCGTATTTTTTTATTTTTTTTTAAGTCAAATTTTGCTTTGATTACCCTAGTAAAGATATATCATGCATCTGAACTCAATAAAACTCGACAGATATGAGAATAAATATTAAAATTATAAATTCACATCTTTTATTTATATTTATATTGTAGCCGTTCTGTCTTTTAAAAGAATGAAAACGAGAAGCATCATACTCATCGGCGATCCTCGGAGTTGCCATCCCTATTTGGATGTGCTTGAATTGCATATTTTCTGTGGACCGCATCTCCTGCTTAATCTAATGCTCTTATGTTTTAATAGATGTCGTTTTGCCTTTCCAAATAAATAAAATGAGTATGTTTGATTATTATATATTTAGAAAATTATTTTATAAATTAAAACTGAAAAACTGATTTTCAGAGTGTAGAAGTAGGGGGAGATGATATAAAAAATGTATAAAAAAAAGAACATGAGTAATAGGAAACTGAAATAATTTAAAGATATTCTATTTTTTGTTTGTTTTAAAACTCTAAACGAACGTATTCATTTTGATTTTTTTTTTAAATCAGAAAATAGTTTTAAAAATCATGAAACAAAGAGGGCCTAAGTAATAGAATTATCTGATCATATTTTTTTGTTAAAATTATCTTATCATATTTTAGTAAGAGACAGAGAAAACCAAAGTGAAAGTAAATAGCAAAATATATTCTCAATTCTATCATAATATAATATAAAATTTTAACTGATAAATAAAATAAGATGAAAACAGTTATGTTACCATATCCTCTTAATTCAAGAAATTATCCTGTAGATTAAGATTAAACACAAAAAGTTGTGTTTATCTTATGTCCAGCAAAAAAAACACCGTGTTTATCTTATCGGTTTAATTAAGGTGTTTTTATCATTTGTATCTTTGTCCTTATAGAAGAAGTGATTTTTTTAATTTTTATAGTTTATATTAATTATCTTTTAGTTTCTGTAGTTTGAAAATAATTTTAGTTTTTATAATTTGTATTTTAATTTTTTTTAGTCTTTATAATTTATATTTTAATTCACTTTTAATCCTTAACATCAAAATATGAGTAATATTATCAATTCCAATTAATTAGAAAAATATTAGTAACTAATTCATAATTAATTTATCGCAAGATAATATGTAATAAAAAAATAATTGATAATTTATAAATAAAAAAATAGTTGATAATTTATAATTAATTTGTAGCTAATTATTTTTATATAATTTTTTGTAATAAAAACTAAAAGATAATTAAAATATAAATTATATAAACTAAAAAAATCATTTTTAAATTATAGGTACTAAAAAATAGTTAAAATATAAATTATAAGGATTAAAAAGACCACTTTTAAATTATAAGGACTAAAAGAAAATTAAAATATAAATTATAAATAAAAAAAACCACACTCAAATTATAAAAACTAAAAATACAAATAATGAAATGATAAGAAACAAATAATTAATTTAACTTGCTAAAAATAAAAATGGGGCGTAACGTAAGAGTGAAATGAGATAGAGCAGTATGTAGAGTACAAGTGGAGAGGTTGAAACAGCGGTTATATAAGAAAAACAAGGTACTAGAAAAGACAGAGACATATATATTATGTCGTATTGCCATCCTAGATTCCAATCCTTCCTTCCTTCACATTCTATTCTATTTACCCTTTGTTGGTCCGCGAAGTTTCTTGTTTCCTCCAACATATAATACCTCATCTTTCTCTTTCAATTTCTCTCTTCGCTTTTTTTTGATTCACACACAATGGGTCTCTGGGATTCCTTCCTCAATTGGCTCCGCAGGTAAACCTCTTATCCACAATACTACTATTTGTTCATTATATATATATATATATATATATATATATATATATATATATATATATATATATATATATTTGTACTTATTTGGGATTTATTATCTGTGAAATTTCATCCTAAATTTTGGGACATGCTTTATTGATTGAGATTCAGAAAAGCCTTAAAAGTTGAGCTTAGGTTAATTGGTTTTAAGGGTTCCTTTTAAGTCAAGCCCTTTAATGATTGTGAGTTTCTGTTTGTTGGTTGTGTCAGCTTGTTTTTTAAACAGGAGATGGAACTTTCACTTGTTGGCCTTCAGAATGCTGGCAAGACTTCTCTTGTCAATGCAATTGCTGTGAGTTGCTGCTGCTGCTGCGTTGCAATTTTTTACTCAATTTAGAAACCCTGAAGTTCAGTTCTAGTATAACTGTTATTGACATTGGTATTTGGTTTTGTTTACCTGCAGACTGGGGGCTACAGTGAGGACATGATTCCAACTGTGTGTATCTATCTTTGCTTTTTGATTGCATCTTGAATGGTTACATGTTTGAAGATTGTGAGCATGTTTGCCTTTGTAATTGAAATATAATTCTTGGTGTTAAACCCAGGTTGGTTTCAACATGAGAAAAGTGACTAAGGGAAATGTCACAATAAAGCTTTGGGACCTTGGGGGACAGAGGAGGTTCCGATCAATGTGGGAGCGATACTGTCGGGGTGTCTCTGCTATCGTGTATTGTCTCTCTTACTGCTCTCTCTTTCAGCTATATATTCGTGAGTGCAAACATATGTATATACATTCACACACACACATGACACATGCATATCTTTCATTGTGTTTTTTAAGTTTGGCTTTGAATCAAAAGTTGCCAATAATCTTAGACTAATAGGATATTTCAGTATAGTGTTTTAAGGATAATGATTTTTACCCCTCAAAAGTTCTCTCAAGAAGCTGGCACAAAATTGATTATTTCTCCAAAATAAGTTTGAGCCAAACAAATACTGACTTGTAATTTTTAGGTTTTATATGCTCTTTTTTTTTCTTTTTAACTTTTTAGTTTTTAGACTTCAAACAGGAAATTGTCTGCATTGTACAATTTCATTGGAGGTTTTTGTAAATAGAGTTCCATTTCATGCCATTTTACTTAAGATACCTCATACTGTTAGAGGGTTTTTTCTGGTTCCTTGGAGAAGTCTAGAATAATCAACCATGTAAATGAGGGTTTTATCCTTACCCTAAGTGTGCATTTGTTTGAAGAAGTAGTAAGTTATTTTTAGGAAAGTGAACTTGGGAATATAATATTTTCATGTTATAAATTTTTAAAAAATTGAGCATTATTAATTCCCTGGCAAGTGACACATTCCAAGTCCTGTCTTTTTTTTATTCCTGTGATGAGGGATGGCCGGATGGCTATGTTGCTTTCCCATTCCTAAGCTATCTTGTCATCCAACCTCTGTGGCACTACCACTCCCCACTTCTACCACAGTCTTTATCCCATCATTTGAATTTTGCAAAACATTTCCAAAAATGTTACAATGCTAGCCAAACATTCATAAGCATATTCTTTCAAAACACAAAGGCCTCCTAAGATCTTTTTAGGAATTAGGAGAAAAGGAAAATGTTTGTGAAGCCTACTCTTATAATGATTACCTATTGCAATGACTAACCATCCTTTAAGTTTATTTAAGCTATCAAGAAAATACTTGGGAACAGTTTTTATTTACATCAATAATATGTACCCTCATGCAAATAGACTTTGGGATTTAAGTGAGGACAAATTTTATTTCACCACTAACATATGCTGAAGCATAATTTGATATAAGATGGAAGTATTAAGAATTGAACACCTGACTTACTCATGGAAGAGGCTCATATGCCATATGATGGTTCAATCATCCTTGAAGACACATGGATATTGTCATTTATATTGCATAGATCTCTAACAACATATAATACAGGATACTCACCCCAAAAGCAGTTTTTATACTGTTGTCTTTTCCTGTTTATGTTTCAAACACAAAGAATGGAAAACGTAATGCTTGGTTGTATCAAAATCTATTGTTTCTGATGATCTAATGGAATGTTGGTCATGCATGCTTCATCTTGTGGAGTGTTATTATATATAGCTCTTTCAAATTATTGGAAATGTCCATTCTCCTTGTTTTTACACTTTTGTTCTTTTCCTTGATGGATGCTAAGACAGATATGTTGTAGATGCCGCTGATAGAGACAGTGTTCCAATATCTCGAAGTGAGTTACATGATCTATTGACAAAACCTTCTTTGAGTGCGATTCCTTTGCTTGTTCTTGGAAACAAAATTGACAAGTCAGAAGCTCTTTCTAAGCAAGCATTGGTAGATCAGCTGTGAGTTCTAGATATCAATATTGTCTTATATCTTTTTTCTTTAAAAAAAAAAAATTGTCCTGATGTGTTATGTAACTAATTGAACATTTGGATTTTCTCCTTGGTTGATTTCAGAGGACTTGAGTCAATTAAAGACAGAGAGGTCTGCTGCTATATGATTTCATGCAAGGATTCTGTTAACATAGATGTAGTCATTGACTGGCTAATCAAACACTCAAACACTGCAAAGTGATCCTTGGTTTGGCCAGTATTTCATTTTTAGTCAAAGATACAAGGCGTTGAGGAAATTCCTTCTTGGTAGAAGAATACATTTTCATTAATTTAGTTGTGGTTCAAGTTTGTTTGTATAGTAATCAAACCAGGTCAGATCACTCAAATATTGCATGCAGTGTTCCTATGTATCATAAACCGATTAGTTGATCTCGTACATTTTATTTTTTTTGGTTTCTATTTTTAATAAAATACAAGTCCAACAAGTTTATTTGTCTGAAAAATTGAATACTATTGTGTTCCTTATATGGGGAAAAAAGTTATATCTTGATGAATGCTTCCCAAATCACCATTTGAAAATGTATCAACACTTGTCTTAGCATTTGAAAGTAGCAAAGGCATTGGATATTACTTGGCAATCAATTTATTATATACAAGAAAGATGGGCATTATTTAGATTAGCGTGTGATTTTTTGGTATTTTTGTTTTTCGTTATCTAGAAAATAGCCGTGTTTGTAAGTTGTAACTTGTAACGCTTGTTTTATATGATAATATGCAGCAGCATAACATGAGAAATGACCTGTATCTTTTCGGTTACAACAACAGTAAAAATGACCATTAAATTACTGGAGTTGAATGATGAATCTTTGGAAATAGAAAACGCACAAATTTCATATTGTGGTGTACAACTATAGGGTTTTTCTTTCTAAAATAATACTAAAATAATATTTATCAAAATAATAAAAAATATAATTACCAGTTTACGTATAATTAGAAAACGCCTAATAAAAAGATGTCATTGCTCTTTTACAAGTTTATATTTTTGTTTTTCTAAGAAAACTGAAAATGCCGACTTGTTAGGCGTTAACACCATCTTTTATATTTTTAAATAAAAATAAAAATATAATAAATATAAGTAATGATTATAAGCATACTCGTATATTATAATTTTAGTTAAAATATACTTGTATCCTTCGTCTTATTTTTATTTTTTGGTTCTTTAAAAGTACTAAAAGAATTGAATTGGAGGATATATATTACAAGTTATAACTTCACTAAATAACTACAAACAATATCGGGCAAGTTAAACTTTTTTAACACATCATGGTGTAAAGTGAAAAATCGTTCTTAGATTGTCTCATTGGTTAATTAAGTATGTGACATCATGACAACTTATTCTTTTATTTTATTTTTATATTTATGATCAAGAAGCCTTATTGATAAATTTGTGAGATCAGGTCTCGGGTGATAGGTGATGGATAAGGGATGTCTTCCTTAGAATAATAATTTCAATATTTGAACTCTTAATATTATAAGTTTAACTGCTGTAAAAAAAAATATTATAAGTTTAACTTATAGTTAACTTTTATTGGTATTAATAAATAGTACATGAATTGATAGTGTAATAAAAATTACATTATTATTTAATTAAAAATTATCATATATATAATAAGTTTATTAACTTTTATAATGACTCTCATAAAATTGATATCAATAATGATTTGAAATTAATTGACAGTTTAAAAACTTTTTATGCTCAAGGTACATGCATATTAATTTTTTAAAGTATGTGACAAGTTGGAATGCAATAAATAGAATACAAATTTTTTTTTTGAAGAAAATTAAATTTATAATAGCCTGAGTAAAAGAGAGAACTTGATTTAGATTTTTGTTATACTTAGTAAATTTAAACTGATGTTTACTTTACAAATTTTTCCATAAAGAGCTTTTTCATATGGACCGTATAATCGCCCATAACCCATTAGATAGATGACTCCAAACCAATTTCTCAGAAGGCCCACGACTTCTTGAAAAAATAATTTTGTTTTATCTCATCTGAAGGTTAAAAATATCTATTCTTTCTATGTATTGCTAATTTGATTCAATGGTCATTATTAATTCAAATATTTATTTATTTTTATTTGGTGGACTATGGCTATTGCCCAGCTGCCTGTGCGTAATTGTTTTTGTTTGGCCACTATTATAAAAATTAAATGATAAATACATATAAGTATTTTTCACAAAAGGTTTCACTAAACATGAAAGTCATGGCTGGGATTTTTTTGCCAATTACTTTCTAGCAGCCCTAAAAATATCAACTATTAATTCCTTTGTGTAGACTTTTGTGATAAATCTTTGTCTTTCAACCACTATTTTTTATACTAAAACATGTTAATTAGCTTATTTCTTCAATAGCGTCTGCGTTATGCTAAATTATTATACTTCCTTCTCAAAACTATTTTTAATAGATGATGTGTTTGATTGAATGCAACGTTTTTGACGCAAGTTTCCCCAAGCAAGAATTGGAATTTTCTATATATGCAATGTATGATCGAAAATCCGTGAAATATCTTTGAGAAAACCAATCAACGGAGAAGAAAAAACATCACCCTAGGCAGTATATATATATATTTTTTTTCCTGAAAATTTCAAGTATACTTTTCCTCGTTGAAAATTTTGTGGATTTGAGAGAAGCACCTGTTAACATTTGAGTTGACCGTGATGTCAGCAACGTCAAATTTTAAACTTCTTGAGGTAACAATTATGATGTAAGCGTGAAGTGTCACGAATAGAGAAATTAGATTAAATTATATAGATAGACGAAAAAATACACATATAATATATTAATAACTTAATACTCAATGAATATAATTCCGTTGACAATACATGCACTCTCACATTGGACTAAAAATCCTAATTGGATTGGTTGAAAAAAATATTAACCACCTAATTACCTAATAATTGACCGAATCACAATTGAGATTTTTGATTTGTACGCTAAGAGCTCTACACGCATGCACTTGTTTGTCTAAATGTGTCAAGTACTTTAACAGTGCCGAGAGGAAGTTCAAAAGAGCACGTTGTCCTGTAGTTCTTTCTTTTCTTTCCCTCATAGTTGTGTACATAATTATTTTCAATAAATATTAATTGCATTAGACATGATGATAAAAGTTTCCAATTAGGCACAACATATTTTGAAACCTAGCTAGTTCCATGATACTCAAAATTATCGCTCGTTATAGTCAAGAATTTATTTATTTTGTTGGATGATTTTGAAAATCATTGTTCCCATGGACTTTGCGACTCTTATCTAAGATTTCAAACACTTATTAACGTAATAACACAGGCATCATTTCCTCACTATTGTTGTGTAGGACAATTATGTCTCTCACTGACATGTGAAAGGGCAAAAGAGGATCGGTGGTTGCATACACCAGCCACACGTTAGAATGATCTCAAAATTTATAATATAAAATGTTAATAAAATGATTTTAAAAAATTGTCTAAAGTTCAAAGTCAGTACTACATGACTTATTAGGTGGCACTACGCAGGTAAGTCCAAGATGGGTAGTTGTTGTTATACGTCAAGGATTTATACTCTACTGAGAGAATTGAATAAAACATAGATCTTACGAAATCGAATTAACCCAGAAGCAGTTTTGTCAAGAAACCAGGATACATGCATAGAAAGAGGATACGTACAAATCCAATTTTTATGCCATTTTTATACAATATAAAATGTTTTTATTCATCAATTTTAGTTTATATGGAGTTAAATTTGTACCCTTTTTGTTGTTCATTTTTAATACTTCTTAATTAAGGACTAAAATTCATAAATAAAAATAAACGAGGGTATAAAAATAAATAAATAAATTTTAATAATTAAAATCTGAAACCTGAAATTGTATAGAGACAAAACCTGATTTAACTGAAAAATTGAATAAAGCATATATGTTAGGAAATCCAACTAACCAGCAGCAGTTTGGTCCAGAAACCAGGATACAGAAACATATAGGATAGGTACAAATCTAAATAAAATAAAATAACGGTCTTCTTAATTAGTGTTCTGATTTTTATTTTGTTTTTGAAAGAACTAGTGTTCTGATTTAGAGATTAACAATATAATTTTTTTAATTAAAATTTTCCTTAAGTATGTACTGAAAGTATACTGAGATGCATTAGTAACACTTTTTAATGTACTTTTTTAACTATTTTTTTTACGGTATAATGAGAAGTAGTAGTAACTTTATTTTGTTTCTTTAATCACATTGGTTACTCTTTGTCATTAAAAAAATATAGATACAAAGATGATTTAGATGGATAAAAACAAGTTAGTGAATGTCCCCTAAACTTATTATACCTACACAATCTTGCTGTTAATTAACAACTCAAACTCGGAGAAGATTTAACTTGGGAACCGGCTGCTAGAAGAAGCAGGACTAATCGTCAGTTATTAAATACATAGATTCTTCCAATTTGGAGACACAACTTGATTTTTGGGACCTATGGTAGAGAACTGAATCGCTAGTGTTTCGTTAATTAAAGAATGATCATGCATAAATTAAAAATGATGTATATCATATCATTGGAAGGAAACTCAACAAATAATAAACAAAAACAGAGTTGTTAATGGAGTAAGTAAATGCTATCGGTTAGAGAAGGTTGATTTCAACATTAAAAATGCTTTTTTTTTTGCCAAATCGATCAATAAATAGTGATAATGTATGATCATGATAATCTTCTAGGGAACTAGGGAATGAACGGTCAAACACATTATTATAATCATGTGTCCTAATGGACCGTAGATAAATATTAATTAGAAATTTAGAATTATAAACTTCGTTGTTGACAACTATGAACCTTATGTGTATTTTTACTATTTTGGTATAACTATTAAAGATGTGTTTGTACTTTGTATATCAGTTGAATTATTGTGTCTTATTGATATCAAGACAAATTTAACAGGTGAAGTTGAGTGTTGCATGATTTAATTTTGAGAAACAATTCAATGACAATGATAATTTCTTGCCGTGCTCAAACGTGATTTGCTTTGCTCTCTAACGGATATTAGGTGCCATTTGTTTAGGGTTTGATAAAATTAATTTTCGTTGTTGAATGTGATTCAGATCTGAGATATAATTATGTTTGAGTCGGTCGGTGGATAGAATTATTATGTATGGTAATTTTTTTTGAATATTTGATATAATTATATATATTTAAGATTCGGAATTAAGATTATTGTTTAAATTTTAAAAAAAAATTGTTTAAGAATTTTGAGGACGATGTCCCTACACTATATATAAGGATACATGTTTAAGAATTTTTTCCTTCTAGCTATAATTTTCCAACTTTCCAAAGTGTATAGTTTCTGCCCTCCATTGACCTTTCATTGCGCAAGCAATCTTTCAATATAATTTTCTCCAAATTAATACGAGTCTCTTCACTATTTTTTTGGATAACGTTATATATATGAACATGGTACTTCGTTTTCTGAATCATTTATCAATATGAAGGATATATTTAAGTAGAAAAAGCATCACTCTTCTTTCGGGAGTGAAGCAACAATTTGGATAAAACAATCACAGTTGAGTCCATTCACCATATATACAATTAAGACGATGCTATTATCATGACACAATAGTCAACAGCAAAAATAGTTTGCAAATGTCAAATTCAAAGGTTGCTACTACTCTCTACTGGGTTGTTGCTGTTTCATTTTCTCCATCCCCTCAAAAATAGCCGGCAGATATACTTACCTAGGCAAATTCATTCAGTCACCAAGACACACAAATAATAATAATAATAATCGCATATACCTCTTTGAAATATCGATCGATCAGCTATGAACTCAGAATAATATATAGAGGTTACACACTAAAAGAAAATAAATTAATTAACAAAATATGCTGTGATATATATATATATATATATATATATATATATATATATATATATATATATATATATATATATAATTATAATTAAACCTGTATCTTAGTGTTAGCAATTCTATTCCATGGGGGTTGGGGAATTCATTATTCATGATATGACGTGACTACACAGTGAAGAATGGCATACTAAAATACCTTGTCATTTTATTAATCATCTCTACAGGGATATCTTTATTTTGTAGCTATTTATCATCTCTATTCAAGTTGCAGTCAGAGAAGCTTAAAAACTCCATCGAGTATTAAAATATACAGTTGTATTTTCAGGTAACAAACATAGGATTACTGATGAAGATTAATCAGTCTCTATCAGCTACGTCCTCCTTGGTTTGATTATTATATCTGAGGTTAGATTTAAAAAAGTTTATAGATATAAAGGTTACTCAGGTGCATTTATTTTCTTTATACGTATTTTAATTTGAACACGTTATCAATTCGTCATGTCCCTGCTATCTCCCTTAATTTCATGTCAAAAAAGAAAATTTCAAAAAAGTGTATAAAGTACAGTGTAATTAGACAAAATCCCAAAAATACACCAACAAAATCTCAAAAACAAAAAGAAAGCAACAAAATCTTGATTAAGTGTCACAATATTCATAGGAAAATGTTTTAGTTAAGATGGAATAGAAACTTTTATTTTAAAATATTTATTATATAAAAAGATATGTGCTTAAAAAGTATTTGATAAAATATATTTAGTGTTCCTTAGTCATCCACTAGTTTTGCTGGATACTTGTCCAGATTTTCTCAATGTTTTGTCACAATTGATGCTGTACGTAGGAGCTGTGTTCCTTCGTCTGTAATCTTTTTCTTTAATTTTCATACGGATAAAAAAATACTTACAATACTTTTTTTTTATCACTTTTACAATTTTCAAAAATAAAAAAGAATGCAGTATTTTATAATTTTTCATAAAAATTAAACATAATAACATTTTCTTAAATTATATACTGTTTGGCTATTTTTTTTCTCAACGTAAGTATTAAACTACGAGAGGCTCATGCTGTATGACACACCATCGTTGGGTCGCTCACAAATCCTAAGTGGCTGTTTCTATAATTTTCGTAATAGAGTGGCAAAAGGTCAAACCTTATTATGAATACGTACAAATAATCTTTCAAGACCTTAATAGAAAAAAAAGAAAGAAAGAAAGATACATATAAATGTGATGTGAGGAAGCATGACTAAGGTTGGTTTTGATAAGTTCTTTTTCTAATTACAAGTAAACTTTCAAAAAAATTGTAATGATTGAAAAAGTTTATTTTAACCCACTAAAATTAACTTAATGTGATAAAGTAGAGATATAACATTGATCTAATAAGTGAGAAAGGATAAAAAAAGGAAAGAATTTGCATGTTCAAATTTCTCTAATAAATAATACTTTTTAATAAAATTATTAAACTAACAAGCTACCATTTACTGTTTTAAAAAAATTGTGATAAAGTGTTTAGGTAATACAAAGTTTTAAGTTAAAATTTTATGGTTGTCATTGCATAAAAAAGAATAACATTATTTTAATGTTGTATATATATTTTTTTTCAAAAACATAACCGCCTACTTTAATTTTAAAACTACATATTCTTATCATCTTTTTAGAAAAATTATCCCATATATATTATGATATTATGGAATTTTTTTAATTTTGTTATTATACATCTAAATGAACAATTTTTATTTTTGAACCAAAATATCCATTAATTGAGAGCTAAGAACTAATCCTTCAAACCATTAATCACATATTTAAAAGATAAAATTACAATTATGTTACAATAATTTAGTATCTAAAAGAACAATTAATCCTGCACCCTTTTCTTTTGTTGGCATTGATGGCCAATCTTTCTTGTTATATGTATAGGTGTTAGCCCTCCCATTTGCCGCTTAAAAAAATAATAGTTGCAAATTTTTTGACAATATTTTATTAAAATTTGGCCTAGGTCTAACATTTTTTATTTTCTAGCAAGGGTATAATAGAAATCTAAATCGGAATATTCAAATTTCAAACTTCTGTTTCATTGACTTGATGTTTTTATCCATCCAAAATACTAGTTAAAAACAAATGATCAATTTCCCTGTTTCTGTCCCTCTCTTGTTCTCACTTCTCACCACGTTCACACATTGGAAGTAGTAGTAGTTATAGTTATTATAAATTGAAAAAACGTCCGAGAAAAAAAAAGAGAAGAGACTTATGATGTGTGTATCATTTGCGGTAATGTCTTACTTTTACTTAATACTCTTACCATCCTCATAGTCATAGCCATAGGTTTGAGTTAGTGAGTGGAGTATCTCACGCTTCCATCACAAGCAAAGCTGGTGGACGAGGTGGTGCTTTCTGATTGAGACCCGGCACGTGCCTCATCCCCAATGCACACGTGCCCATTTTAAACACAAATCCATAATAACCGATAAAACAAGAACAATACAAGAAAGTAGTATTAGAGAAAGAAATAGTATTGAATAATGCACACAATTTTGTTCATCAATAAATAAAATATAAAATTGTGATAGTGGGATTTAGGACTTTTAGCGACTTTGAAGTTTAGAGGGGTTGATTTCTATATATAAATAAGTTGGTGGTGGTGCTCTATCCTAACTTGTGTGCATATTCATTCCTCTTGGCTCCCTTAAACTCTCTTTCTCTCTTTGTGTGTCTCTTTCTCTATTTCTGAGTCTCAGTGTTAGGGGGGTTATTCATTATTCATAATAACTTGGCTTTATAGCATTTTCCCTTTTGATATAAAATGGGAAGGCAACCTTGTTGTGACAAAGTTGGGTTGAAGAAGGGGCCATGGACTGCAGAGGAGGATAAGAAGCTCATAAGCTTCATCCTCACTAATGGCCAATGTTGCTGGAGAGCTGTCCCTAAGCTAGCAGGTCTCCTCAATTTAATCCTTAATTTCTAGCCATTCAAATCATTTATGAATAATGAAATGCCACAGTTTTTCATGCTTCATTTGCTATTTGGTTATGAATATCATTAAAATGGTTCAACAATATTTTGCATTATGGTCAATTGGTTTTGTGGTCTTTCTTCATGGTTCCTCTGTTCCGCAGCTCCTTTGATTTCCATTCTGTCAATAACAATGAAATCAAGCACCACTCAAAATTGTCATACTCTTTTCACCTTTTAGTTAGAACTAATCTTCAAAACATGTTACAACAAAAGTTGAGCTTGCATGTGTTTCTTATGCCTTTTTATTTGGAGAAATCATATTTTTTTTCCCTTGGCTTCGTAGATTGAGTGGAGAAAATAATCTTCATGTTTGTTCGTTTTGTAATTTTGAATAAAAATGCTAGGCAGAAACAATTACTTCACTAAAATTAAATTTAACAATTGGAGTGTGACTTCATGCAGGGCTTTTAAGGTGTGGGAAGAGTTGCAGGCTCAGGTGGACAAATTACTTGAGGCCAGACTTAAAGAGAGGTCTTTTATCAGAATACGAAGAAAAAATGGTCATTGATCTTCATGCTCAACTTGGCAATAGGTTATTTCCTAGCCCACTATTTTCCCTTGTTTGCTTTTTCTGCATGTATATTTTTCCTTGAAGAACATTACTAATAATTATAATCAGTGATTGTTACAGTGCTTATTTGAAATACTACTAGACTAGGCTTATCTCAGGAAATGATGAAAAGCTCAAAAGATATCTTAAGTATCACCAAACGCACCAACCTAATTGAATTTATTATTTTCATAATACATACACCCCAAGTTGTAATTCTTTATTCATCTTAGGGAAAAAGACGTGGTCCCATGTCTCAAACCTGGTAGGGAAAGGAGGCGTACATAAATTGTAGACTAAGCTCTTTTATTTTCATATTATTTTTCCTTTTTTCGGGATTAAAAAAAAAACTTCTCATGATTGCAGTTAAAATTGACTAAAATGGAATGTCATTGACGTAGAAAAGTAAATATGGGCCAAATTTGTCTTGTGGGGATTTTTTTTCTGTTTTCGTAACTTGCATGGCATATGGAGCATTTTAGTGGCTATTAATTCTTCCTTTCAAGTGATCTCCGCATAGACCTTATGTTAATGAAGGAATCTTTGTTTCTTTCGCGTGTTTTCTTTTGTAATCAATACTGTATAATACTATATATTATTCTACTAAGGCAAATGTTAACTAATCCACCAGTTAAAAAATTTAAAATAAAAATATTTTTATTAGAAAATATAAAATTCTGCTATTCATAATTTTTTTCATGTTTTTTTATGACTTTTAGATTAAAATTCGGTTAGTCATACTCTTTTATTAATTATTGATATTTTTTTCTTGTCATTTTTTTTTTTACTCAGATGGTCTAAGATTGCTTCTCATCTCCCTGGAAGAACTGATAATGAGATAAAAAATCATTGGAACACACACATAAAGAAAAAGCTCAAGAAAATGGGCATTGATCCTGCCACACATAAACCACTTCCTAATGCAAATGAACAAAACCAAAATCAAACCAGACAAGATCAACAACTACACCACCAACCAGTAGAATTAGAAGAGCCTAACCAACAACCTTTGCAAGTTGACTTTGACCCCAAAGTTGACCCAAATAAGGAGCCAGAGAAGCCAGAGACTTCATTGGAATCATCAACCATCACTGAAGAAGCCAAAGAGGAAGACCAAATCATAACACCCTTATTTGACACAATGGAGCTAATGAATGGTTTCTGCACAGATGAAGTTCCAATAATTGAACCTCATGAGATTCTAATGCCTTGTGCTCCTTCCTCTTCATCCACCACCTCTTCATCATCTTCTTCAAATTCAACCAATTTTCTTGAAGACTTGCAGCTACCAGATTTTGAATGGTCTTGTAATTACAATGATAATAACACTATTACTAACAATAACAACAATGAAGACAAAGACGACGACAACAACAACAATAGCAGCATGGCCTTGTGGGATGATGACATTATTGGCAACCGTTATTGGCTGATTAATGAAGATGATGATAGTGATGAAAACCAAGTGTTTGATGCTTCTCTCACTCAATTCTCAAAAATGTTCATGGAATCAGAATCTTGGGGATATGGCTTATTTTGATTTGAATTTTCTCCCCATTATTTGCGATTTGCTTCTAAGTTTTTACGAAGAATAAACGGTTAATAATTTATTAGGAAGAACACAACTGTTGTTTAGCATTACCAACTTTTCACTTTATCATTTACACAAATTACATGTAATATGTTAATGGAAATAATAAGTTTCTTTCTTTGCAGTAAAAGTAAAAGTTTCTCTCTTTTTTTTCTCTGTTTTATTTTTTTAATTCAATAGATATACATTGTTAATATAATAAATATTTTTTATTTTGTTAATTAATAACAAATTATTTTTCTCTTATGACTTATTCTCATTATTATTATTACTCATTGTAGTCTTTTTCTTACTAGCGCTTTCTGTTTATTTCTTTTATTATGAATCGGATATGAAATTTTCTTGCCACTCATGTTGGTTTGTTGTTCTATTCGGTCGAAGTCATTTTTTTACTTTTTCATTTTTTGGTATAATTGTTGAGGTGGTTCTAATGCTAGTTTCAGAGTCCTTATCTTTCAAATAAATAAAAAGTCCTTATCTTCATACAACTATAAAATTCATGTTTATTTTATTTTAAGGTTTTGTTAAGCAGACTCCTTTACTTAGAAATAATAATAGATTATTTTTATTAAAAATCATGTTAAGATTTAAGAATACAGTAATGCATAAATAATATATATCAATATTTTTACCAATAAAATTGTTTAGTTTTTTGGTGGAATATGGAATACAAAAAAACAACTAAAATCCACACGATAAACCAACAAAGGAATAATCAACTAACAAGAAAACAAAGATAGAATTTAGGACAACAACAAAATCTCTTTCTGTAATATGTATGGATAGAATGAACTTGGCGAAGGCATTTGCCACCCATTATTGCAATACTGCATACTTTGAGTGATGGAGTTATGGCAAGACATTCAAAGCTGACATCCATTAATTGTGGAGGAGATTTAGAGTCACAATTTTGAATTATATTTGACATGAATATTTCTAAAATCACAGCTAAGTCAGGTAAATCCTCCAAAAATCTAAGTGGGTTAAATCACCGAAGGTAGAGGAATAAACAATGATAAATGTACTCTTACAAGTAACCATTTATTAAAAAAATTCAAAAAAAAAAAATCCATAGTTATAAAAGGAATAGGACTAATCAGTAATAGACAAAATCGTTCAAAGAAAATCATGATATGTAGACGTGAACCTAATTACAAGACTTTCAATTTAAAATATTTTAATGAAGAAGTTCTTGTGTAGATACAATCTACAAAAGATATTTATACTAAAACAATAAATGACATACACACCATTATTGTTACTAATGTAAATTACAGTAACTTTTAACCACATATTTATGCAACAATTTAATTAACGGAAAATGATGATAAATGCCATATATTTATGAAAAATGTTATATGAATACCCAATGTCCTATTTGATCCCGGATGGAGGAAAAAACATATAAGTATGATAAAATTATGATGTAATAAGAAGAAATGGATAAAAATAGAGTGTTTTTTTTATCAAATAGAAAGAAATAATGATTTGTGCATATCATTACTCTATATTTATTGACATATTCAGTACAACAATAATTTTTGCAAGTCTTTCAACTTTCATCAAGCTCTTGCATTCACAAGCGTGTTGACATTTTCCCTTACCCAGTGGTTCCAAATATGGGGGTCAATATCACTACAACGAAAAGTGACATTTAGTCATGCAATTAATTACAAGATGTGAGTCCAAGAAAAGAGAATTACAATATGTGAGAATAGTCTTCTGAATTATACCTAATCGTGCGCATCATTCTCAATCCATACCACGTACGCGTCCTTTGCTCATCGAATCTACATAGAAAAAAATCAACTTACGTTAGGACAAGCACAATGAGACTTCCTCAAAATAACTAATCATTTATGTCTTTTATGCATAGTCACAATCGGAAACAAGATATAATATTATAATAATCAGTTAGATTCATCTTTTATTATTTTCAATTATGAAAAATTTGTATAAAAATGTAGACTATCTATTCTCTCTCTCTCTCTCTTTATATATATATATATATATATATATATATATATATATATATATATATAAAATTATTTATACAGTGTTAGTTTACAAACAAATTATTTAATTTTTTTGTACCACACAATTATTTTGTTTAAAATTATAAACTAATCTCACGATTTATGTAGCATACAAGAAACATGTTTCATGAGATTTCATGTAGCTATACCTCAACACTTGGAATCAAATTAGATAAATTTCACAAAAAATACTTTTTTTAAAGGCAAAATCAGATTGTTGTTAATAAAAACTGATCAATAACACAAGAAGCGTCTAAAACCAGGGATAAATTTCAGCCAAGGAATACAATTCCTATCGGATTATTATATATACAATTCAACACAGGCGGCACAAAAGTCCCTTGGTTACCTATAAATTTAGGGTATATGTTTGGATAAATTTTTCATAAATATTTTTAGCAAAAGAAAAAAGAAAATGAAAAAATTTATTCATAAACTAAAATTAGTCAATACATGGATTAATTTAATTTGTAGAAATTTTTTCATATAATTTTCTATAAAAAAAACTTATGTATACAAATTAATTTTAACTTGAAGTTCATTTTTTTCTCTAGAAGTATTTCTGGATATGTTTATTTAAGTAGACCCTCAAAAGAAAATAAAATAGATCAAATGCATAAGTTATTCAATTTTTCAACTTTTATATTATCATTCTCGTCTAACCTTTTCGTAAACATCATAAAATTTATAGGTCTAGAAAATTTTAGTACCAACAAATAGATCATACATTAAGAAATACTAAATACCAGCAATAATGAATGAGAAAAATAAATTTATAAATGTAAGATGTTCTTCAATGTAGGAGAAGTCACAAAAACGTTGAGAAAGATAATCATAGAAGAAAAAAAAGGTTAAGTAGCCATCAAATTTAGGAACCGAATTGAAATTATTATTATTATTATCAGTGACTCATTTAACCATTAGTCACATAGATAAATCTGTGACCGAACTGATTTTTTTTTTTTTTTTACTTAAATAACTTTTTAGTCTATATAAAACAGGAGGCTACTGATATTATTACTATTTCTAAAAAAATGGGGGCGATGCGTTAAAATGATTAGGAACAAAATCCATGAAAAAGTGATAAGTTAGGATAAAAAAGTGTAATCAATCCTTTTATATTTTTAAACCAGCAAATGAATCGAGAAGAAAAACTAGAGAAAAATTACTTTGGAAAAATCTATGCAGCTTTTTTAAAGAAATATTCAATTTTTCGTGCAGATTTAAATATGCAAGAAAATTTACAAAATGTAAAAAATTTCTAGAAATTTTTTTGTCAATAATCAATAATAAAACATACAGTACACGTCTGTAGCAAAATTAATTTACAGGAAACTCGAGCTAAAAATTTTGCAAAAAAAAAAAAACCATGAATCCCTAGTAGTGTAATTTGTATAATTAGTAATTTGAAAAATACATTACTTTAATGTGAGATAGAAGAAGAAAATTCTGTAAATGATTAGGTAAGCTTAATAAGGATATTGTCCGAGCAAGTTCATTAGTTCTTACCGTGTAAAACTTGTCTTATAGTTTGTGATTGGTGTGTGAAGCATTTCCAACGAGGTCATAATTAAACTATTAAGCAGTTGTTAGATGGTCAATTCATAGATCCCTACGATTGCACATTATTTCCAATATCTACATTCATTGTAATCCCTTGGTAGATCCTAATTTCATTCATACATTAAAAAGCCAATAGGAAATCGTCATTTTAAGTTCATATATATATATATATATATATATATGTGTGTGTGTGTGTGTGTGTTAAGAAACAGTCAGATTATGGACTAAATAAATATTGTATATATAATTTTTCCGATAATAATTATTAAAAAAAAGTCTAGGCTTCATAATAAAACAAACACGGAGCCCATTTTTTACGAGTATGGAGGGAAATTGTATAGTATATATGCTTTTATCTTAACTCGTGACTTGTAAACTTAATTTATCTAAAAACAAATTTGATAATAATTAAATTATTATTGCAAAAGAACAATTGAAAAATGTTTATGTAACTGATTTTTGAATAAAAACATTAATTTATTTTTTGGGAGTTTTCCTTTAATATTTTTTTTTTTTGAAAAAATATAACATGCTTTGTTTGCAGAAATTATGAACTAACGACGAAGCCTCGAACAGCTATGCTACGAATATTTAGCACCGGACCCATCCTTCTTTAGTTCTGATTAACTATCACTCTTACTTTTTTGACAAAATAACTTTCACTTGATGGAATACATTTGAGCTTATTAGTCTTGCAGAATATTCTTTCAGGCTGATCAATATTAAATCAAGGAAAAAATTATTTTTACTCTCTACTTTTGGCCAGATGTGATTAAGGTCGCTACTTGTTCCTCAAACTTTTGAAAACATGCAAATTTAGTATTTTCTGATTAAAGAATTTATCATGTTAAAGTTATAAGGAATTAAATTATGTGTTTTGAAAATTTTATTGAAAATCAAATAAATAAATTAATATGAAGCGTATAAATACCTTGGCAATGTTTGACTGAAAGTATAACAACTAAAAATACATTTTCTTTAAATTAATATATTTTTGCAGTATACAGATTTTATATAAGTGGTTAAATTGTTAACGATTATATATATATATATATATAATTAACGGAGAGAATTAATTTACAAGAATTAAGATAGAAAAAGGTAAAAAAAAAAAAAAGAGTGAGAAACTAAAAAGGTAAAATGATTGAATCCAAGGTTTATATATGGCTGTTTTTTTTTTGCTAAAGGGAATTTTTGTATAGTGTATACAAGCAAACAAGAATTCTAGAAACATCTTTTATCATGCAATTGGCGAAATAATTAACTTCCCCGTTGAACAATATTATCCTGCTTAAGGGGTTAGCAACCAACTCAAAGTGAAAATAAAGTTAGCAATTTCATGTAAAATACATCAGTGCGTAGTATAAAACAAATCTATTTAAATTTGGATTCCCTCGTTTACTTTACTTTAATAATTTACATATTGAAAATCATTATTTAAAGTTCAGTGCAGATTATGAAAATAAAGTAATAAAATTAAATTAAATTTAAATATTAATATCTTAATTATGTTATTTAACTTTTTTTTCCGTAGAAATTAAACAGGATGAAAAAGATTTATAATACTTAAACCTCTTTGAGCTAGACCCTTTTATGTTATTTTACTTTGTAATCCCATTTTCAATATGTATAACAAATGCGATGCATAAAGGCCACGAGCGAGAGTAATATATAGATGAAAAAGTACCAACAAATATGCACAGGTGTATGTAGTATAAAGTGAGGGGCATAAAGTGTTGTATAAAACAATATACATGTGAAAAGGGCAGACCATAGGTTTCATGTCATCCACAGAAACACGAGCAGAGATTAGAACAAATAGAAAAATAAAGAGGCATGGGAATAAAAGCTGTTGATGGTCCATGGATTGGGCAAAGAGGGAGGTAGATATGATTTTTTAAGAAGAAAAAGCGATTTAGAAGAAGTGAAGTTGGTAGTAAGTGTTTTATTTTTGTTTTGTTTAAATTCTCAACAGAGAGGATATAAGGAAATGAAAGATGCATGATTGATAGTATTTGGTGATTTGGTAGGTCACTCCTTTTTTGAACTTATTTTTAGTATGATATATTGGATGGAATGTGAGATGAGAGAAAATATTAGATAGTTCAGAATTATTATAATTTTCTTAATTTATATATGACACATAATTAATTGATAATTAAGTATATATTGTTAATTGTTTTCATAAATAAAAAATAGAATTTAATGACGATATATTTTATTATTTGTATGATTTTAAGTTAATTAAATTAAAATTTAATAAATTTATTATCCATAATAAATTATTAATTATGATTAAATAATAATATAAAATTAATTTACACCATTAATATATATAGTCTTTTATCTCAAAAACTTAAATATGTATTATATAGAGATTAATCGGGATAATGAATATTATGATTTTATATTAGTATTATTTTTTTTTATAAGAAATAAGTTTCAGTTTTGATTTTTTTTATAAAAAACAAATTTATGGTATTTTATAAGAAAACTTATTTCTTAACAAAAAAAAAAAAAACAGAAATCAGTGTGATGGGATACACTGGCACAAAAAGTGCATAACTGAAATGAGAAATAAGTAAGATATGGGGCGGTGCAGTTTGGTCTCCCAAAACGAATAGGACGGTAGACCCAATCACGCATGGATTCCATTGGTGGATGTAGTGGAATTTTGGGCCCCATATGTGACTCACCAAAATCCTAATGCTTCCAAAAGGTTTGATAAATAAGGGCCTTAGAACAAAGGTATACAATACTCTCTCTCTCTCTCCCAACATGCTTTTCATCATGTTTCAAATGAATCAATCTTCAAATGAGTGCTTCTTCACAAGTCAAATTTTTTGTGCTTTAAGGTGTTAAATTAAGATTTATATTCATTCATTTCGTCCAAATGTTTATGTCATTAACCGTTGATTCAATTATTCCTTTCGCCTTTGGGATATCCTTACAGCTAATCAGCTACAATTATGGGATAATATGCCAAACCAAAGTGAGAATTAAGTAAAACTTTCCTTAGGGTGGCAATTTCAATATCTAACCTCTTCATATTCCAAGTAAAAGTTTCATGGTATTATAAATATTAATTGTATTTCTACCACGATGGACCGATGTTTACTATATATTGTTGAGATAAATCTTTAATGAGATCAACTCAACACCATGCATGACATCATGAGGTCAATAGTTTCATAATAGTTCTCTCTTCTTCTTTTTATCAGCAAACAAAAGGAACTATTATTTCACCACAATAGTCTCTTATTCTTAAAAACCACCGTAATAAGAAGGACAAACAGTTACACGCGTGATCCAGTACTGTTAAAGCATCTCACACTATAAATGACTTCACCCTTGTAATAACATTCCCTTGTTTGCATCTATCATACATATTATTATGTTGTCATTCACTAATTTGAGAGTTGAAGTGCTTTTTATAATACTCACCCCATCTCTCAAAGGAGTCTTGAAACTTGAGGAAAAAGAGGATTATCAACCCTATTGGAGTCTATAAACTAACCACACAGAATTTAGTTAATATTTGTATATAAGTTCATCTCATAAGTATCAATGTTAATTTAAGTAGTGAAATTAAATTATGGGTAAAAAGTTTTGAATTCAACTTTCGTTAATATTTTTATTAATTAGATTGCCATCTGTTAGTTACTCGTTATAAGCTCTAATTATGGTTCGAGACAATGTCCTAATTTTAGCATTGAATAACATCTCGCCCTTATACTTTAATATTTACTAGCTAATCGAGGGATTAAGTTTAAAAGAATAATTAGTATATAAGATGATTTTAATTTGATTAAAAAAAGATGATTTTCATTAAAACATGCCAGACGTGTCATGTTCTAAATTATTTTAATCGAACATTTTCGTCATTTATTATATTTTATTGACAAACAAGTATTTTTTTTATAAAATTAAAAGCTCAAATTAGTATTTATAAAAATTTATTCCTTAAATTAGTTTTTATAGAGATTATTAAACAGTCAAATAATGCTTTACTCAAAGGAAAATGAAATTCGCTAAAAAGAACTAGAATATATGTATCTGGTGCATTTCTTTTCTTCACTTTCATGCATGACCCTTTTTTTGTTTTCTTTCAATCTCTATCTCTGTTTAGATTTGGTTAGTGGATGTTAATTAATTTACACATGGCATATGAATTCCCTAATGCTTTGGTCATTCATACATATGCTAGCTAGCTTGAAAACCTATTTGCTAGAATGACTTCTACAACCTAATAATAGTGACTTCAGCAACGCACTAGCTTGACGCAATAATACTAGCCCTATATAATTAATTTAGAATAATAGATTGACATCCTGGTACCTTCCTTTTTCTAACTAATTGTGGAACATTATGATTATGCTGTTTTCTCAAAATTGGCATGTTCTGAAATGGTGAGATGACTGTGTTTCGAATAAAATTATTCTTTGAAAAATGACTTGTAAAAAAACGAAAGAAAGAATTAGTGTCACATTACACTGAAATCCCTCGGTCCACACCCCTTACCAAATGGTGGAATAATTTCTGGTTCAGTCTTCGGATATGACTGCTTGCCAACGCAACAGAAACTTAAAAGAGATACCAACAATTTAGAGAAGGCACTGCTTTTATGAAACCGACCAGCTGAAGAAATAAAAAGAGAGAATATCATTATTTTTCATCACCAACTTTCAATTATATATATATATATACATATATATATATATATATATATATATATATATATATATATATATATATATATATATATATATATATGATACATCCTATAACTTTAAGTAATGATGGGTATTCAGAAGCCTATTAGGTATTCTATTTTTTTATGGATGTGTCACGACGTATCCTTTCTTAATTTTCATACAAACCTTATTTTTTCATATGTACTATTGCAATGCAGCAACATTACAATATGAGAACCACATATTATGTTTTGGAGAAAAAGGTGTGATGTAGACACAAACACTTTGTCCCAGACATTTATACTTGGCTTTGCATTTTGGTCTTTCATATGATCGATTATAGGTGCTATTTAAGCTTGCTTTCAATGAATTTTCAAATATTCTAGCATTCTGAATGAGTTGGCAGAAGCAGTGTCTTTCCGGACCTCTTGGTTGTTTTCTAGTCAAATAGGTACCGAAGCATTGATTTAAGTAATTTAACTACTCTATTTTACTAGTTTATGTTATGTTCCATTTCAAATGAAATTCTACGGGCGTGGTTGGAATAGTAATTATTGAATATAACATTAGTCAAAGTGCTATTAAAATTACCAAACCCCCAAACACTCTCGAGTTCATATGATGTAAGAACTTGATCAAAGTTACCTCAGATATGTCACCTATAACGTGATCTAACTAGGGTTTTTTTTCAGGGTTAATATATATAGGACTGTGTAATTTTTTATTTTCTTTTTGTAAGAAAGTGGTAGTGGATATTGCAAGAATTCAACGTCAAATTTGAGAAACCTCCACGCTTTGATGTATTGGCATTCAGCGGATCGATTAGTAATGATTGGTAGAAGGTTTGAAAACTATTATTAATATGTAATGAGTGGAAGACTGGAAAGTACGACACATATAGAGGGAAAATGCATCGGCATCAAGTTTATTCAACACCAAACGTTTATTTTTAATTAAAGGGGTTATTAAATATTTTAGAATAAGTGATAGTAACATATTTTTTATTATTAATTAAAGCTTATCTAAAATTATAAAAATATGAATAAAATTTATTAAATATGAAATAAAACTTATAAAATTTTTGTAATATTTAATAAATTTCAATTAAATGCAAAGAGTATTTTTTTTAAAAGAATATCTTACTAATATTTCTCATGTTTTAATCTATTATAAACAATCAGGAAATAGTAGCTAGTGTTGATTGACAGTACACTGAATTAGTGAACTATACTCATTTCTTATATCATTTAATAATATTTATTAGATAAATTCATCTTAAAACATGCTATTAGAATCAAAATTTATATCACAATAGATTATTTTATAAAATTTAAATCAGTATAAAATTATTTAATATTTCTTTCATATATATATATATATATATTAAAATTAAGGTAAGATAATTTTTAAATTATTTTAAAATAATTTTTTTTTATTATAATTCATTTTTATAAGATTTGACACAAATAATATAATTACTATATATAACAATTTAATAATTGAATTGGTGAAAGTTACAATTTATATAAAGTTGTGAGTGGTATATCGATTATGACTTATAAACTGACTCATTTTCTTTAATTTTAATATATATATATATATATATATATATATATAGATTAAATTATATTGATGTAACTTTGATAATTATTACATTATTTTATAAGTTTCAATTGAATAATATTTTCTTAAAACTCATCGTTGGATTGAAAGTTTCTTTCACATAGATCATATGTATAAATTTTCATATTAATTCAAAATCATTTGTTACCTTATTCATATAGATTAAAATCAACATAATATAAACATTTCAAAATATATTAAAATATGAATTATTTAATTACATTTTTGTTGTTGTTTAATTATGACAAAATTTGACATAAACGATATTGATAATATATAGATATATTCAACAGTTGAATCAATAAAAATCATATTTTATATCAAGTTATAAAAATTATGTAATATGTTATAGTTATAGCGGTGTAATTTAATCTCTCTTCTCTCTATTTATAAGAATTTTATATTTTAATTATATTTCTTTTTTGTTACTAAATACAATGTTTTTATTTTTTCAAAACAGTGAATAAAAGAAAATATAATTTCTCTTTACAAGCAATTTTATTTTAGAAGGTAATGAATATTTTTCCTTTTGCTTTATTATTATTTTCTTTGCTCCCAAATAAGACATGTTCTTTTAAGAAATATATAAAGTGCTTTAAGAACCACCGATTGTCCTATATTATAATAGTCATTGGATATGATTATGTAAAATTTAAAAAGTATTAAAATAATTTGCATATTCATCATAGTCAATAAAAACCAATCGATGGTCTAAAATTTAGGTGGATTATCCTTTAAAAATCCATCTTTTCAATAGCTTGGTAAAATGAAGCAACTGAAAGTACCTACTTAAGTGGACCCAATAATAATGATAAAAGAAAGTACCAAACTAATGAAATAATGTAACGAACCTAGTACAAAGTTCCAGTGTCTTTGTTCATTTTTGTTCCCATAGGAAAGTGGGGTCTTCTGTTGGTTATAACTCAAAGGGTAGGGACCTGAAAGCCCAAATGAAAAAAAAACCCGTGTAATATTATTATAAATTTTTCTACACTATCAACCATAGATGTAAAACTTGGTTCATTCTGGTTCAATTGGAGTCTAGTGGTATAACTAGATTGATTTTATTATTAGATTGTTTATGTATGTGATTCGGGATGATCCGATCAAACTTAGTCAATTTTATGAAAATTCAACGACCTGACCGATCTTTAAAACACGAGTTCGATTGTGTACATTAAAAAAAATTGTCACGTTTGAGAACAACGTCGTTTTGAATCAACCCTAAAATCTTAGTCACTTCTCTTCTTCACGCTCATCTGCTTAAGACTCTCGACCCTTCTCTTCATCTAAATGCTTGTCTCGACCACCACCGCACTACAAGCCGTCGCCGTCGCCGTCGTCGCACTACAAGGGAACTCGTCGTGCCAACCTCGTCGCCAGTAATGCGAATGAAGAGGTCAACGACCTAGGAGGGGTCAAACTTTGACGACATTGTGAAGCGGTGATGATCGAAGAGGAAGAGGAGTGGTTTTGAAGCGAGAAACAGAGAAAATGAGGCGCAACATGAAGAGAGGGTTATATATATATATATGGAGGATTAGGATTTTTGGTTATTTGAAAGCTTCTATTGGGCCTAATCCGCCCGGATTCACTTATTAAGATGTTGCTTCTTGTACTCCTTTTATTGCTACCCGCACTTTTCATTTTGCATTTCATAATGGTCTTTTCCATTATATATTGGGAAGTGCAGAAAACAATAATGGGGGTGCAGAAAGTTTATCCACACTTTTTTGTTTATTGGAAAACTGGACTTCTTGGCTCATTGTGTTTATTGGAAATTGGACTTTGTTTTAATTTAGGTAGTTGCTATTTACACTCTTTTATTACTAATACACTTCACTTGTGTTATCAACTTTAATACTTTAATTATTATTTTAAATTTTGGAATATAGAATTATGAATGAATTTTTCTTAATCAAATAATATTAGTTATATAGTTATATATAATAGATACATATATAACTTTAAATTTTTTAATATAAATCGGGTCAAATCGAACTAAGTACTAATCCACCGGTTGAACCACTGACCAACTATTTTAATCGGATCAATGACTAAAATGGGTTTCACTATGCTATTAACTAGTTAAAATGATCTTAAATGAAAACTTTAAAGTAACTATTACAAAACTTAATAATCTTATCATATTTGTGACAATCTATTCTATTTACTACTAGATAAGGGAGTAATAAATATTATTAGTGTGTTTCAATTAAATTAAAAATCAAACATCCTGTAACTGAGCATGATTTTTTTAATAATATTAATCTGTGAATAAGTGAAAAAATTTATTTCCTTTTAAGTGAGTTTTTTTTTTGTAATATTTGTCTAAAATTATTAATTTTCTTATGATAATTTACTGTAAATATATTATTTTTAAGAAATTTACATAAAATTAAATATACTTCATAACTTTGTCAAATGGGCATTTAGGTAAGAATATAAGAATTACCTCTAACTTAAAACGCCATTCAAAATGAATTTTGTTTCCCATTCATTAAAAAAACTCTGGTAAATAGCTCTTCCAAACCATTCAAAATAAATTTTTCAAGATGGATTGCTTTTGACTGTACAGCAAAGTGGAGCCTCATCAATGCCATCCGTAATCTTCTTCGAAGGGATTGGACTTGGAGGACTAGAATCATCCCATTGAAACATCAATTTTAAGACTCAAACTATTAAAATTATAGATAAAATTCTTACGATCCTTGTTAGATATTCTAGAAATATTTTTCCAGAATATTTAATAAAAATAATTCTCGAAATGATGCCTCAATTGGTAAAAAGTGATCAAATAGGAGAAAAATGAAACTAAATATTATGTTGTTTTGGGCCATCTCAACTCAAAGCACTACATCAAGTCAAATTGTAAAAGTGTTGACCAGGGTCAACTTCCCATGTAGGTGCAAGATTTTTAAAATACATTTATGAACAATGAATTCTACATCGGTCCAAAGTAAAATTACTTGATCTCTACATGCCAAAGAGCAAAACCAACATCAAGACACCTCTATTTACTTGAAGTACACTTCATAAATTCAATCCAAATTTCAAACAAAGTCAAGCATCCTACCTTGAATACATCATTTATCAAATGCTCTAAAATTGATGTCTCAGTTTTCATAAATCACTGCATCATCCATCAATTCTAGTTAAAATTAAGAAAACTTAATAGGCCAATTAAACCGATTAAATCAAGAACCAATCCATGTCAGTTTAACTTAACAGTTTAAAAGGAACCTAACAAAGTTAAGTCAAACACTATAATCCCAAATGCAATTTTGGTATTCAAACAATGAAAATTGAATCTAATGCAAATAATAAACCAAACTTGACTTCTGAGAAAAACGAGATCAACATAAAGAAATGAAAACAAAAGTTAATCACTTTTTTAATGCTATAACATGGTTATGTATCTACTTTGAAGGCAGAATTTGTCGTTTGCCTGAATATTAAAATCTGAACTCCTTTACAGTGGTAAAGCATGGTTTGAAGCATAACTATTTGAAGCTCCACCATGCATTCCTGAAAAGGATGTATTGTAGCTCGGAACAAATGTTGAAAGTTTTCATGTTGAACTACTTTATAATTGCATGGTCATGGTCTCAAAGAATGTTACCAATAAATATACAAGGTATACATATGGAAACATTTTCTGCACAAGCTAACCTCTAATCAGACATGGGACTACTACAGCTTATGTTACTGTCAGGGCTTTGAGAACACATGTATTCTGCAACTTTTCTGGGGACGGTAGGCATCACTATGGTTCCACCATTATAACCATCCTCCAGCAACTTCCCTATTTTAGATCGCCACTCTGAAGAATTGTCCTCATTTTTTGCTGTCATGCACAACTCTGTCACAGTAGTTAAGCATAGTTGCCAGGCCAGTATTTGGTGTCCAACCATATTCCATTAGCACCTTGGCTTCACCTTACCTCAAATCTTCTCCAACCTTGGCATCAAGCATAGTTCCGCCACTAGAGGGTGCGTGTGATGTGATTATGGGAACAAAACAACTCTTTCACGTTTCTCTTTTTTTAATTATTGGCATTTTTTTATTAATACAACTTTGCTGCTTTCTTTTTTTTTGGGGGGAGGGGATGTTCTGGTATTTCTATTTGGCTTCTTTTTGTATGCCATCTATTATGAGAAACACTTAATTTTGTGAAGCATTGAAGTTTTTCCTCTTTTAATTGCTGAACTTTGAAAATTATACTCTTAAGTTGCTGGATTCTCCCACATTTCAAGATAAGTAAAGAGGACTCTAGGAGAGTTGCGTGAGGGTTCTGTTACTAATGGAGCATATAGGATGATAGTGATCTTGATGAATGTTTCTGGTTGTGCATGGTTGAGCAGTAATAAACTTTACTCTATATGCAAATATGAACTGTATAAGTGGTTTAAGATGTTAGCAAGAAAGAATTGAAAAGGGTATACTCTTATTGCTGAAGTATATCTGGCAATCCATGAATTCAAATTTTTCTATTAAAAATTTAGAACTTTTCAACAAATTTAGGATATATCTGATAAGTGTGTTTTGTGTGTGTTGGAGCGAGGTTATGCAACTGCTAATGCCACTTGAGAAATGTATAAACTCACTTGAGAAATGAAAGGAACATATTTTAACCATATAATTATTAAACTAAGTAAATAAAAACAATTTTAATTATCTGGCGTGGAAGTTCATTGTTTATTGCTTATTGTATAGTATAGTGGTAATTGCTTGTTTGATTGTATCTGTTGATAACTGCAGTTGGAAAGAGGTTCCAAATAGTGATGATTATGTATTATTTTAAAAAGCTGCGATCGAGTTTGGTAATAATCCATTATATATGGATATCAATCAGTAGCAAAATAAAATTTTGGAGGAATGAATAATAGATGTACTTCTAATGATTGAAATTAGGAGTGTAGTTAGTTTTATTTTGAAGGAATGAATAATACATTTAATGTTTGGGTTACATACATTTAAGACTTTTTGAATCTTGTCTGGAATATTTAAAATTTGTTTTCAATATTTAAAACTTATGTTAATTGTTTGTTATTGATAATTATATTTTTGATGTTGTGACCGGTATCATAATTATTACTTTGATTTATATTATGATTATTGTTTATATATAAATTTTTAATAGGCAGAGGATAAATTTTTAACCCCGTCATTTTTTAAGGGTGGGAGTAGGAGTTGTTATGAGATTCAAGGCAGAGTAAGCAAAAATCGCCCCTAACCATCTCATTGTCAACCCTACTTGCTCCCTTCCCCCCACTAATGTCTCTTTTAGATCAAATTGATCATTTTATTAATTTTTAACACCAACAATATCAATATTAATTACGCAAATTAATAAAAGTAACAATTTGATTCAACAAAGATAAATATTTATTAGTAATTTTTTAATTAATACTTTATTATATATAACTATGATTTTCATATGATGCACAAATTTATCATTATAACTATGTAAAAGAATCTTTATAATTTATATATTATTATATTGTTATAAAACTTTCATCTTTGTTTAATTAATATTTAGCCTTGTTAGCAATTCTACTCAGTTAAATAATTATATCTTTAATATAAATATTTTTATCCTAATTGATATCCCCTAAATACTCAATTAATAATTGACTTTAATTTTTTCAAATAAGACCCCTAATTTCAGGATTGTAAATTTTTTTCTTCATTTGCGTGACTCAAAATTGCACAAATGACAACAACCATCATATCATAGAATTATTTTTGTTATTGCAATGTAAGGGAATTGAGTTTGGTCCTTAAAAATTAATATACGTAAATTTGGGTATCATAATTATTTTGATTGAAATTAATTAATATTCTAGTTGAATATTTAAATAATCTGAGGAATTTTTTTCTTTAAGTTTATAGTATCAAATTATATCATTTAATTAATTAATTAATTAATTAATTGATATTAAATTTGAATTCAAAATATATTTTACATAACATATATTGTCCCATGCAATACATGTTTTTACATATTTTTAAATACTTGTAGATTTTTTTTTATTACTTGGAGATTTTTTCATATTTTATATATTATAAATTATAAATATTTAATATAACTTTTTTACCATAATTACCGCAAGTATTAAAAAAAATTATTACTATAATATTAAATACAATTATTTAATTTTTATTTTCAGAATAATCAAATAACAAAAACTTTAAGCAATTAATCACTATTATTTTCTAATTTATTTTAATTAAACTAATTAATTATTTATAATTACCTTAATTGTGTAAAAGTGAAAACATCATATTAGTTGCGGACAAACAGATTTCATTTTTAATTAAAATATCTTATGTTTTGTTAATTAAGTTGTTGCTAAATAAGATTTTGTATTGATAATCTAATCAAAGACTTTTTGTTCTTAAATTATTTATTTATTTTTGAATATTTTTCTTTTTACTCATATTTTAGATAGGAAAATGTTATCTTTAAGAGAATTTTAATGTTTTTAGTTTTTCTCCAACTTTTAGCCCAATTAAAAGCAATCTACACAACTGATTAGAAAATATTAAAATGAGAAACTGATAAAAAAAAAAAGTGTTTGTAATGTGTGTGTTTCTAATATTTAAAGAAGACATTATAGACTTAATTCAAAGTTATTCTCCCAATAGTTATTATGAATTGAGATCATATAATATATAGTATCCAAATCATAGACCATCAATCAAACCAAAAACTATGAAACTCATTACACATTAAAGCATGGGTTCTCGTATAGTCTTTACATTTTATTTTTTATTTTTTGTTATCTTTTTGAGGGTGTTGGAGTGTTCCTCCCTTTTCGTAATTGCTTCTAGTCTTTTCTAAAAACACCACAAACATTACAAACTATACAACCTAATTTGGTGTAGATAATGATATCATGTTTCACACAAATAATATGTACACATTTCCACTACAATTTATAGATTTTTGATAGACTTGTGTTTGCGTGGATGATAAATTATTTTAACGCATTTATTCTTACTCATCAAATACCTATATTATATTTATAACTGGTGATATTACTAGGTCTTTAGTTATGTTAAACACGGTCTTTTATATATATTTTTGGTATTCTAATACTGGGATTTTACATTAATATCTGATGCTATTACTAGGATTTTAATTTTGTATCAGTATTATATTTAGTTGACAAAATAGTAAACATGAATGGTATTCTAATACTAACACTACAATGTAAATAAAATTAAAATAAAAAATATTAATTAAAATATAAGAGTTGATTGAAATATATCATATGAATATGGTTAGAATAAGGTATTAATTAAAGTAACCATACCCATGTCTATATCCACAAAAAATTATGACCAGTTATTAATTTATACTTAGACCAAAAAATAGATTTTAGTTTACATCCTTTTTTAAAAAAATTATGCTGTTAATTAAATAAAGTTATTTTGGATATAATTTTTAATATAATTATTGTAAAAATTAATAATTTTATAGTATATAATAACTCGTGATTAGATCACGATGTAAAATATTATTTATTATTTATTACGAGTAATTTTCATAAGTAACTAGCCAACAAATTTAGGCACATAGAATAAATGGTTAGATTGGAAAAAGTGTTACTCCCAGGTGCCAACTGGGTGTACTCGTTGTTTTTGACCCAAAATTCAATTATTTCTAATGTTCTTTGTTTCAGTTGGGTCCCCACAAGCCTATTAAACCGGGCTAAGTTATATTGGGTTTGACCCAATAAAGCGTGTGAATGGTTCTGTATTAATAATTGTTGACCCAGCCATTCAATTTTTCAACTATTTACCATTATTAGTTTCGCTTACAAGTTAGAGTAAGTTTTTTTTTTTTTTAAATCTCAATGAGGTAAACTCAAATTTTTTTTAATTCCATATGCACCTTACATCACTAAGACAATTCTTTAGATTGGTAAACTCTTAAATGTGAAGCACAAAACTATTTTTCCCAAAATATTAAGTGCTTGTTTGAATTAATTATAACTATGCATTTTAACTTATACAATTGCAATGTATAAATAATTCATGATAAAAAAATATAATGTATAAATATTTTAATGTTTAAAAAAATTCAAGTATAAAATATGTTAAACTTTAAAATTTAAAGGAAATTATTTAAAAGATAAGGATAATTTTCAATTATTAATTAATTTTTATTATAATTTAAACTAAAATAAAAAGAGTCACGTGAATAGTATTATATAAGAGTAAATTTAAAATTTTGTGATGCTAAGAAAATATTTCTTTAATAAATAAAAATGACAAATTAATACTACTATTTGACAAATTAGTTTTTCTTATGGGAATTTGACAAATTAGTTAATCACTCACAAACTCAAATAACATCAACAATAATCTATTTTTGTTGAGAAAACGTTTATGTTAAACAATTTCAGTTTAAAATAATATTTATAATATATGTATAAATATTTTGGTACACACATTTTTTATCGTATGTTATCCTTATAACTGCTCTCATAAATATTTTTTTCTTCCTTTAATTACACTATTCAAACAACATATACTAATAGTTACATTAATTATGAAAACTACCACTATTTATTAATTAACTTTCATTATTGTTACTCTAAAAAAAAAGACTTTCATTATTGTTCCCTTTTCTTTTCTTTTTTTTAAATTATAGAGGAGAACTGAATGCATTTTCTCTGCTAGTATAAAAAAAGTAAAGAAACATTTAAGGAACACCCAGCATAATAAAAATTGGGATGGATAAAAAGAGTTACTGATCAAAATTTAAAACATTGTAGCGTATCCAATAAATAATGGCGTGTTATGGCGTATCTAATAATAACAGCATGGACAATAGCATTTACAAGGTGGCCCAATTGTTGGTTGGTACGAATCCCGTAAGAAGTGTTGGATTGGACCGTTGATAGATGATAAACATTATTAATTTTATTTATGATTAATTTTAATGAGATTTTTTATTTATAGGAATTAAAATTAAAATTTTACTTAAAAAAATTAAATTCAGTACTACTCTATATTAACTTGTAGGTCCATTGCTAGTATTGTTACTGTTACATGCTAGTGCCTAGTGAGAGAGAAAGTCCTTTTGGTGTCTTCAGAGATCAGAGATGCATGCAACCATTCCTTGTTTGTTTCCTTCTTTTTAAAAACCACAAAACATGTGTATACAGATTCCAGGTTTAAGGAGTGCAAACAAACAGAGCGTCAGACACAGACACAGCTATTACTACAACACAACAAAAAACACTTATACTGAGAAAATAAATCACCGTACGTTAACGGCTAGGAGAACAGGTGCATGTCTTCCTCCTCCACATGCACATTAAACACACTAATCATTATAAAGTAGTATTTGTATACCAACTTACACTCATAATTCATTCTTAATTTGCTATTCCAACTCCTTTTTTTTTATCATAACTTGAGATGAGAGTACACTAAAAAAAAGAAAAGAGGTGAGAATATTTAATTATAATTAATAAAAAGGCATACCCAACGACTAACGTGCATATGTATGTTTACATATTTTTATTTTTAATAAGATGTTGAATTTGATATATTTGTCAGTTTTTTTTTTTTTTTTTTACATATATACTAATGTGTATGCTATAATTTTGGTTTGTTAATTTAATTTTTAACTTATTAAAACCGAATATGAGAAAGATAAAATGAGAGAAGTGGGTGATATCTTTAAAGAAATAATTAAAGGATAAAATTATTTAATATAATGTGTACGCATAAAAAAGTTGTCTTTATTATTGATATAGATCATTAGATTAAAATTAGAATTTTAAATTAATTATTTAACTATAAATATTTATTAATAAATATGTGATTTAAAATCTTAATTTTAATTAAATGACTAAAAAATTAATTTTTCTAACAACAATTAAGAATATATGCTCTCTTTTTCTCCTTTTTTTAGTACACATTTTTCCTTTTTTTTGTGTGTGTACACCTTTTCCTCTCTCTATTTATCCTAGTTTGAGTTAAATACATCAAACATTCGGTGCGATTAACTCTTTCGTTTAAACGTTTTTATATGTAAGGTTTAAATTTGAAGCCTTATTAAATATTATTATTAATGAACTCATTAATAGTATAGTTTAAACTATTCAAACTATACGAGTTTTTGGCATTGCTTGATCTAACTGTTAAAGCAAGCTCGATTCTTTTAAAAAATATTCGAGTCTTACATAACCCGAAGTTTATTTAAGTACCTCACGTAATCTTTACAACTACATTTTCACATTATAAAATGAAGATACGAATAACTAAACAAATAAAACATTAAAAGGAGAAAAAGGTGCTTCTTAATCTCAACTCAAGTCTTGTTAATGTTTCCTGGGTTTTGGGCTAATTCTTTAGCTTGGGTATCGTTTGGTAGGGTGAAAAACATAAAAAGAAAATAAGATGCAATCAAAATTTTGAATTAAAATATGAATTTTATTTTATTTTATTACTTTTTTTTCTCTTTATGCAAACTATTGGAGAAACTTACCACTTGTCAATAGTTGTATAATATTTACACAATGTAATGATTTATTAGCGTGGGATTGAATAAACGTTGATAAAATTAATTTTAAAATAATATAATTTATATTTAGATATTTTATTATAAAATTAAATGAAAAATAAAATTTATTATAAATTTTTGAATTCAATGTAAAAATAACTCAAAATTCCTTGACAGAATAGTTTTGGCAAGCCAAAGACACACTTACCCGTTTAATTTGTCTGACAAGCTTTCCACGTGTGATTTCTGTCTTGATCTTGTAGCCCCCTCTCTCAAACACAACACAGTCATATATTCTCTCCTACAACTTTACCCCACTTTCTCTGCTTTTCAATTTTACTCCTTCTTCCGGTTTTCATTTTCATTTTCTTCACATTCCTCCTTTCTCTCTCTTTCATTATTGAGAGAGAGTTCTTCTCTCCAGACTTCTCAATCCTATGGCTCTGCATTTTCTTCTCCTCCTGCTTTTTGCAGTGTCTTTTGTTGCTGCTGATGAAGGTTAGTGACTTGACACTTTTACCCCTCTCCCCCCTTTTTGTTTTCTTTGCTAACTCTCCTGTTATGAGATCCTGTGTTTTCCACTATTTTGAGTTATGCTTGCATTCTGAATCTTTCATTGCCCTTTATTTTGTTTTCTCTACTTAGTTTGGCATTGTTTTAGAATCACTGCAAAACTCACTTTTGTTTAACCTGCATGGTTCTTCTTGAGCCTTTACTTGTTCAGTTCTCAGTTCTCCTATGACTCCTTGCTGTTTTCTTGAGGAGTTTTTGGAGTTTGCTTTGTGGGGAATAGAACTTAACCATGCTTTGTCATATCAAGGTCCAAATACACTCTTCCCATTTTCACACCTTTCCTAGCAGTAGCACACCCTTGCTGTGGATTAGGAACTTAGAATGTTATTTGAGATTTAATTAGTGTTAAAATGTTCAGAACCAAGGTTTGATGGGGTCATGCAATAGCTGAGATATAATTGGTTATTTTGTTAGTCTGTTTCCTAGTAGAGTTTGTGTGTTTTTCCTTTGCATTTTTATCCTGTATGGGATTGAACTTCTGGCTAATAATTAATAAACATATGTTTTTAAAAATAGTCAGGGTTTTGTTGGTTGTTGATCTTCTTGGATGCGGTCCTCCTGTAGGATTCAGATTTTTGTAAATTGAATAGGACGTTTCTTTTGTCCTTCTAGTAAGTCACGTATTGTCATTTTCCCCAACATTTGGATGTGTGTAATACTTTGTAGTAGAGGTTGGGGAAGTTATTTTTGGAAAAGCTTTCTACTTTTGGGGAGCTATTCTATTGTCATTTTCCCTCAAAACTTGGTTTGTTTGGAACAAACATAATGTGCGTAAGAGTCTGCTTGCATATGTTTCCCAGTTACAACTGGACTTGGTTAATTCAGTGAGGACTTAAATCTAATTTTTGATGGATCTTAATGTTTGTACCTTGCAGAACCATTTATAGGAGTGAATATTGGAACAGATCTCTCTGATATGCCACACCCTACTCAAGTAGTAGCTCTACTTAAAGCCCAACAAATTCGTCATGTTCGTTTGTATGATGCAGACCAAGCTATGCTCCTTGCACTTGCAAAGACAGGCATTCAGGTTGTTGTGACTGTCCCAAATGAAGAGATCCTGGCAATTGGTCAATCGAATTCCACGGCTGCCAATTGGGTTTCCCGCAACGTGGTAGCACATTATCCAGCCACCAATATCACAGCCATTTGTGTTGGTTCTGAGGTTTTAACTACCCTCCCGAATGCGGCAAAAGTACTTGTCAGTGCGATTAAATACATCCATTCAGCCCTTGTGGCATCCAATCTTGATCGCCAAGTTAAAGTTTCAACACCCCTTTCCTCATCCATCATTCTTGATTCATTTCCACCTTCTCAGGCTTTCTTTAACCGCTCACTCAATCCAGTTTTAGTCCCACTACTTGATTTCTTGCAATCCACTGGCTCTTATCTGATGCTAAACATATACCCTTACTATGACTACATGCAATCAAATGGAGTGATTCCATTAGATTATGCACTTTTCAAATCTCTCCCTCCAAACAAAGAAGCTGTTGATTCCAATACCCTCCTCCACTACACCAATGTCTTTGATGCCATGGTTGATGCTGCATACTTTGCCATAGCTTTTCTAAATTACACCAACATTCCTGTTGTGGTGACTGAGTCAGGGTGGCCCTCAAAAGGTGGCTCCAACGAACCTGATGCAACGGTGGACAATGCAAATACTTACAACAGCAATTTGATCAAACATGTGTTTAACAAAACCGGAACTCCCAAACATCCTGGAATTGCTGTTAGTACTTACATCTATGAGCTCTACAACGAGGATATGAAGCCTGGGCCATTGTCAGAGAAGAACTGGGGACTGTTTGATGCAAATGGAACACCTATTTACATTCTACACTTGACAGAGTCAGGGGCAGTCTTAGCAAATGATACCAGCAACAATACTTTCTGCATTGCAAAGGACGGTGCTGACCCGAAGATGCTGCAGGCTGCACTAGATTGGGCATGTGGACCGGGCAAGGTCGAATGCTCTCCATTGCTGCAGGGGCAACCATGCTATGAACCGGACAATGTGATTGCACATGCAAATTATGCATTTGACACTTACTATCATAAGATGGGAAAGACTCCTGATGCATGTGACTTCAATGGAGTGGCTACTATCTCCACCTCAGATCCAAGTAAATTATTGTTCCCTAATGCTATGCTGGATTAGCTTTAGCATTTTTATATTTCTGTCAATTTCTATCTGCAATCACTTCTAGGATAATTAACACATTTTTTGAATGATTGTATAGGTCATGGTTCTTGTTTATTTCCTGGAAGGTAAGATAAGATATTTGCTTCTTTGGTTCATTTTCATTCTTTTCATTATCATCCTATGTTTGTTGTGTTGTTAACTTGTTATTGCTCAAAAGTGATGTCTTTGTGAATATGTGCAGTGTTGGCAAAAATGGAACCTTAGGTAACTTCACAGCTCCATCCATGAATTCTACAAATTCAGATTCCTCAGCCTACAAATTCAGCTCTGACTTGAGAATTAGAAGCCTTTTAATGGTAGCAGGATTTCTATTATGGGGAGTGGTTTTGCTATAAAGTGGTATATGTCAGATCGTGTTACTTTGAAAAATTTTGTGGTGGATGATAATGCTACTACTACATATTCGTCTTGGTAGCATTGTGTTGTTCATAGTGGTCCATTCAATTTTGTACAAAAACCAGCCAAGGGTTTGGACCGAATGAGGCCGCAACTGAATCATCATCATCATTATTATTCTTTTCAACTAGAATTGATTCAATCTTTATCAACCATTGACTATTTTTTATTGGGTTAGTTATAATCTTGTGCTATATAAATATATATTGCACCCCCTCCCTCCCCCAAAAAAGGAAAAAAGAAGACTATACTCATTATACAAATCCACAGGGCTATTATTACAAATTTGTCTATGTAACTTTGTTTGATTCAACTTGAAAGAGAATATAAATTAGTAAGCCCATCATTAACCGAAAAACGTCTGAAAATGTCATGGGTTCTTGAGGTTATATTCATTTGTTAACACGGGGCTTGTTTTTCTATTACTGAATTAGTCCAAGTGTCTAATATAGACAAATTGCCGTTTCTGGTATGTATATCTATTGCTAATTAGTTAGATCAATCGTAATCTGGTATGTTTCTATTGTATAAATTGCTAGGCCTATAGGAATTAGGAATACTCAGTTTAGAATTTTAATTTTAACCTTATATTCAATTTTTTAAAATGCAAATGCTTTTTAATTTCGTGTCTTTTTCGAGTTTTTCTTGTTAATAAAAGTATTTTTTTTATTCAAAACATCTTATATACAAATAACGTAAAAGAATAAACTATAAAGGAATGTCACGGTTATATATATATATACATTGTATCCAGTCTCAATAGTTATTAAAGGAAATAAGAGCATTTAGTTTTAATCATTGAATTAATTGCTCAGATTGCATTTTTTATTATAAATATCATGCAATTTGAATTAAAAAATCGTGTGAAGTTTATAAATTAGCATGCATTTTGAAGTGTTAATTTTAATCAAATGATTGTAATTAAATTCATTTATTTATCATAGTCAAAAGTTTTCACCTTATTGTCACTTTATAGATAGAGATAGAGGTGGATTATTGTTTCCCAAAAATGTTTTAATATTTTTGAAAAATCATATGAACTTTGTTTTTTTATATGTAAATAAAAATGATCAAATAGTTCAAGAACCGTAGATTAATTTAACCTTTGAAAAATGAGTTGGAAGCATTAACTCACTTTTTTGGGGATAGACGGGCAAAATGATATAAGTTAATCTGTATTAATTTGAAGAAAAAACAGTAATTGAAATTTGAAAAACTAACTAAAATTTTTAAAAAACTAATTAATAGCTAATAGTTGTTAGGTTAATTTTTTGTTACAATATTTTTTTTTTGTCAAAAAGAAGAGTTTAAGCTTGATCTTGTTTTGATTATAGTTGTCGTGTGGAAAAAAAATCAGTTAAGTATATAAAGCAAATAAAATTGGTTTGCACTACTCTTTTTTTTTTTATGAAAATTTGTTTGCACTACTTTTTGATTGTTATCTCCCTCCACAGGACAACTCTATGCATATAAATTATTCAGTTTTATACTTTATTTTATTTTTTAATTATATATACATTTTAACATTTTTTTTTAAAATCCCGACTTAACACACGACAACTCTTGCATTTTTGGCATCGTGCATAGGTGCTCGGTGCTCCCGTTTTTCGGCTTAAACGGCGGTACAGCCGAACAGTTACAGTGGCAAATTGGTAATTTCCAAATCCCAAAACCCTAGCTCAATCGGGGATATATAAATCAACTACGAGCCTCATCCTCCCACAAGTTTCTCTGTTTTTTTTTTTTTTTTTTCAGTTCTGATCATTTTTCTTAACCTTAGATGGATATCACTTCTCCAATTTTTTCTGTTTTCAATAAGCGATTTTTTGTTGAAAGTGACGTGCATCTACTATGATTCTCTTTTGCTCTAACAGTGGAATAGAGAATACGAAAAGATGCAAAATCAACAGGTTCCTCTATGGACTGGCATAGTCCCAATTCTCAATGGATTTTTGCTATTTCTCGTAGGTTCCACAATTTCTAACCTTTTAACCAATTTTCGCTTTCCCCCCTTTCTGGGTTTTGGTTTTCATTCCCCAAAATTAAGGAATCCATTGCAAGCATCTTACTTTTACTTTTGCTTTTTAATTTTTTTTAGTCTTCTGGGTTCTGATTATTTTTCCATAAAATTAACAAATTCATTACAAAGTTTGCATTTTTTTTTGTTTGAATCGAATTGGAACCGTTCTATGTTTTATTGTTTTTCAGATCTCACTTCTGGGTTCTTTTATTTTTCCTTAAAGTTAACGAATCCATTACAAAGTTTGCATTCTTTTTTGTTTGAATTGAAATAGAACCATTTTATGTTTATTGTTTTTCTGATCTCTCATCTGGGTTCTGATTATTTTTCCTTAAAGTTAACGAATTCATTACAAGGTTTGCATTTTTTGTTGTTTGAATTGAATTGGAACAGTTTTATGTTTTTTTTATTGTTTTTCTGATCTCTACTCTATGTATATGAATGCTCGATGATTTTTTTGCTTTAACCACACCGAATAGGGGCTGGACGAGGTTATGGGTTCCCTTTTTCTTTAAGTGATCTTTTTGTACTTGGTTTTGCCTCGTGATTTCATCTTCTAGCTGAAGAGGTATTTAGTTACCTCTCCTTTTAGACATTGGGAGAGGGCATTTTCCAGCACTTGAAGTCTCGGCTTAAATTGTAGGGGTCTTTACTCGTCTCAAGTTTTCTCATGTGGAAAAAACTGGCCTTTCAACTGAGAGCAATTCATTACTGTAACTCTTCGATGTTTTTGAAAAATTGTTTTTAATTCGCTTGTCATTCTTGATTGTTGATTTGTCTCATGGTGATTGTTATGGATCTATGGAAAGGAAGATTGAATTGGATTGATTAGGTCTTCTGCAGGTCCCAGAAGACTGCAGGGGGGGTGTTCTAACCAGCTAGAAATGAAATTTTGATCTAACAAAATAGAATTCTTAAATTTTGAACATAATTAACAGATACAAAAATGTGATTTTAATGTAGGAAAATGAATTCTAAAATTAGCCAAACAAATTCAAGCTGTAGAATGACGTATGGCTCTTGTACATTGGTGCTGCAGTTATTTTTTGTAGCCACCAAATCTAAAGTTTATATTTTTCAAAGAACTAGGATTTTTTTCCACTTAAAAATGAGTATTTTTCATATTTTTTAAAAATCAATTGTTTTTTTAAAATTCCATGAATTTATTTCAGTTTTTCAATATAATCTAAAGTTAAAAAATACTACTATAAAATTTGATTAAAATCCTAATGATTTTATTTAGTTTATGATAAAATAATTTATTTTTCTATGAATTAATTTTGATTTTAAACAAATATGTTTTTTTAAAATAATCACTAAATATTATTTAACTTTATGATTTGAATTAGTATATGTTATTGATGACTTTGTAGCGTCAGTGACAGCCAGAAGCGGACGTAAAAAGACAAATCTGATGTTGTGTTTGAATTATTAACACCATTGTATCAGATATTGTCACACATTAAAATTGGGAAGTGTTAATTACCATGTACAGATGAAATAGATTGCACACATATAGTCAAACACAGGCTGATTTGCATGGTTTTACAGTTCAATGGATTCAGAAAAATTTAGGGAGAAGGTGTTGGTGCTGATGCAGGAGAAGGAGCTGATGAGAAAAGAGAGAAAAACTTTTCTGCAAGAACAGCATTTGCTGCATCTGATGGATGGAAAGCATCCCAAAATACAAATTCATGGCGGTTTCTGCACACCTTTGAGTTTGGCAAGCATAAACCTCCAATACTTGTGTCTACATTGCAACAAGATGTATTTGAAACCTTAAAACCTGAGGAATCATTAATTACATGTTACATAATTGCAATTTAACAAAGTTGGGTGGAATAGATAATTTAACCCTTAAATTAAAGTTTAGTTGTTGAATACCATCGGCATATATTTAATCATTAAGATATAAGGTAGAGGATAGAGATGCCAAATTACCATAAGTAGATGGATTGTTGATCAAGTCAAGAACTAACGGGTAAGTGTCTGCAAATATGAATTTTGCATTTGGAAGACGATGGTTTAGTGTGTTGATTAGCTTCTGTACATTGGAGTTGAATTGTAGGATCCATTCATTGACTCGCTTTAGACATTGTCCTCGTTTGGATTTAACCCTCTGTGATGGAATGCAACCGAGTGGACCAAGTCCATGGAAGACGATTTTTCGTGCTCCCAGCTGATAAAGACTCTGCCATAATGAGATTGTTTTAGTGGTTGATTGAACTATTAATAGATCATAGATTTGGATGATATTAATGTGAAGAAATGTACCTAACTGGAGGATGGTAGTTTGTTAAGTTTTTCTAAACGTTAATTTCTTACACTTAATTGATTTATACCTGAAGTTGTTGATCTAAGGTTGATATTAAGAGCTCTATGAACTCATCATGAGTGTATTGCTGGCCATCTGCCAAGAACGGCTGCAAGAAATTGTTGACATAGTCATTGCTGCCTGCAAGAGTGCAATTTGACCCGTGTGAACTGTGAAGGCTGTTATAGTATATGGGAAGTTGAAGTTTTTAACATTGAAAACAATAATAGAAGTGTAAAATAGGAGAAATTATCATTTGATCTTATTTATTACATTATTAACTCTTTTTCATAAATTGAAAAATGTGATTATACCTCACATGAAGATTAATTAAGATCACATTTTCGTAGACTATATAACAATTTCTCACAAAATAGAATACTTTTGTGAGTGTAAAGTATTACCAATCCCAATGAAATACGTGGCTTCATTGCAATGCTTGTTGGCAGCTGCCTCTCCTATGTTTGCCGAAATTACTTCTTTGGTTTTCTTGAAATTGTTTATTTGATCGTCAAAAGATAATCTCTCAATCTAAAATATTCAAAAGACAGAATTTAAGTTAGCTGAGAGGCTACTCAAATTCTAACCTGTAGATAGAGAGTCCGGAGGGTTTGAAGATGTTCTGCTTACAAAGTAAAGTCCAGTATCATTGAGAATTCCTGCCCCACCAGATGCATAGTTTACACCTTTGAGTAAGGTATCAACGTTCTGAGTCGCTGACAGATAAGCTGGTGGTGATGTGATTCCAAGCTTTGCAGCTGCAACAAGCCATAACATAAGACCATCAAAGTCTTGCTTGCTAGTAGTTTTATTCAATGAGTAAATAATATATCCCATCACAATGTATAAAGATTTTTACGATATCATTTCATCACAGATTATTATTTAAGTTAATTGACTTTTATAATTACTATTTTAAAAGTCATACTTATCATTGGTTAATAGTATAAAATTTTCTACACTATTCATAAATAAGAGTGGACAAATATATATCTCCATATTTTAATAAAATTACAAGTATTTATTTAAAATTTTTATATTTTAAACCCCTTAATTTTATGTGGTTGAATCCTCTAACTTATTCTAATATGGGGTAAGTAAATGCACCCCTGCATTTTAATAAAATCATAGATATTTATATTAAAAAAATTTGTTTTATATTTCTTATTTTATGTGTTTGAATTACTATCTTTATATATATGATAATTTTTGTTAAAATTATTTTTTAAAATAGATTGCCCCTGCTACTGACTGACTGACTCAGGAACCTAGATTTGCCACTCACATTAATAGAAATTAAACTCTTATTCAATATAAAGAGGAAACAAAAAGAAGAAAAGTACAGAGATGGAGGAAATACATATGAAATCACCAATAGTCCTTCCATTGGTGAATCTTCCAGTAGCCTGGCCACCACTGTAGTCAATCCCATACCAGGGATAGTTAGATTTGGCTAAAGAATATTGTAGAAAATTATTGTTTCCAACATCTGTCAAGGAGTCACCAAAGATATATGTCACAGGCAGAGCTGCCAAAGCAATTGATGCAAGTGAGAAGATACATGCAGCAAAAACTAGCCTTGGCATCTTTGTTCTCTCTACCTTATATTGCTGAAAATATAGAATTGAGTCAGTGTTTTATAGCAGTACCACATTCAGGTTCTGCACTGTTGTGTCTATTCTTCAAGTATGCATGTTAGGTGGTTAATTTCCAAACCACATTGACACTTGAAAGTAAAGGGTTTATCTCATCTTGCTGAAGTAGTAAAATCATAAAACTTGGTGGTTGAATTCTCTAATCAGGAGTTGGCCAACTAAGAAACATTGAGTCAGCAATGTTAGCTTTTACTTAAATGGCGCACGTGCTCATGTTTCTGTAGCATTTGCTGTGATTTACCCCACTCAACTCCTTTACTTGCTCTGCCTGCAATTGAATTGAAGGACAAGCAAACCCACTTGGTCAAGGAAAATAAGAGAGGAAGCTAAGAATTTTACTCAATATTGTTTACCCACTATAATATACATATTTTCTGTTTATGGTAATGAGAGATTGCTTAAAATTAGGCTTGACCTCTAGTGCTGCTTGGTTTAACTAAGGTGCTTTTCAGCTTGGTTAATTGGGTTTAAGGATGTCAATTTTCTACCACTTGTCTAGGTGAAGACTGAAGAGACTTTGGAGAATTCAACACAAACCTATATTATGTGAGAAGAGAGCAAAAGAAGAACAATCTTAGGGGAGAAGTTTCTATTTTATTTTTGGGTAAGTTGCTAGCCCTTTTTCCAAGAGAAGTTAAGATTTTTTTTTTTTTAATTTATAGTTTTATTACTCAAGATTCATTGTAAACAATATTTTTATAATTTTTGGGTTTTTAAATTTTTATTGTAATTTGTATTTGATTTTTTTCCCTTTTTTCTTGTATTCATTATGAAAAACGTAAAAGACAAGCTTTTTGTGATTTTTCATTTCATTTCTGTTTCATTGTTGTTATTATGGTAATAAAACAAGAGGAATAAAAAATAAAATAAAAATAAAAAAAGAAAGAAAAAAGGGTATTTTACAGAGTTCACACAGTTTGTATAAAATTTTAGTATTTAGTACAATTTGAAAAATTCTTTAAGTGAGACAAATGGATACGTAGAAGGGAATTAAAAAATACAATTAAATTAAATTTTTTATTCACAAAAAATAATTTAATTTAATTATTGGAAATAAATAAAATTTAATTAAAAATACAATAACTTTAATCGTAAATTCCCTACAATTCATGACAAAAACAATTTTTCTGATGTCAAATTATTTTTATCACTTTGATAATTTTGCAAATACTCTAGTTTTTTTTTTTAAAAAAAAAATTCGATCTTGAAAAAGTATTTTCCTCCAAAAGTGTTGTTCCCTCCAGTCCAACATAATTAGTGCAAAAAAAATTATCCTAAAATAATAATTATTTAAATTTTTTTATATAATATTAATTATTTTTTTCATTTATAACCTAATAAACACCGTTGTGTTGTATCATTTTTAACAAAGAATATTAATAATAATAATAATAATAAGATTAATTTAATAAAATTATTATTATTTTATTTATTTATTAGTTTTTTTTATTTGTGTAAAAAACTTATGACGATAATTATAATGATACAAAGAGAATATTAGATATTAAAAAATAAATAAAGAATAAGAAAAAACAATAAATAAATATTTTTCTCTCAAACAATTAAACAAACCAATAAATATATACATCATCATAATGCTCTCATACATATTATGGTTATTCAAATAATAAATAATTTATATAATAATAAATTTTGAAAGATTAGTTATGGTGTTTATGTGTGCATGTATGAAAGTTATTCATTTTTTAGTCTCTAGAAAAGTTAGTGGTGTGTGTTATCACGGATCCTAACTATAATATCGACCGTGAACGATGGTGGGTTATATCGGTCTAATCTTCACAACCTTATTCTTTGTTGTGGCCTCTTCTTTATGGTGATTCAAGACTTCTAGGAAACAAAAGAAACTATGCAAAATTAAACATCAACGGCAGGTTCCGATGGAGTTAGCTCTGACTGAACTAGCTCAGAGTATACATATTTCATCATACTTTTATGCAATGATCTCTGAATAACTCTTAAAATGAATTATAGGAAGGAAAACATGATCGCTTAAGTACCTGACTCACGGCCTCTAATGTACATGTCCACGCCTTCTATTTCCCGCATCCTAACTATAATATCTACCATCATTGTTTTCACGGACACAGATTACAACCCTCAAGTCATCCAAATAACAATGGTCCACCATGGTCATCCTCATCATTCTGGGCCTCTCAGTGCCCATCAGAAAAAATCTACAAGTTTTTAAGGGAAATAGGCCCTCCTCACCACCACACGTGCAATACACGACGAATTTGCTCCTCTTTATCCCATGTTTCGGTAAGTATGAGTCTCACCAACTGCCATTACTTGGCTAGTCTTTGTTTTTGGTTACTTTGATAAGGTGGGTGGTCACAAGTAGATGTGATGTTTTAAGCTGCGAGAATGAAGAATAGGATTTGTAGTCAATAAGACACCACTTAAGTTGTCACAATTTACGATAGGAGGTGGAGCAAGGAAATTTTGAGTTATGACAATGCACATTGTAACCAAGTTGACTTAGTTGTGATAGTTGTTAAGCTACGACATTCATCCTGTGTTGGACCCTGGACACCACGTGTATCTTAGAGGACCATGAAATTAAGTTAAGGCTTAGAAAAATGCAATAGCCTGTTGTGGATTTATGATCATCAATGGCAGCACCGCAATTAGCATCACATTTGTAACCAATTAAGTAATGTTTACCCTATGCATAGAGGTTTACTTCAATATGTTTTAACTAATTACTGCATTCTCTACCTACATAATTTGCAGGTCCTTGATGTTCATTCCTCAACTAGCTATATCACTCGAAGGTGTACAAGAGCCACGACTTTGCGTGCATTAAGACCACATATTAACAAAAAACTTTGACTAGTACGTAATTTGATGTTTTAATTTATTAAGTTACTTAGCCTATTGCAGATAGTCCTGTTTCCTCTTTTGGATTTGTAGCAAAGTTGTATTGTGTCTTTTCACTAGACTACAAAAAATTATATATGAAGATGCTTTTATATATAACAAATCTTATTTCACTATATAAGCAAAAACATAAGTACCGATACTCATTATTCTTGGTCAACTATCTTATGAACTATGCCTTTGTGTACCAGTTTTTGGGTTTGATTTTGTGGAATTGTATATGGTAGAGGCTGTATCAACTATCAAACCTCTTAAATATGTAATCTTGGCTCTATTGGTCCAATTTTGTACAACTATGTTGTCTTTGAGTTAGGGACAACTTTGGCCTGATACACTAATGTCTAATGGGAGGGGTTAATGTAGGTGGTGTTAAGGAGATGAAAAGATGATCAGGATAATAGTTTGATTTTTGGGTGATGGGAACGCTAAGGGATAGAAACAATAGACAAGGGTCCGTGGTACAGGGCCAATGTCGATTATGACGTAGTATGAGTGGAGCTTGGATATCATGGAACACATTAGGAACGTGTAGGACAAATTAATTTGAAGGATAAAGAGCTATGAATATGATCAAGAAATATGCAGAAACTATGCACTTTACGTTATGCTTTAGTAAAGCTTTGTGCTAAAAGGTTGTTTTATGTTTACATTAATAAATTCTTTTAGCTTAAAAAAAAACAAATGGGGGAAAATTGTTTGACAATATTTTCTTTGCATGCTTGTCGCTTCTTAGCCCAATGTTTGGCCATGTTATTGTCATACATCTTCTTCATTCATGTATGCATGTGTGTCTATGTAATGTATACATGCATAAATGCGCATGCACACCTAATAAAACTATTATTGTTGTTATTATTTCTGTTGTTATCCCTAAATTGTTTATTAAGTAATTTACAAATGTAACCCAAATATAAAGGAGAAAGAGAAGAGGAGGAAGAATCTGCTAAACAAACTATTATTTCACGTTTTACTATGGAAATAGAAATTATTGCTTTAGATACTGCTACTAGTGAGGCTGAGTTTCTTAAAAATTTATTATGTGATTTGTCATTGTTGAATAACCCTATACCTCAAATTCCAATGCATTGTGATAGTCATGTTGCTATATCTAAAGTTACTAGTAAAAAATTTAATGAAAAAAGGAGACAGTTAAGAGTGAGACATAAGTCTATTAGAAATTTGATTTCTCAAGGTGTCATTTCTCTTGACTTTGTCAGGTTAGAAAATAATATTGCGGATTCACTTACGAAAGGGTTGACGTGTCAACAAGTACTTGAGTCATCGAGGGGAATGAGATTAGAACTCATTATTTAGTTACAACAATGGACATCCATCTCCGTGTGATTGGTGATCCCATGACTGCATAATTCAAGCTTTGAGGTCTGATAACGGCAAAGAGTACACTTCAACACAATTCACCATATTTTATGAGGAAGAAGACATTGAGCATCAACTAACAGCTCCTTACACCCCTCAACAAAATGGGGTTAGTGAAAGAAAGAATCGGACGATAATGGAAATGGTGGGCAGAAGCTGCAAACACTGCAATATTCTTGCTAAATAGATTCCCACCAAAGCAGTAAACGGGAAGACTTCTTTTGAGACTTGTTCACTTACAAAAAAAATTCTCTATTTAAACACATTATTATTCAATAAAAATTGTGTGCAAATTTGTGCATGCATCTCCTTTCATTCTGTGAGTTAAATTTTTTTTTCCAACAAAAGTCATTAAAAGATCATCAAATCCTTTCTTTCAAGTCAAAATAAGATTAGTAATAGATTTTGCACTTTCAATTTCAAGTTCGGACCATAGAAGTTGAGCATCACTGAATGAAAACCTTATTAAAAGACAAACTTACAAGTCAAAGAGTATTTGGATCATATTCCTAATCAATACGAGAAATCTTAACACACAACCCTCACAATCAAGATTGGGCATCTAGAGCCTAAAATTGAAGTCTAGGAATCTACCGAATTATACTAAACAGAAGAAGAAGGACAATATCTTCAGTCCCCATCCCTGTCGAAGGAAGCCAAAGGATGTTCCCCATCCAGAAGAAGCTCCACCGGCAATTGTGCTTGTTCTTCTGCCGCTGCCAACAGTGGTGGTGGTGGGGTAGGACCGTGCACAATGATCTTGCACATGACGTAAAACACAAGAAGCATGATTAGCAAGACCAACAACACAATGGTAACTAGCACTGGAATTGATGGTGGTAGTTGTAATCGGGATGGGTGTAGTTGATGGTGTGGCTGTGGATGGAGGTCGGAGATGGCATGACATGAGATGCTACTAGCGGAATATGTTTTCCTTTGGCTTTCAGTTGAACCAGAGAAAGAAAAGAATGTAAGGTGAGACGGAAGAAGCAGCTTCCACCCTGACTTTTCGAAACATTTCACTTCAAAGCTTATTTGTTACTTTTCTCAAGTATTGGAAATATATATATATATATATATATATATATATATATATATATATATATATATTATCATTTCATTTGTTATCTTTTATTCTGATAAAAATTGTGAGCAAATTGTGATAAAAATCTCTATTTAAACAGATTATTATTCAATAAAAATTGTGTGCAAATTTGTGCATGCATCTCCCTTCATTTTGTGAGTTAAATTTTTTTTCCAACAAAAGTCATTAAAAGATCATCAAATCCTTTCTTTCAAGTCAAAATAAGATTAGTAATAGATTTTACACTTTCAATTTCAAGTTTGGACCATAGAAGTAGAGCATTAGTGAATGAAAACCTTATTAAAAGACAAACTTACAAGTCAAAGAGTATTTCTATCATATTCCTAATCAATACGGGAAATCTTAACACACAACCCTCACAATCAAGATTGGGCATCTAGAGCCTAAATGTGAAGTCTAGGACTCTATCGAATTATACTAAACAGAAGAAGAAGGGCAGTATCCTTCAGTTCCCATCCTTGTCGGAGGAAGCCAAAGGATGTTCCCCATTCACAAGAAGCTCCACCGGGCAATTGTGCTTGTTCTTCTGCCGCTGCCGGCAGTGGTGGTGGTGGTGGGGTAGGACCGTGCACAATGATCTTGCACATGACGTAAAACACAAGAAGCATGATTAGCAAGACCAACAACACAATGGTAACTAGCACTGGAATTGATGGTGGTAGTTGTAATCGGGATGGGTGTAGTTGATGGTGTGGCTGTGGATGGAGGTCGGAGATGGCATGGCATGAGGTGCTACTAGCGGAATATGTTTTCCTTTGGCTTTCAGTTGAACCAGAGAGAAAAAAGAATGTGAGGTGAGACGGAAGAAGAAGCTCACAACCTGACTTTTTGAAACATCTCACTTCAAAGCTTATTTGTTACTTTTCTCAAGTATTGGAAATATATATATATATTATCATTTCATTTGTTATCTTTTATTCTGATAAAAATTGTGTGCAAATTGTGATAAAAATCTCTATTTAAATTGATTATTATTCAATAAAAATTGTGTGCAAATTTGTGCATGCATCTCCCTTCATTCTGTGAGTTAAGTTTTTTTTCCAAAAGTCATTAAAAGATCATCAAATCCTTTCTTTCAAGTCAAAATAAGATTAGTAATAGATTTTACACTTTCAATTTCAAGTTCGAACCCATAGAAGTTTGGATCATATTCCTAATCAATACGGAAAATCTTAACACACAACCCTCACAATCAAGATTGGGCATCTAGAGCCTAAAAGTGAAGTCTAGAACTCTACCGAATTATACTAAACGGAAGAAGAAGGACAGTATCCTTCAATTCCCATCCTTGTCGGAGGAAGCCAAAGGATGTTCCCCATTCACAAGAAGCTCCACCGGGCAATTGTGCTTGTTCTTCTGCCGCAGCCGACAGTGGTGGTGGTGGTGGTGGGGTAGGACCGTGCGCAATGATCTTGCACACACGTAAAACACAAGAAGCATGACTAGCAAGACCAACAGCACAACGGTAATTAGCACTAGAATCAGCCAGTGAGACGGGTGGTAGTTGTAATCGGGATGGATGTAATTGATGTTATATATATATATAAAATCTCATTTGTTATCTTTTATTCTGATAAGTATAATCATTTTTTTAATAGTAAAATTATAAAGATTAAGGTGTGAAATTCTCCATCATATGTACATGTGCATATTTTATTTATGTTTTTATGCTTTTACTATTTACCATCATTTATAATAAAAACTGTAAAAAAAAAATATTCTAATTGTATGCGTATTTTTTTTCTAACTAAATAAATTCTATCATGTTCAATATCCCATATCACTTTCCAAAAACTTTTTTCTGTATTTTTATTTTTTTTTCTTTATTTCCTAAAGCTCTAAAATTCTTATTGGATATCTGTAAATTTAAAGAGCTCAACATAAGAAAAAAAAATATTTTAGTTCTTTCCCTCATGCTCATAATATTTAGGTGTACTAAATAAGAAACCCATGCATGCTATTTAAAGAAACTAGTGTAATTCATGCTCATAATATTTAAGTGTACTAAATAAGAAACCCATGCATGCTATTTAAAGAAACTAGTGTAATTCGGATTTGAGTCAATTATGAAAAATAGATTGTTTCAACAGTTGATTATAACTTAAATTGGTATTTCTTGAAAGAGCGATTTTAAGAAAATTAACTTTGTTTAGATATAAAAAAAAAATCAACTTCTACATAAAAATGGATATGTATTGGTAACTTGCTAGTAAAGGTTGGTGAGCGGATTTGAGTCAATTATGAAAAATAGATTATTTAAACGGTTGATTACAACTTGAATTGGTATTTCTTAAAAGAACGATTTTAAGAAAATTAACTTTGTTTAGATATAATAAAAAAAATCAACTTCTAGATAAAAATGGATATGTATTGGTAACTTGCTAGCAAAGGTTGGTGAGCAGGAATAGATGAGGTAATTTCGGGATAAGTTTTTTAGTAAAGAGATTGTTGAGAAAAAAATCAACCTTTCTACACCATTGATGCATATAAAACAGTTTGTTTTTCAAAAAAAAAAAAAACTTTCCATCAATGTCTCAAATATGATATTATTTTTCAAAGAGTTTAATATATATATATATATATATATATATATATATATATATATATATATATATATATATATATATATATAAGGAACATACTCGTATCTAAAAGAGTTCCATACAGACTCTTGATAAAAACAACAAATAAAAAACTACTCATAAGAAATACTAATAGAAACCATTTGATAAACAAAACATTTTATAAGCAAAAATGACGGATTAAATAATAAGCACATGAGTTTTTCATGAATTAATTTATCAACCTTTAATTTTTTTCACATACATAAAAAAAATTAAATACCAAAATATACATGTTTCTTCATTATTTACACAAAACACACATATTTACTATTTACAGTGTACCTTTTTTATGAAAAAATAATTTTTTTTAAAAAAATAAAAAGATAATATAAATAAAGTAAATTAATGCAAAATAATAAAATTAGAGAATATTATGATATAATTTTTTAATTATTATGTAAGTACTTTTAAATAAAATGCAAATTTGAGACACTTGAATATGTTGTGAATTTTTTTAAGTTCAATTTTTGTTTCATTGACGGGTCTTTTTTTTCTTATGTACATTAAATAAAAATAATAAAATTAATTAATAGTCTTAAAATAAATTAAAAAATGGGAAATTATTTTAAAAAATTAAATTGATTAAAAATACAATGAATAAATGATTACTATATCTTACTTATATATTATATAGAGAAATTAAAGCATTATGATAATTGAGATGAGAAATAGAGAGACATATATAATAAATTTAACATAATAAAATGAAAGTAACGAAACATATTAAGAATAACAATTGAACCACAAAAAATATGAAACTAATCATAATTTGAAAGATGTTGTACAATATGTCTTTTTTTAGTTGGATTACTGATTTGTTAAAAATAACTAAAAAATTTATTTGATAGAAATGTGTTCTGTGATACTAACACTTTTAACATGTCTTTATCATTTTTTATCAATTTTTTTATTTCATATTTGATTAATTTTTTGAGTATATTACATGGCCTGACCGCTAAAATAATAATCTTCTAACCATCAATAATCTGTGAATTTTAATAAAGAAAATTCGTAGAGACGCAACTTATTTGATTATCCTTGAGAGTGTTTAATGTAAAATATCATAGATTTATTCCATCGAAGGAGTAATTTGAAAACTCAAATTTTATTATTTTGCTTTAATTTCCTTTATTTATAATTTTTATCTTTTAAAAAAATAATTTTTTCATAAAAAATCCAGGTTGAGAACTCGAATTCTGTTTTGATGAGAATACAGTATAAATATGTATATTTGTGTAAATAATGGATGGGATAATAAGTATGTTTGGATATTTAATTGTTCTTTATGTATGCTTGTGAAAAGAAAAAAAAACAACACACATTTAAGCATAAAATTTTTCTAAATGAATACTATAATTCTTCTACTTGGACTGAAAATCCACATTGACATCGCTTTGTCAATAGAAAAGTTCCCTCATCAAAGCTCTCGAACTCTTTCAAAAACACATGTTCATGATCTTTTAGTGGAGTGCTTAATGAAGAATCAAGATTAGTATCACATTTGTCAACCTGTTGGTCTCTTTGGTTCTGACTCTTGTCATTAATATCACAAACTGTGACACTTGACTCATCATTATTTATACATGGGACACCAGTTTGGTTTCCTGAAGACAAACTGTTATTAATATATACAACGATTATTTAACCTTCTTTGAAGAGTTACGAGCTGGTACTACCGATTAAGGGCCCGTGTTTCATCTCTTTTCCTTTCTTCTTCCTCTGCATATGCCTAGGGAAGGGAGTAAAAAAAATTAAAAAATAGCATAAATCATAAATGTTAAAAAAGCTATAAAAAGATACACAAGTAAGGGGAAAAAATTACCAAACTCTTTAAGAAGCAAGTTTAGTCCTTCTTAGAAACAAATCTAAAGAAAAAGGGGCTAAATATTATTATTAATAAACTGCTAGCCCCCGTAAACTAACCCAACAACCATAGCTATTATACGTTACAATGTAGCAATAATGTTTATCAAATTAAATTCAACAGATATGTTGAGAGCAATAAAGCAAATGATACATTAACTTTCACGAGTCAAATTTTAGGTTATGTGCAACAATATTTATTTACCCAGCAAGAGAAAGAAATATACCTCTAGCAGTACATCCTGAATCTATCATTTTATGGGGTTTTATATTTACAACTAGTGGAAAACTATGATTGTTTAAAAATCGCATCACATCGAGTTAATTCAACAAGGTGGGATTCGGTGTGGAAACCATTTAGAGACTTAGAGTCTTGGGCAACTGGAGGTGTGGTTTAGGAACAAACCAAATCATTTCTACAGAATCCAACGAGAATGATTTTTTTGTCCATGCAAGGAGCTCTGTTGAGGATATTGAATTGGAAACTAGGGCATTAACTGAACCTCTTCAAACCAACTAGCAGGTAGTTTCAAAAGAAATAGAAAACTGATGCTTATTACTTTAGATGGTGATATTTATCTTGATTTTTTTATCCCTTTGCAGGCCTACAAAAGTGATCCACTTTATGCCATAGAAAAATTGCTTACCATGTGTATTTTACCATCGACAATTTCCTCATCACTTTTGACACCTGAAATCTTTGTCTTAGAATTCTTTGTCAGCAATCATAAAACATGTTGGTGTTAGAGATAAATATGCATGTTGAAGATTTAATCTATTATGTTATTAATTTTAGTAAAAAATTGTTTGTTATTCTATTATCATACTCATTATTTTATTAAATTATTAATTTGACAAGCCAGTGATTAAAATTAGAGACTATTTATTATGATAATGAGAGACAAATCATCAATTATCATTGATAATAAGATTATTGTGAATATGATATATATATATATACATATATATATATATATATATAATGATCTTTATTGAATAAAAATTAATGATCTCATTTATTAAATTATATATATAAATGATGTATATGTAGATGTCATCATTGAACCGACTCAATAAAAAATTCTCCAAAAGAAATACAATAGTTTTCTTTTTACATGAGACTATCACATTAATTAATAAATTATTTATTATATTTTAATTTAGGATATCTAATGTCTTGAGACACTAGCTGAATGAATATTAGATATCATTAAATGTTGATAAAATTAATGATTAATCAAGAAAAAATTCATCAACTCTTGTTAACGAGTTTGAGTTCTATAACAGAATTAATATCTTACTCAGTGCAATCGAATGAAAGAATAAAATAGTTTCTTAAATCATTAATTAATTAGATATCATGTATTAACTTATTAGAATTTGACCTTAATACTATACTCTACCGTTAATCTTGAGCTATAAATGATGGAAGGTACTCTTCTAGTGATTCTTGAATTCATGCTATCCGGAGTAAAGGAATGTTGCTAAACTATTATCTTAATTAGTAAATTCATTATGATTAATTTATTATCGGTTTAGTATTAAAACCTATGGGGTTATACAAAGTGTTTCAATCTTTGCAAAAAAACAATAATTTATTTGATAATTAAATTAGAAAATTTAATTTAATCAAATAAATATTTTAGTGTAATATTATTATATTCTTTGTTATCACTAAGAATATAATTAATATAACTATAGAATATTATTTTATAAATGTGAAAGTTATCCATAGAATGAAGATAAAACTCTATGATGATATATCAGGATGATATCATGTGATTAGTTATCGTATTAATTATATGATTATTTGAAAATTATCTTTGTCTTAGATAAAGAAATATCATATAATTTTTTATTTTCAAATGTAAAGATAAAGAGATATGCAATTATTTTAAATAAATCTTTCTTTCTTGAAAAGGCCCAAATCCATAAGCATCTATACTAGAAAAAATGACATTAGGCATAAATTACAAAAGCCTAATTTTATATATGTAAAATAAAGATTTGTTCTTTAGAGTTTCACTTATAAAAGAGATGACAATAGATATTGGTCTTGAGATAAATACACATGGAATCTTCATACTATTGAAGAAAAAAAATTGTTATTTCAAGAACACACATTTAGTGTGCAAACTTATTTTCTCCATTTATTAGTGTTATATATATTTTTAATGCAAAATATATTCTAATTTTCCACTCGAAGTGATAGGAACATTTTTATATAACTATCTTCTGATAGAGAAATCATGCAATGACCTAATCAGGGTTATGGCTACTCAGGCACGAGAAATGACACATCAGATAAAGAGCATGATGTATTTTTAACAATTAAGAAGGGTATACTTTAAATATTGGAATTCATTCCAAAAGCAAATAAAAAATAAATAAAATTTGGGCTTTAGGTTAACCATTTAATGAACACGTCCAATCCAAAATACAAATCAGACAAAAGTAAAAAAAAATAAAAAATAGTGTCAAATGTACTTATATAAGAATTTAGGCTTTTTTTTTTTTTTTACATCCAATTTTTTTAGGTACAACTTTGTATCTCCTTTCTACCTTCCAGCTACCCATTATGGTTTTTCCCTTAAAGATATACATCTCTTTTGCTTTCCAGAATTAACTATACATATCCCAATTAATATAATTGTTTATATTAATTAAAAATTTAAGCTACTTATTTTTTCATTATAATACATTAGTTATCAATTAATGTATTATATATTATACAAATAATGTTAGCCTCAATAAAATAAGGAATTATGAACAAATATTTATTTAATTTGATTTTTAAAATATTTATAATTTGAAGGCTATCATGACCATTTGACCACAAGCATTTTTTTATCAACGTCAAAGAGAGACTTTGAGAAACATCAATGGGGAAGTCTTGATCCCAACTAAGTTGAAACAAAAACACCCTTTTTTTTTCTATGCTGCAAAGCCAATTTCATTAATAAAAACAGAGAAAATATGAGGAACGAAAAGAGTTCCATGGTGGGACAAAACATCATACCCATGAGAGAATAAAAATCCTCGTTGAACCTATAAGAGAGTATACTTTGCCTATTATTTACAAAAAGATTATTAATGATTGTCTATTATTTGACCACAGGCATTGAGGTTGAAAATATTTTTAAAAAAATTTATCTTTATTGAGGTTTGAGAATCTCATTTTTCTAATTCTCTTTAATTGTTTCATTTTATTTAACATAAAACAATTGAATATCCCTTGAACAAATTCAAGAAGTGAATTTCATTTTCGTAACTAATTTAACCAATTTTGAATATGTCATATATATCAGAGGAAGGGTTTAATCTTGTTAGCATCCACGAAACCTTAATCCAAACTTCTCACTTTGAAAGAAGGCATAATGCAAATGGATTGCACTGTATGGAGTCAAAAACTAGTTATAAGTTATATCTCATTTAAAAAGAGTGTAGATAATCTTGTCCCTTACCTATTTGATCTCTTATTCATGCATATGAAAAAAATATCTCTGTTGAGAGAGCTCAATCCCTTAAGTTTCTTGCTTATTATTTTAAATTTTTTTTACCTAAAATAAAAAATAAGATTCAAATCAATATTAAAAATAATATATATTTATAAAAAATTACCATGTGTTTCATTCGCTATGGGATATGTAATGATAAAAAACATAAAGAAATATTTTCTTACCGTCCAACATGAGTAAACATAAGTTGCATCATCACCATAAAATTTGGATCCACCTAACACCAAATTTTCAAATTAATTAGATATTATTTTTTATATCATCAAATTGACACAAGTGCATATATTTTTTAAAAAAAAAATGATAATTCCATGCAAAGGAATGTTAGAAATATGAGATTTTGTTATCAATTAATAATAAATTTTTTTTATCATTGATTAAAAGTAAAACTCACATGCCATCCAAACGCGATTCTATTAGCATTATTTCGAACCCATACAATAGAAGTGCTGGTTTGATCCTTCTCAACTTTTGGATTATAATAGCTATTTACACCACCGACTCCATAATAAGGACCTAAAGTTGATACAAGGGATACATATGCATACTACAAAATTTAATAGATTTAAATAACCACTCAAATTGAAATGTTTGATGTGATGCATTTTATAAAAATAAACTAAAAATATTTGAAATTTAATTATACAAAGACAAAACTTACATGATTAATAAGACTGTTTTGAATCAGTGTATGATTAGTTAATAATGATTCATCTCGAATTAGATCATCTTTTGTTGTTCTTCTAATAGGAACAATTCCAATTGAATAATATTGATGCTTCTCAAGCCTAAATATAGGTTTAGATGGTGAGTTTTTCACACTTGTTTTTTCGGTTGAGGTTTTAAAGTTGGGTTTTCTCTTTATATAACAAAGCAAAATCAAAATTGAGATTAAGAAGAAATATAATCAAATAAAGATAAAAAGTTAACCACACTTGAGACTATTCAAAGGAGTGTATACTTGCAACTTGTGATTTTTTAATAACGGATGGTCAAATGCTGGGTGCCTGTTAATATCAATGCAATCAACTATATCTCCAAATCTTGTCTATAAAATCCAAAATACAACATATATATTAAAAAACATCATCTAGTGGGATCCAAGCTTAACAAAAAGAAGCACACACACATAGATATATAAAGATATGAATTGTACATGAATGCTCTTAACAGATGGTTGTTAATGAGCTTTAGTTGTCTCTCATACTTCAAATCTTTAATATTTTGAATACCATCAACTCTTAATATTTCTTTCTTTCTTTCTTATGAACTAATTATTTTATTTTACTTAAATTTTATTTTGATGGATTATTCTACTATAAATAATGGAAAATGTATTTGAGAATATAATCAAATTTAAAATTGAATTTCATTCCCTGCGAGCTAACTAATTTCGTATCAGTTAAACATCAATTTGACTAAAAGTGAAAAAAATAGTTTTTTTTTTTTATCGAGTTAAAAACTTTCTAATCAGTTTTATATTATAATAGAGTGCGTTGCGTTGGTAAATCATTTAGTTTTAATAACTTATTTACTAAATTTTTTAAAACATTGGTAAATAAAATTATCTTATTACTTTATAGTGTTTCTTAAATGCTATTTGAAGTTTCCTTTGAACTTATTATTATTCTTATTATTACACATACTTTAATAAAGCCCCTTATTTTCAACATTTTTTAATATTGCACTTTTTGCTGTAATAAAATTATTTCTTTATTATTAAATCATTTATTTTAATTACTATACTATTTATTTTAATTTTTAATAAAAAAAATATGTGATTCTTTTTTTTTAAATAAGTATTCAAAATTAACTAAAAAGAACTAAGACTACAATTACCCAAAAATATATTTTTGTGAGAAAAAAACTAATAAAAATACATCTTTTCCTTTCACTTTATATATATATATATATATATATATAAATACATCTTTTCCTTTCACTTTATATATATATATATATATATATATATATATATATATATATATTATTTTTCTTATAAAATATTTTTTTTCAAGCACTTCTAGTTAAATAAGTTAATGTAACTGTCTTTCAATACTAAGAAGGGTGTAATTTGGTTTTAAAGCCACTGGAAATATAGAAGACCAGATATTCTAAAGAAAACCAAACTGAATATTTGAGAATGAAAGTGGAATCAATTGAAACAAGTTGAGAAGGTGAGTGAAAAAATGTTTGCATTTTGTTTTGAGAATAACACAATAGGAATAAGGTATTATTATTGACTCGTGCCATAATTATTTTTTGGTCCGTATAAAATTTTAAATCTTCATTAAAGATCATTTTATCCCTTAATTCAAATACTTCACTCCTTTTTTTTTTCCCCTCTTCATCCTCTTCCTCATCCATTGTTAAAATATATTTTTTTGGCCATGGGCTAAAATTATTTAAAATATTTTTTTAGTTTTTCAACCACAAATCATTTTATAATAATTAGTTTCAAAGTAAATTATGATCTGTGTCTATTATTCTAATAATATTAAATAAATTTTAGTATAATGTACTATGGCATTTTTGCTTGGAGATTAATTTTGATGATTATATTCAATGGAGATTAATTTTCAACGGGGTTCGATTTCGATATCACGTTTAAGTAATGTTCATTGAATTACGTTAAAAAATTATAGAATTTACAAGGACTTCGACTTTTTATTGAAGAAACTAAAGATAAGAAAATAAATGAGAGCGGTGTTTTTTAATCTGAAAATGAGTGCAGCAGGTGAATAAAAATGTGACACTTAATATGTATTTTAATAAAATAATTAATCAAAATGAAAAAACTATTCAATGAAAATTTTTAAAATATCATTTTTTCTGATATTATTTCAATTTTCAACTATACTAAAATTTAAATGGAAAATAAATAAATAAATATTTTATACAAAAAAGTTAAAAATAGGGATAGCCTCCGTCAAAACCTCATCCAAAGCAGCATGCAAACGACATCCTTCAAAAAATTCTGTGAACTAGCACATCCCTGCCACGTCATCAATCCAAGTGACCTTCTCAACAATAGCGCCTCAACCGTGGGATCATCTTCTTTTGGGTGATTCCTAGCCGTCCATATTCTCGTAAAGATGAACAAGGCAGACTTGTAAAAGAGGCATGAATTTTTTTTTCTTTATTCTTTTTGATTAAATCTCTTTCCATTTTTTAATTTATTTATCTTCCTTTAAATTCAATCCTCAGATCTTTGTAAGAGTCATCCATATCATACCCTTCACTTTCCTGGAAAAAAATTGGAACCTGCCTCTCTTAAAGTTTGTATTTTTTTGAGTGGGTGGGTTGATTGAGAGTACTGTGCAAGCTTTGGAACTTTGTCCCAACCTGCTACTTCAATGGCTACTGAAGAGGTTAACAAACCTCAATCACTTCCTCCATACCCTGAGGTAATTCACATCATAATTCAGATTCCCTTTTTTTAATTTTTTTTTCTCCAAAATTAAATATTGGGAACTATTTACCTAGTAAAGTTGGTAGATTTTACACTGATCTAATTGATCTGTACATTTTCACTGACTTGGGTTTCTTGTTTAGGTCACCCAATTTAAAATTTTATCACTTTTGGTAACAAAAGTAGGAAAAATTAGGGGTTTTCAGCAATTGAAGCAAACAGTAAAAAAGGATGTCCCCCAGTTCTGGTCTCTAATGAGTTTGACCCCAATTCATGAACATGAGCTATGATATTTACTACAGAGCAGCTCTGTTGCTGAAAAAGACTTGGTTTTTGGTGACACTTTGTAATATGTTAACTCTGGGTGATGCTGTTGTTGTAGATGATAGTGAAAGCACTTGAAGCACTGAATGAGCCAAATGGATCGAACAAGTCAGCAATATCAAAGTACATAGAAACCACCTACGGTGAGTTGCCAGACGCAACCGTTTTGGGGAGTCACCTTAACAAGATGAAAGACAGTGGAGAGCTTTCTTTCAAACAGAACAATTACATGAAAGCTGACCCAAATGCCCCACCAAAGAGGGGCCGTGGAAGGCCACCAAAGCCAAAGACTCCATTGCCACCAGGCACTGTTGTGTCCCCTCCAAGGCCAAGGGGTCGTCCCCCAAAAGACCCTAATGCCCCTCCTAAGTCTCCCAAGGCTAAGGCCACCCCCGGAAGTGGCAGGCCAAGAGGAAGGCCTAAGAAGGTTCCTCGGTCTCCGGCCGTCGCCGCTCCGACCGCCGTCTCCAGTGGCAGGCCTCGAGGTAGGCCTCCCAAGGTGAAGCCTCAGTTGACAGAAGTCAGTGTTGAGTCATAGAATGGCTTCTTTCTTTCTAATTGATGTCAAAACTCTTGTAGAAGTGATGATGGGTGTGGTCTTAGATATTGTGTTAATGTAATTCCTTTGTAAAATTAAGTAGTGGTAGCTTGCTTATTATGGGGCTTTGTGTTGGTTATTCTTGCTAATTACTACTACCAAAGAGAACAGTGACTTGAGCTAATGGTGATTTGGTTTCTTGTGGTTTGTTCCTTAGTTCTAACTTATAAATCCATAATGTAGTAGGAAAAAAGGTTGATGTTTGTTTCAGAGTTTAATGTGGTTATTTATCCTTGATGGGTCTGTGCGCAGTGCAAATCTTTAAAACATGGGTCAATGGACACTGTCCCTATAGATAGGGAAAGGAGAAGCTGAAGTAGATGATGTATTAAATTTGACTCTTTGCTTGATATTTGGACATCAACCGTACGATGCAATCTCTATTCCTGTGTTTCCGTTGATAAGACCTTTTCAGTATGCCAAGAAGTCTTTGTTTCCTTGGTGGGGGAAATTCTCTGCCCTTGTTTGACCACTAAAAAACTATGATTGGTACCTTGTCATTGGTTAAATACTCAAATTTGTAGATTTGGGAATAGAATTAGTTAGTCACAGTTTGGAATTAAAATTTTGGAAGTGTGAATTTAAAGAGTGAGCGGTGTAGAATTTTATCGTGTATTATATAAGTAAAAATAATTTATTTAGTAGGAAAATTTATGTTTAAATTTTGTATTTGATTGTGTACAAAATTTATTCTTAGATAAGTGACAATCATTTATAATAAATAAGATTAATCTCTAACTTATAATAAATAGTATGGTGGTGTTTTTACTTTTACAGTTATGAGCCTAGTATTTTTGGATGTGGTAGTTGTGTTTAACCCCCTTAGGTTAAGTGGTGGCTAGATTCTCTTCTTGATCTTTCGATCAGCACCATAAATTATGTCGGCAAAGCAGTCGTACTCGTATGTATCTAAACAAACTAAATTTTAGGAACAGGTAATCCTCCGTATTCAGTTAAGGCTCGGTTCCAGCATGAACTCAGTTCTGGATTTTCTCTTTACTTTATTACAAACAAAAGTTTAGGGCTACATAAGGAATAGAAATAGTAGTTATGCAAATTTTACCACGAAATCCGTGACTAAAAATGCGATATCAAATTTGAGGTTACAAATTTATATTTGTTGATGGATAAGGGCATAAGGCGTTGATTAGGATGGAAAAAAAGAAAAAGAGCAGTGCTAAATATTTCAGTGTCTGTAAATGATTGATTGTGGTCTTTCCATCACTCCTTTTTTGCTTTGCCATAAAATCTATTTTATGGTAACAAACTCCACTTGTTTCTTTTCACATATAACAATAGGAATTACGGTAGGTAGAGTTTAGATAGGTATTATAGTGTTCATCTTCATAATACCTGTATTTTTAAAAAAAAGTACTCATATATGGACTATAGGGTCTGTTTGTTTATGGTTTTTAAAAATAAAATAAGCTCTTTTTTTTAAGAAGTAATTTCTATCCACTTCTTAATACACTAGCACTAGGGTTGTTTTAATTTATTTTCATAATGTATTTAATACAATTTGGAAATAGATTTTTGGGATATCTACAAATTCTTAGAAATTAATATCTGAGACATCTACAAAAATTAATAGTTTTCGGACCAATTAACTTTGGCCCACGCAGACTGTTTTGTTGCCAAAATCTTACGTACATGTAAAAGCTTGGTTATGATCAAGTTCGCTTTTTCTCTGGAATGTGCTTACATGGTGGGCTAAGATGAACCACAAAAAACTATGCATGTTACGTTGAAGCAGAAACGACCATCCATCTTCACATAGTCAACATGGACTTACATGCTTGGATTTTGACAAACCTTCGTATCTGGTTGATTTGGAAGAGTATGAACAAATGGCTCTTTCACAATATCTTCAGATGTGTAAATTGTAATTTCAGGAAAATATATAAATAATAATTGCAATGTTCTATACACAAACACGCAGCGGAAACGAAATAGAGGGAGGAAGAGAGTTCTCACTTAATTCACTCAAAATTTCATGCATATCAAACTATTACAGATCAAAGACGGTGCATGTGGTGGATTAAAAGTTATGTAACAGCTGTATAAGAAGTGTAATTTTCATCAGTCAAATTTTACAGCTTGATTTAATTTACGGACGTTGCCTCCATGAAATCAAGCTTGAATCATTCCGAAATATGTCCACCACTTGTAAAATAACTGGATCTTCAACGGCTTGTAAAAATATATCCACCACTTGCTCTTCGGTTGAATAATAATTAATCTTCACTTCTTTTTCAGCTATGATAAACTCTAATGGCCGATTTGTTGTCACAAAATATTCTTATGGGAGCATTTTGCTTATGATGCATCACTTCTATCACTAGATAATGTTTGTTTAGATTAAACCAATGAAAGATTCGTTGATGAGGAATTGTTCCAAATGTGGGAAAGGTGTTCGTTATTTATTTTTTTAATCCAAGAAAGCTTGTGGCTAACGTTGGGTTGGGGCGTTGGGCTATCCATTTGTGTTGCTGTTGCTAGGCTTTTGTTTTCTTCACCAAATACAAAAGTGAGGAGAAGTGCGGTTAAGTCACAAATAGGGAAAATCATTATCTCATTTAGTGTCATGAAAACTTAATTTTATTAAAATAGTAAATTTTGATTTTAATTATGCATATTTTTTTGTTACTGCAATTATACATATATTTAAGAACATTATATTTGTATAATTTCATATTAGAAAAAGAAACACAAACCCAGCAAAATAAGAGGAAAAAATAGACTTGCTTGTTTGTATCGTGTATTACAAATATTTTACCGCATCATAGATTATCGTTTAAGGGATTCTCAAGAGATTGTAGTAAATTAGAGTAAAAACTAGAGAAGTTTGGATAAGGATACCAAAATTCAGAAGCTAATTTTATTATCTAAGTTTTCCTTGAGGAAGATGACGGAAAACTATTCCCTGTTGGTGGAAAACATTTTGCCTTACTAAACACAGAAAATGGTTCAAAATTTCAAATGAAGGTTATATGTAACCCCATTTTACACGTTTGCATGCCAATTGAAACTACTATAGACTATAGAGTCATTATGGAATTTGAATTTTCAGTTCCCAAGTAAATTAATAATTCAATTCCATCACAAACTTTAATGTGGTGCATTAATAATTGCTCTTGGTTTCTGCATTAACATTTTGAAGAGTATCATGCTCAAATATTGGCTTAGCACTGAGATCTATATATTAAACTTAACTCTTTCAAAAAAAATATATCTACTCCTTTCTGTTCTTATCTATAATGCTTAAATTTAAAATTGTGTTCGTTCTTTTTTTTTTTTTTATAAAACTCAATTTATAGTATTTTTTATATTAATTATTTTTAGACTAAAAATATTTTTCTTTCAAAGAAAAGATATAATATATTCATAAACAATTAAAAAAGATAAGAGTATTAATCACAATGATAATTTTGAAAAAAAATTATAAATTTATCACTAACAACTAAATTAATTATTTTTCTTAATTGATTATAAATAGAAACAGAGTATTAAACTTAACTAAGAATAATATTACTTACGCCTTTCAAAAAAAGAGGTTAATATAACTTACAAGTCAACATAACATGTTAGAGAAACAGAAACATGAAACACTCGCGGGGTTAAACATGAGACTGTGCCACAGCCAAAATATTTGGCACAAAGCAATCCTACAAAGGTTCATAAACATCAATAATCATAACAATAATAATTTTTTTAAAAAAAACCATAAGATTGAATCCAATTTGGATTCGCCCTTTCATGACCGAAAATTATAAATTGCGACTAAGCATATCAATTATATCGCTGACTTTACAAATTATGTCACCATGAGAAAAATAGAGGTCAAACCAGGCCAGAGAATTTCCCCCTTCAAGGAAACAACGTCTTCTCAGCACACTGAAGAGGTCATATCAAAGGAACATGCGAATATAAGGCTATACCGTACGAGGTTCCTCCGTAGGTTGTTGTCCAGAAACAAAATTTGGATTACATCATCACCTTGAGTTTCTCCTTTCCCTATCTTATCTCTAGCAACAGGGTACATTTGACCCACTCCCTTGTTTAAATATATACAGGGGGTCTTAAAGATATGCATTGTGCACAGATCTACCATGGTAAATAACCACATTGAACACTGAAACAACAACCCTTTTTCCACGTCATGGTAAGTTAGAACTTGAGAACTCAACACTGAAAACTAAATGCACATTAGTTCAAGTCACTGTTCACTTTGATAATAATTTAGGAAGAAAAACCAACACAGAACCTCATGATAAGTTAGCTACCACTACATAATTTTACAAAGAAATTACATCAACACAAAATCTAAGATCACACCCATCATCACTTCTTCAAGAGTAGAACACTACATCTTTTGACATCAATTAGAAAGAAAGAAGTCATTCTATGACTCAACACTGACTTCTGTCAACTGAGGCTTCACCTTGGGAGGCCTACCTCGAGGCCTGCCACTGGAGACGGCGGTCGGAGCGGCGACGGCCGGAGACCGAGGAACCTTCTTAGGCCTTCCTCTTGGCCTGCCACTTCCAGGGGTGGCCTTAGCCTTGGGAGACTTAGGAGGGGCATTAGGGTCTTTTGGGGGACGACCCCTTGGCCTTGGAGGGGACACAACAGTGCCTGGTGGCAATGGAGTCTTTGGCTTTGGTGGCCTTCCACGGCCCCTCTTTGGTGGGGCATTTGGGTCAGCTTTCATGTAATTGTTCTGTTTGAAAGAAAGCTCTCCACTGTCTTTCATCTTGTTAAGGTGACTCCCCAAAACGGTTGCGTCTGGCAACTCACCGTAGGTGGTTTCTATGTACTTTGATATTGCTGACTTGTTCGATCCATTTGGCTCATTCAGTGCTTCAAGTGTTTTCACTATCATCTACAACAACAGCATCACCCAGAGTTAACATATTACAAAGTGTCACCAAAAACCAAGTCTTTTTCAGCAACAGAGCTGCTCTGTAGTAAATATCATAGCTCATGTTCATGAATTGGGGTCAAACTCATTAGAGACCAAAACTGGGGGACATCCTTTTTTACTGTTTGCTTCAATTGCTGAAAACCCCTAATTTTTCCTATTTTTGTTACCAAAAGTGATAAAATTTTAAATTGGGTGACCTAAACAAGAAACCCAAGTCAGTGAAAATGTACAGATCAATTAGATCAGTGTGAAATCTACCAACTTTACCAGGTAAATAGTTCCCAAGGTTTAATTTTGGAGAAAAAAAATTTAGAAAAAGGGAATCTGAATTATGATGTGAATTACCTCAGGGTATGGAGGAAGTGATTGAGGTTTGTTAACCTCTTCAGTGGCCATTGAAGTAGCAGGTTGGGAAAAAGTTCCAAAGCTTGCACAGCACTCTCAATCAACCCACCCACTCAGAAAAATACAAACTTTAACAGAGGCAGGTTCCAATTTTTTCCCAGGAAAGTGAAGGGTATGATATGGATGACTCTTACAAAGATCTGAGGATTGAATTTAAAGGAAGATAAATAAATTAAAAAATGGAAAGAGATTTAATTAAAAAGAAAAAGGAAAAAAACTTCATGCCTCTTTTACATGTCTCCTTTGTTCATCTTTTCGAGATTATGGACGGCTAGGAATCACCCAAAAGACAATGATCGTGCGGCTGAGGATCTATTGTGAAGAAGGTCACTCGGATCGATGCCGTGGCAGGGATGTGTTACTTCTCAGAAATATTTGAAGGTACACTGTTGTCTTTTGCAAGCTTGTTATTTCGGATGAGGTTTTCTGATGGAGACTATCCCGAGTTTTAACTTTTTTTATAAGTTTTTTTTTTATAAAAAAAACATTTAAATTTTAGGAGAGTTTTTTTTTTTAAAGTGAGTTTTATATATTTTATATTTTAATTTTTTACAGTTATTGTTTTTAATTTAACAGTATTTCATCTTTATAAAAAAAAAACGTACTAAAATGTCTTTTTTAAGAGGGATTACGTGTCATAATTTTAATCATTAAAATAGTTTTAGTTTAATTTAAGAAAGTAAACAATTTTAAAACTGCACTCGTTATTTATGTTTGATCATTGGTATCCTTATTAGTTTCGTTAGATTCTTAAATAAAAAATTGAAGTCCTTGTAAATTCGATATTTTTAACGTAAATAACTTGTCTTCAATAAACATTACTTAAGTTCGATAACTTTAATGTATTTTCTTTGCTAGACGGAACAAGTTGAAGTTTTTTTTAAAAATATATATAAAAGATTTAATTGTGTTTTTACCCTGTTAATTTGGAGATAATTTGAAACAATTTTAATGCAATTGCATACACAAAACTCAAATATAAAATTTTGATTAAGCGAGAAAAATCCCACAACAAATGATTTACATACACACTTGGTGATAGAATCTAAAAAACTTTACATGTATAGCAATTAAACTCATATATAACAACAATTGTGTAGAATAAATATAAAATAAAATGCAAAGTACAAAATATGAAAAAGAAAAAAATCATGTGATTACCAAGATTTTTGCAATGAAAACTGTAAAAATAATTAAAAAATTTCCTTTGTATAACAAAAAAAATTTCTTTGCACACTAATAATTACATATATGTTTTCTTATAATTAATTATTTTTTTTATCAGTAGAAATCAAATACATGTATTCAAGGGTTTATAATAATTTTCACATTTTGGTCATTCAATTTTGTTAAATCCCCTTAATGTATATTCAATGAATAGGAAGAAAGATTTATTACGGAACAAAATTTATATCAATTAATGAGATCTACATAGATTTAACTAATAATGTTAAATGCTGTGTATTTTTATTAGCTCATTTGCCACTTCAACATCTATGGTAAAATTTGAAAGCAAATTATTCTATATAGTATGCGGTAGTATAGGTTATATCCAAAAATATATGAAACATGGTTTACCATAGACAACAAATATACACCAAAAGAAAAAAAAATCATGGACAACACAATGATTAACAAATTGATACAGATTATATACATCAAGATGGACACATGATTTTTCCGTGAGGTTTACAAGCCCATACTTTTACCACCCCATTCTTCACGTACAACTTCACTACTTTCCTTCTCCCACCTAACAAGGATAAGGAAATGAAATATAAAAAAAAAAAAAAAAAAAAGTTGCAGATTTGATGTATTGAGAAATCGGACTAAGTTGAGGAGACCAAATGATGTTCTCCTATAGTCCTGCAAAATTTTGGGCCTCACAATTTTTGTAGATAGCCCATCAAGCTGACACCTTAGATATGGACATACTTCAACTCTTTTTTACCAAATTAACAAACCATCACATGATACCAGAAATCCCTCCCTCCGTTGGAGAAAATTTTCTGACTTTTTGCAACAAAATTTGGTTACCTTAGGTCTACATGATGCAGGGTGAGAAATGACTTCCCACAAATCCTAAATGTGCACATTCATCATGAAGCAACATCTGCATTGACCAAGGAGTGAAATATTTCAGCATTTTGAAACATTATGCTAGGAAACTAGCATGATTTTTTCTTCTTCATATAAATGCATACCTAATACCTTATGCCTACATGTCTTTGGTTGGTGAATGTTAACTTGACTATAGTGGATCATTTCCCAAGGTCTTCAGGCGAATTTCCACATCCTTAAGATCACGAAGATGTTGCAAGATTTCTTGAAGCAGATCCACTCCTTTCTCTCCACCATTCTGTATGGAACCCATGCAGTGTTGTAGAAACTCCTTATCTGTTTCAAGAGCTTGTAACCTCTCGTAAACACGATCAACCTCCTCTTCAATGCATGTCTTCATGCTATCCATTTCAAGTATAGGAACTGAGTTTTGCATGTCAGATGATTCAGATTCCAATTGTCCCTCAAGTGTGTATGTTTCCTCAGTCTCATTCTCAGCTGCATCTAAATATGGAAGTAGCTTCTTGGCCAAGGAACCTATTGGAGAGTGTTTATCATCTGAAAACCCATTAGAATATCCATTCTCCTCTTCAACACTGCTAAAGTTGCAGTTTTCATTCAAGTCTTTGTCACCATACATTGATGAATGCTCAATCAATTTGATGTCATCAAGAAATTCCTCATTATCTGCAAGTGAAATAATCTTTTCCTCTAATGCTTTGAGCTGTTCTAGAATGGAAGCCCTCTCTTCCTCAAATTCAGCCAATGTATCATCAAGAGCACTTACATGCTTTACACAGTCTAGTGCCATCTCCTCCATATTAGAAACTGTGTCATCAGTTGCATTATTGTGGCTGATCTCCTCATGGTTGAACAAGACATTATCTTCGTCATGCACCTCGCGGTTAAGATCAATGGATAGCTCATCAGTGTAGTTCATGTTGCTGCAAGAAGAAGAGGATCCTCTACTTCTTACACTTCCATCTTTCATTCTTTGCAACACCCTTAGTTTCTCTTTTGCTTCATATTCCATTACCTTCTGTCTATACTCTTCCAACTCCTTCTCAAGTTCTTGCTTCTCTTTCTCCCTTTTCATCATCAACTCATTCAAAAGCTGCAAAGCTTCCTGGTCATACTCTGATTGTTCTTCCATCATCCTCTGGTATTGCAATGCTTCCATCTGCATTGCTGCCTTTTCTTCCTGTAGTCTTGTAATCATTGCCATTGTCTGGTTGGCAGCTACTGCTGATGCACTTCTCTCTTCTTCTAGTTCTTGATATACAACACTTAGAGCCCTTCTTTCAGTTTGTAAAGCTGTTTTTAGCCGGTCGATTGTTAATACCGGGTCGCCACATTCTGCCTCACTTGCAACACTGCCATCCACAGAGTCATTTGCTACTGATTCTCTTTTATGCAGGTAATGCAGGCCATCTACAGATCTAGGAGTCTCAGGAAGTTTCTCTTCTTCTACTTCGTATGGCTCTGGGCACTTGGATGATTCATGGCTTGTTTCTTCATGATTTTTCTCAACTGCTATTGTTTTCTCAATGTTCTTAGCATACTCGGTGTCATTTGCACCTGTTTTATCTGGACCTGCATTGTTGTAGTTCAATTACAATTTAAAGGAATTGAATTGAAAAAAGAAATATTTTCATTTCTTTTAGAGTTAAAGTCCTTCACAATTATAGAAGTTAAAAGGAGACAACGGTTTTGCTAACCATTTCCCACTAAAGAATCAATAAATAGAAAGTTTTATTGGTAATAGATAGCAAAACTGAAATCATCATCATAATAATAATAATTAACAAGATACTAGATGTAAAGCTTACAGAGATTATTCTGGGTAATGAATTCATCAAAGGCATTTGGAGCTTCAGTATCATCTTCACTTGTGGAAGATTGATCTTCTTGTATGTTAGATAAGCAAGCAGGTTCTTCAGATGGAGAATGGTTATCTGTGTGAACAAATGTTGAAATCATAAATGTTTAGGACATAGCCTCTCAAGTATGCTCAACTAAGTCATTTTTTTCACTACAATTATGGGATCATAATTAATGGACTAGCCAACTTGGAGACATGAAACAACAAAGTTCATGCACTTTTTTGTACCTTGTTTATTCTCTGGTTCTTCCGTATCTGATTTTATACTTTTATCATCATTGGATAAACTTTGAGACTGACTTAGACGATTCTGAGCAATAAATTCATCAAAGGCATTTTGAACTTCAGCATCATCATCACTTGATGAAGATTCATCTTCTGATATGCATTGACAAGAGCAGGCTGGTTCTTCAGATGGAGGCAGATTAGCTGTGTGAGAAAATGTTGAAGTCACAAGTCATAAACATTTAAATAATAATCTCTCAAGTGAAGTATGCTAAACTTAATTTTTTTTCTCCTAAATATGTGATCATTATTAATGAACTATCCAACTATGAGACATGGAACAACACAATTGCAAAGGGATAATGTTTGATTCTTAAAATTCATGTACTTCTTTCTACCTTGTGGATTTTCTGGTTCTTGCATCTCTGCTTCCATACTGTTGTCACCATTAGATAAACTTTGAGACTTACTTAGATTATTCTGAGCAATGAACTTATCAAAGGCATTTTGGACTCCAACATCATCATCACTTGATGAAGATTCATCTTCTTCTGTGCATTCATTAGAGCTTTCTGGTTTTTGAGATTGAGGCAAATCAACTGCATGACAAAAAAATTGTGATTTTTAACAGTCGCTTACACAATAAGATCACTCAACAGAAACATACTATGCCTTTTGTTTTCAAGCACTGACTTTTAATAATAATAAAAAAAGAGAAATAGGAAACGTGAACAACACTAATGTGAATAGATAAAGTACCAGAAGTGCTAAAAATCATGCACTTTTACAGTACCTTGTGTATCATCTAGTTCTTCAGTAGCTGCTTCAACACTGTTGTCATCATTCAGCAAAGTCTGAGCTTCTCCAGCAGTAGTCCCCTGTGGATGTACCTCATCAACTGAATTCTGTTTTAACCCTTCAAGTTCCAAATTTATACAATTTTCCAAGCTTTCAAGTTCTCTCACACTTGTTTTCTCTGCACTCTCATCCACTGTGAGTAATCCTCCCCTTTCTAAGATACTTGATTGTGCTTCAATTGGTGACTCATCCAATTTGTATGTTTCAAGATTCAAAGAGGTAATAGAGTCAATTAACTTGACAGGCACCAAACGGTGGCTATCACAAGCCATATGATTCTCAAAATGCACATTGATGACTTCAAGTGATTGATCTCCATACAGTGAACCCTGCATAGTGGAAGTGAATTGACAAACAAAATTGTGATCACCACTTGGATCCAGCTCAGTGATGATGATAAGATCATCATCATCTTCCTTCTCATCTTTTTCCGCATCCTTTTCATCCGAATGCAAGTTGGAAACAGAACTCAAACGATCCTCGGCCGCCTCTATGAGGATAAAACTCTCGATATCAGAAAGTATCTGATGCTCATCTGCCACCTCTTCTTCTCCATTGTTTCTCTCAAACTCAAAATCAAACTCAAGGTCCTTATCATCTTCTTTTTCATCATCTATTGCCTCTTCCACAATAAAAGAAGACCCTTTGCTATTGTAATTCTCATGGCCCCAAGAAGGCTTCAACAGCAAATAAGGAGAGTAAAGCTGGCTGCTGCTGCTGCTGCAGCTCAAGCTCTCATTGCAGCAAGAGCACCTTCTCAATCCCATTATGTCATCATCTCCATTTTCATGTTTGCCATGACTACTCACCCACGAGATGAAAGCGATTCTTTGCCTCATTCCGAACGAGTTCTCGGGATGGTTTGGCCGAGAGGCCAAACAATCCTCACACATGCTGTGTGTCTCCGCGAGTCTCTGATGATTTGAGCAGTAACCGAGCTTGGAAATCTCTGCTGCGTGAGCCTCACACACGAGATCCTTGTGCAAATGCGTGGCAATGTCTTTCTGCAATACGTGATCAACCCTTGAACACCAAAGACACGGTGGTTGGAGGCCAACACATTTGGCAAATATTGTGATGAGGTAACTGAACAAAGAGTTTAGAAGAAGGAGTGCTATCAAAAGCCATTCAAGCACTGCATAGACTAGAATCACAACCATTCTGTTGGTGTTTCTATGCAACATGGTAGCAAACTTGTTGGTAGCCATTAAAATGCTTCCACTTTCCAGCCTTTGTTTTTCTCTTGTGACTTGTGTGGTGTGTGACACTGTGAGTGTTATTTGGAAGAAGAAAGAGTACAAAATATAGAATAGAAAACAGGTTCAGAAGGAATGAGTAAAATTGGGAAGAGAAGCAGAGTCTGAGAAACGTGCTAGTGGATTCAGTGACTGTACCAGTAATATGCACCGTTAAAGTGGATCTCTGCAGTGACTTTGATCGTAATATTATAGTATTTTATTAATTATCCGTGGTTCTTTCAGGGGTAACCCGACATGATAATAACCTGCTAATATTATTGCCATGTATCACTCTTTTTGATCTGTCAGCACCATATTCTATTATGCTCATTTATTCATCCAAAATGAATGCACGCTTTGGAGTTGGAGAATTGAGGATGTGAGATACAATTTACTAAAATGACGCATATTAGTTTGGATGCATAACATTCACCTAAGAAAAATATTTTGATAAAGAAAATATACCATCAATCACATCAACGACCATAATAACAGTAGAGTTTAATTTTCATGCTTACACAATCAATTAATTAAAACTATCATAAATATGATTTTGAAAGTAATTTTTCACAAAAAAGTCTACAATCTTATCATGTGTAACAATTATGATTAGATATGAGTTTAAAAACTCTTTGTATTAAGTCAGTAGATTTTAATTAAATTTAATAACATTGAGTTTAATTTCATACATTGTCATGTCACTCTCAGTTTAAAGATTTTTAGATAACCAACAAATGAAAATCATTTTAACTATCCAACAAAGACAGTGGAACAACTTATAAATACATAGTGAGAACTTTCACTTCATAGATGAGAGCCACTATATGTAATGTTTTTGGTCGTCCATGCACTCCTTCAAGACACGACCAAATTACACCAAAAAGCTAAAGAGAAATGTAAAGCGAAAATGAAAATTAAGAGAAATACTACTAAACAAACGAAAGACATTCCTTGTTGTTCCAAGAATTTGGCTTGGGTTGGGCCACTCCACGCGCAAGATAGTCCCCACCACCATCGATAGTAGGTCATGCATATATGCAATGTGTTGATTTGGCCCACCAGCATTAGTACTAATAAAACATACGCTCTTAGCAACGGCATAAACTTCTACAATTCATTATTCAATATAATTTTGTAAATAAAAAAATATGTACTGTTTTTCTCCTAAATGCCTCATCCTTTTCACATTTATTTCATTGGCTTAATGAGGTTTCAGTTTAGGCTCTACAAATTCATTGAAGTTTTAATTGAAATAATTGGTGCATGTTATAGTACTCGTTCCCTAACATTCAATTATTAAACTTGGTATCCAATTTCAGGATTATATACATAATACTCTCGCTAATAAGTTTTATATTTACATCTATTATGTAGAAAAAGAAAACACATCATAAGGAATCGTGGGTGACTTGGGATTCTTCTATTGAAAATTTTAAAGTGAAAGGGCAGAAATGATGGAACAAGGGTGTCAACAGTGGTTGGCATGATGAAAAAGCTAAAACGAAAAGAAAAAGTGAGTTGAAAGGAGGGAAGGGGATTGAATCAAATTGGAGGGGGCTGTGATAGTGATTTAAGGTCTTTTGTATGAATAAAGATTGGAAATAATGTAATGTGGGATCACGGTCTTGCCTACAGCTTTTGCTTTTTCGGTCCGGGCTTTCTTTAGCTTTTGAAAAGTTCATTCCTGGATTTAAGATGCAAAGAGATTGTTAATGAAATAATCAAATCATATCTTACCAACTGATACCTTAATCAAATTAGTGGATGGTGAAGACATCTTTAGGCCACATTTACTACCCGGGAACCATGATTAGGATTTTTAGTTTAAATCGTGACATAAACGAACAATAGTTGCCCCACATGCACCCAAAGCACCTCGTTCATAGATGAAATGTACTTAGTTACTCTTAAGTATAAAAGAAAATTATAATCAGATAAATTATCATGAAATGTGTAATTTTTGGGTCACACTGTTCATGCGGTCTTTCAAACAATAGTAAAGAGTCACCTATTGGTATTGTCCACAATCTTTTTAGAAGCTATTCTTTTTTAGGCTGCAGTTTTTTTGTTTGAGAGATTCTATCTAAGCATTTTTTCCCAATATAAGATCATTAATCACTTTCAATGCAAAACCTAATATCAATTATCCTATAAGTCAAAATGGTAGGTTATTTTTTTTAAAATCTTTGACAAAAATAATTATTGGTCAAACTTTACTTATCTTCCGACCAAACTTCAAATTAATCATGGTCTCTTTTCCCTAGTGAATAGAAGGAATAAGACCAAAATGGTAATGGTAGGTTATGATTTATGAGCAACAGTACAACACTAGCAATCAGCTCAGTGTAATGGTTGTTTATGATCAACAATTTTCTTGGCAAATAGGTTCAATCCTTAGTTTTGGTTCTCTATCGTGACGAAGATGGTATCAAACATCTCAGCCAATACTTAATAAACGTTCGGTCACATATTGCAAGGAAAAAAAAAATACCAGTTCTTTGTTGACGTTTATTTCAACAATGAATGTACTATGCATCAATCCTTTTGTCTAATAATATTCAAATAATCTAACATCAAGGGACGAAATTGCTCTATTGCTTGCATGTATACAATGGTCAAACAACCTTGGTACTATACTACTACCAACAAGCCCCACTATGCAGCATGTTAGGTGCCTCCATCATATATATTTAGCCAGCAATATATGAGTTCTTTCGTACAAACAAGTATAATCACAAATGTGCATCTATGATCTATGAATATGTGAGGAAAGAACTGCATTTTATGATGCACATGAACAGCATATTGGCATCTTACACTAGAAGTAGTTTCTTTCTAGTGATTACGAGGGTCAATCCTATACTAGTTAGTATACTTGGGAGGCAACTATGCTGTACAGTGCAATGTTTAAAATATTTCTCATTTGGTATCTTCATTATCAGATTCTATGCTTCCTTTTTCTTCCATGGTGTTTTCATCCATCATGAACCTCCAGCTATCGCCTTCCTCTATTTCCCATTGTTTTTTCAGTTCATAAATAGCTTTGGATGCCGCGGTAGCAATGGCTGGGTTGCTATCTTCTGCCAGTCTCTGCAACAAAAACTAAAGGAATCAACTTTGCTTAAGAGAAAAAATGAAGCTATATTGCTGGTCAATAGCACTTTTTGCATAAAATTATAATCATCCACCTGTAATGCCCCCATCCCTGCATTTCCAAGAGTCCACATGGATGGTGCTGCTGCCAATGCATTTGCTAAAGCTCGTCTAGAAAATGCACATGACACACATGCACATATTAAATAAAAGCCCACAGAAAATGAAAATAAACAACGGAGGAAAAGCATGATAAGGTATTGGTTAAGGTTGAATTCATGCATGTTCTTTATTGGATAGTTTTATTTTTGCAAAAGATATATTTCCATGTTACTACCATATATTTCTTTAAGAGTATTCATGAGACGTTTTGCATCATTAATTAATCTTTTTTTTACCATTACATCATTTTATCTAAATCTAATATTGCATAACTTAATGCCATGGAAAATCAAATTCACTGTATGAGAATGTCGTAACTGTGATAGAACAATCAAAATATGTTAATCATGAAGAATACAAAATCAAATCATGAAGCCAACCATGCTAAGATCATAATGGCATAAAATAACCTTCCTACTAAGTACTAGTTATATATTGCCAGAAATTTTAAGAGCAAAGAATTTGGTTAAAAGAAAAACATGGATTTTCACTTTTAACTGTGCACATTAGAGAATGCAACCAATTCCTTGAAAGATTGTAACATCACAGGAAGCTTACCTAGTGCTGACATCAGGGGAACTAGAACACTCTGCCAATAAAGAAACACTTTGTTTACCATCCATTGCATCCAGATCTATAAGAGTTCTGACCAACAACTCAAGCTGCCCCCAGTAGAAAAAAGTATGTAATTACTTAAATGATGATTGAGATCAGAGTTCAGACAGAAATAAATCTGAATGGAGAATCAAACCTCTTCAGGATCAGTGTAATCGATTCCATCTGCTTCAGAAAGTGCTGACGCCATACTCCAGTATGCTTCCTGTACGTCTTAAAATCTTTACAATATGATTGATTGATATGCTTCCTGATTCAATTGATTTAGGGGGACTTGATTATATATAAACAGAACTAGAACAAGATGGAAAAGAAGAAAGACCTGAAGAGCAGCAATCCTTTCTGTGGTCACATCCCCAGGAAAGGAATTTGTGGTTTTTCCATTCTTTTCAAGCATTATTCGACCTCTTACATTATTTTCTGAAAGAGATCCTTTATCTCTGCGAAGTGGACTGCATGCCAACATCATATAAAACATTTTAGAGCTTATTATATATATAAACAGGCATTCGAAGTTACTTCACTTACAAGTTATACATCTTGCTCACCATCCTGTCATGGATGTTTTTGATAAGCTGAAAAATTTACATAATAGAAAATAAATTATTTCTCTAGAGCTTAAAAAAATGAACATGGTATTTTGAAATAAGTTGGGCAGCATATTTACTAATTATCATAGCATATGCAAAATAATGCCCGCTAGCAGGGACCACTGATCACACACTGTTACTTTGAAACAATAAAACACAAAAAGTTTCAATAGAAAACACTTTCAGAGCATAAAATATCACCTCCAAGGCCATAAGGGCATCTTCCATTGCACGTTGCTTAGCACGGAAGTCAGCAAGACGTAAATCAGTCTGACAGTTCAAAAGTTATGTCAAAAGGAGTCATATTTTCTGGCTATTCATACATATTTTATGTAATCAAACACTTAGTGTTTTCATGATATAAACTTGCAAAAGGATCCAGTGATTCATATAAAGATCTACATGACATAGGAATACATAGGAAACATCTATAAGAACAGAAACAATTTTAAAAACTAACACTAGATTGGGAAGCAAAACAAACTGTGTTTCTTTACAAAGCAGTTTTGTTAGGTTCCTTTAAAAAAGAAAAAGAAAAAACATTATTTTATTTGGCCCATGGTAAGGCTTAAACTGAACCATATGATATACCTTTTACATAGAATTGGAATCAGATGGTAATGCTATAAATGCTTGTTTATTTTAACACCAGAATCAATTCCTCCCACATTGCCACATGATCCATTGTAAAATCTATGTTTGAGATTAGCAGGGCACAAATCTCAATTACATTCAATGTTTTAAAATTAATCCTATAGAAAATTTCTATCCAACTTTAAAACAATTGGGCCTTAAAATCTCCTCATGAAAATGATTTTGGTCAATCTGAGAAGCATTAACAGTAAGTATGTGTTGATAGTGCATATATAAGTTAAAACAAAAAATGTATCCAAAAAAAAAGTTATAGATCAAATGGTTTGATATTCCTCTTTCCTGAAAAGTACATTGTGTTAATTTTTTATGCCTTGATGTGGTACAAAATATTTTTTAACTAAAAGAAATTTGAGAGCATGGAAACATATTTTATTAACTTTTTAATTTAATTTAATTTAATAAATTATTGCTTGGGAAGACTGAAATTCAAGTTTTTCCTAGTCAATTTGTCTTAAATGCACAATGAAAGTATTTTATAGATGTCCCAGAAAATATGTTTAAGAGATCATGTGTTAGGATCCAATTGCAAAGTAAGGGATTTGAGTGCCACATTGAAAGAATGCAATTCTAATGTGGGGTGTTTAAGGTCTCAGCTCTCCAACTAAAATGAATAGCTTTTGTGGTGTGGTTCTCCTAGTATCATCATGCCACTCACAAGGTGTGCCCATGCCAACCCTTGCTAATCATATAGCAAAACACCATCCCTTACATTTTTCACTTATGCCCACAAATGGTTCTTTGTTAAATAAAGATACTAGTATTCGATGGAAGAGAAAAAAACATGTCTATTTTTAAGATATTTTGCAACACTATATCTTCTTTTTTTTCAACAATCAACAGTAAATGATAACTAATAGAAATGATAGTGAGAGTGAAAACAACAATGACCAAGCCTTTTCCCACTAGGTGGAGTAGGCTACACTACATAGATCAAATGATGCCATAATTTTCTATTGAAAATCATGTCTAGACTCTAGACATCTAAATCCTTCTCCATGGTTTCACTAACAGTTTTTCTTGATGTCCCTCTACTTCTAGTGACTGGACTAACCTCCATCTAATCTGCTCTTATGATTAGTGCTTTTACAGGTCGTCTCTAAACATGCTTCGACCATTTTTTCTACAATAGGTGCTATCCTAACTTTCTCTCTAATGCATTTATTCTAAATCATATCTTGTCTAGTACAAGCAAAGTCAACAGTGGTAGGGATATGAGCAAAATATAAAAGACAAATATCACATGATGCAAATTTTATCTTTATTGATTTTATCAAACTAATCACAAATAGCATCTTGTAGATGAAACATAAGCGATTATATGAACAGATTTACCTCTAAGGCCCCATCATTCCAATGCTCATCAGCAGCATTTTTCAATCTGGACTGAGCTTTATCTTTCAATATCTACAGAGCATATATTATAAAAAAATCATTTTACCACCAGCGTGTGTACTTTTCATCTTCAACCAGCAAATTTAAAGATATAGATGATACATACAGTAGCAATATGACTAAGTCGGCTAGCTTTTTCCTTGACATCACGGTCAATTTTCTCAGTATCCTCTCTTGCCCGAGCTATGCAGCAAAATAAAAGTAAATGTAAGTTGACCCTATAATGGTTACATATGAATAAATCATCTATAAAGGTGCATCTCTTGAACCTTCCTCTTTCAAAAAAGGAAGTCATAGGAAGAGAAGTTCAACACATATGTAGAGAAAAGAGAATTACAACAAGTAATCACCAATACACTGTGATGGAACTATATAGTCTCTTGAACTACAGATGCTGGTTTGATACACTGCCTATATCATTTGACTTTTTTGTCTCTTCCTTTATTTAGTTGGGCAGAGAGGAAGGGCAGGGAGTAATGGGAGGATATTCCTTGTGAATGAAATACAATAACTTGTAGCGTAGATATTTAGAAAATTATTATTTCTAACAAAATCAATTGTTTCATTGGATGAAATAAGTGAGATCAAAAGTTAAAGTATAATAATACGTCATTTAAAGAAAAGTGAGCTAACCATCAAGTTTGAGAAATTCAGTCCCAAGAAAAGCAACATCTTGGCGTGCACGAGCATCCATCCTCATTATGCCACTGAGGAAACAAGATTTAACAGTTATTCTTTGCATCAAGACAAAATTTTATTTTGCTGTAATTTCTTGAATGAGAGATATTTAATGGTGTAAAATATACAATTACATGAAATGAACTGACAATGACATGAGAACCAATATTTAAGTCAGCTAGGCATTCAATGTTACAATTCCTCATGGAATGACTCAATATTACTAAAATATTTATACCATTTAAAACATGGCTTAATTGAGTAATTGAATGGATAGTGATAATCAAACAGTTCTCCAACTAAAGGATTCTTCACAGTTCATAAAAGTGGACTGAAGAACAGTAGTGGAAGCACGTTTCAAACAAAAATATATTGTTTGAATAAGACCAAAACAAGGTTACTGGTAGTACCGTGAGAGAAACTTTGCATCATTACAAACGAATCTACAAGCATCAGCCAAGCCATGAACAACAAGAGTGTGATCATTTTTCTCATCTTTGGTATGTACCCTGTACATATGAAACGATCTCTAATATGTAAGTTTGAATCCTCAGATTTTATGGTGACAAAATTACAAGTCATTGTCAAAAGGATAAGAAAGTTTGACATACAATAAAATTGGCAACTAAAAGACATTAATTAAGGGGTAAAGGTTCAGAATTAGGAAACAGCAGAAAAATTGTAACAGATGGACTGCCATCTATATTTAATTCTCTTACCTAGTTAAATCGGAAACATCATCATAAGTTGTAATACATTCTTTCTCTTCAGTATTATTTGCTCCTGTTGATTTACATGAGATAGAAGATTTCTTCTTGGAGATCAAACCAACAGGTTTTCCGTTAATGAACCAAAACCAGTCATTGAATAAGGTTGATCTCTCTCTGTGGAGACATCTATAGTTCAGATGTCCATGTTCCAGTCTATGTCTTGACAACTGTATTCTATTGACCCTTGTTGACGAGGAAAAATAGTGTTTTTCACCTGATCTACAAAGAGCTGTTCTATTAGTCACAATAGGACTGCTTGAAACTTTGTTTGCAGCGAGTGCCATCAGAAAGATCAAGAGAAGAATGAGATATGTCTGGCCTTCATTTCACATGCAATATCTCAATTCTGTAACAAAACAACAAAGAGAATGAATTCATCGAATTTACATAGAAGTAGTGGATATTACAATGGGTACTTTTCTGACCACAATTTCCATTCAATGTTAATAGTGAGTAGACCATCATCATCATTATTTGATGATAATCAAGACAGGTATAAATAAGCAGCTTTACATATATTTTAATAAAAGTCAGACAGGTCAAATTATTGGTGAAGTCTATATCATTTTGTAGAGGATTGCTTATAGCAATCATAATGCTATGAACTTTGAACATTCAAGTTCCAAAAAGAGTAGTCAAGAGTAAGCAAGCCTTTTTAGGTTATTCTTATGAAAATCTCTGCAAATCCACTTCTGGGATGGGTTATTTCAGATATATGATAATATTCAGCATTTATGCAACACTCTGCACCCTATTCTCGACCTCATACAAACGTTTCTCATAAAGAACATCTTTTAATAAAAACACACAACTTAACAATCTGTCAACTCCCAAAATTCCCCATAAATCAATTCTTATTTGAAAGCAACATGCTGTCAGTACCTTGGTTGTGATCAAATTTTCCATTATTTTGATTTCAGCTACTTAAAGTTTTAAAGTAGGGAACATAACTCAAATGTTTGAAATACAAGGTCCTAAACAGTTGGCTGAGTGCCATAATTTATTTATATAAAACTGTGGATGGTCAATTTAAGTCAATTGATTACTAAAACCATGAATCAGATCAAAATGCTGTTCATACTTTTTCAATATCCGGAAGTATTGATAATTGAACAACATCAATACTACCGTGATTATAGACTATAGAGACTTCAAGTTTAAAGTTGAAAACATCATATGCAGATTACATTACCAATTTTCATAAACACGAATTCCAGATTTGTCAATTAAATTAACCCAAAATTGACATGCCGAACAATTTCCATCATTGCAGGAGGAACATCAGCATTCAATATTGAAAAATCAGATAGATCACCCAAAACAGGGGGAAATATCCGACAGCATCGTGAACAACATAGTACGATGTCGTTAAAATTTCAAAAACATGGAACAAGAACTCACTGTGCAACAGCAACACATCCCAATTAAACACAGTAAATGACAATACCCAATTGAGAAAAAAACGCTGGAGAGTGTGTGTGTGGGTGGGAAGATAGTAACTTACTTATGGAAGAAAGACAAAGAGAACGAAAAATTATAGTGAGTGAAGGTGAATCATATATGTGTCACAGTGATAGAGACTGAAAGGAGAAAAGCCATAGAAGAAAAAAGATAGGAGGAAGGAGAACCACAAGGTGAGGGTGTGGTCCTTTGTATGCCAACAAACAACGAAGAAACAAAAACTCGGAATGGCGTAATAGAAACCATAAGGGATGGAGTATTGTGCTTTGCGAGTTGTTGTGTGTGAGGAGTGAAAATTGTGAAATGGAGCTCCACGCATTCCAGGTTCAGACATGTTTCATAAATTGTCCTGTTTCTTTGGACAGTGAGACTACAACCCTATCCGTAACGGATGGGATATGGTGTGTTTGGAATTTGAATTTGGAAAGAAAGAAATCATGGAATAAAAATTTAATTGTCCCCTTTGGATGTATGCAAGGAAAAGATGAGGAGAAAAAATAAATTTTGTACACCAACTTTTTTTTTTAATGTTTAAGTTATTTTTGACAAGATATTTTAATTAATTTTTAGTTTTTTTAGTAATTACAAAATTGACTTAATTATTTGATAAACAAGTTTTTTTTAATAATTTTTTAGTAAATTTTAGCATTGTTTAATGTTATTTGAAGAGTCATTTTTTAAAACGTTAATTTTTAATTTTTTATATTTCTTTTTTTTTATCCTTAATGTATTTATCATTTTTAAATAAATCAAAATTTTATTATTTTTCTTTTTTATTCATTCATATGTTTGTTGTCTCTTTTTTTTCTTTAATGTGCAACACTCTCTCCCCACACATTTTTGATTCGTCCACACTAACCTTTTTTTTTTTTTTGTGTCAAGGTAATGGTATTTTTAATTTTCAGTGAGGGTATTATTTGCTTAGATTTGTTTGATTTTCATAAGTTATGAATTTAGTGATATAAGGTAATTCATCCTTTTTGTAAGGCATTATTTTTGTAATTTGGTAGGCATGCTTTATTTCTTTAATGATAATTTGTTTTGTCCGAGAGGAAAAAAAAAAGTCATATGTCTTGTTTCTTTGCATTATCTATTGACATTAAGTTCTTGACACATGTTGCGTTGGGTTTTTTATATGCACAATAAAATTTTATTTGCTCTTACAAAATTTCTAATACTTGATGATAAAATTATTTTCGTATGTTATTTCTAACTATGATGCACAGTTAGATTTTTTTTTTATTTTTTTTATTTTTTACTTTTGTAATTTGGTTGGCATGGTGTCTTATAATGATAATCTGTTTTGCATGAGAGAAAAAAAGGTCATGTCTTATGTTGTTGTATTATCTATTGATATTGAGTTATTGACACATGTTATGTTTGTCTTTGTATTATCTATTGATATTGAGTTCTTGACACATGTTGTGTTGGGTTTTTATATGCACAATAAAATTTAATATGCTATTCAAGATTTCTAATACTTGATGATGAAATTGCTCTTGTATTATATTTCTAACTATGATGCACAATTGGGTTTTTTATATTTTATTTTATTTTTACTTCAATTCATTCATTATACTTTTTTGATAAATTTGTAAGATGACTTCAACTAATGATAATACGCAAGGGATCAATTTTAAATGGATTGATGAATGTAAGAAAAATTTATGTGAACTTTGCATCAAATTCATTAGGAAGAATGGGTGTGTAACATTTAAATAGAATCACATTAATCAAGAATCTGAAGTCATTATTAACCGCAAATGTTTTTACAAAACATTAAAGAACAAGTATGATTATATGAAAATTGGCACATTTGAAAGTTTTTGAAGTTTGGGAAAACTGACTTAGGGTGGGATCCTACTACAAGAAAGTTTAGTGGTTCAAAGAAGTGGTGGGACAAAAAAATTAAGGATGGTTTATTACATATATTGTTATAGTTAATTTATAATATAAGTAATTTATTATAAGATTTAGTTTAATGATTAATTATCCATTTTTTTTTTAGAAAAACCTGAGGTTAAAAAATTTCGTAGTAAATGATTAATTATTCACTTAATGAATTATGAAGTCAATTGTTTAAAGAGTAACCGATGAAAAATGTTTGTACCCTCTATGGATCCTAACATTGATAAGTTGTGAAATGTGAGAAAGTTGTGAAATGTGAGAATGTGGATGGTGCAGAAGGAAATAAATAAATTCGTAAGAAAGACACTCAATATGAGAGAGATGAAGGTGTTGTATTTAAGTGAGCTTAGTAATACCCAAGCACATGATCAAGATGGTAGTAGCACCAAAATACTTTGTCAAGCTGATGGTGCTAACAAATTTACACAAACTCAAGTACCCAAGTGGAATATACTCTACACAAATCTACACAAACAAAAATATGAATGATACATCCAGTAAGATGAAAGAAGTGCACAACAATATTGTTAATTTAATATGAAATAATAGATCATAGATTTACTCTACATTATTTTATTTTTATATTACATTCTTAATTTAATGATTAAACTATTTATTTTATTAATTTAGCATTATAAACCAAGACATTGATAATAATAGATGATAGGCTTATTTTTTATTATTATATTTTAAATTTTTTATGTTACAATATTTATTTTAATCATTGTACCACTTATAATATTTAATTTATTATTTTAACACCATATTTTATCTACTATTTTATGAATAATTTTATACAAGAAGATTTATTTTAATGATTACACTAATTAACATAATAAAAGAATAATGTCTACTTAAGTGTATTTTCTTATATTATTTTAAACTTGATTAAAAATATTTTAAGAAATAGTATAAGATTAATAATAGAATATTTAACATAAAAAAATATAACATAAAATAATAGAATATAAAAAAATTTATTTCAATTATTTTATACTTTTTAATTACTTTAATAGTTAGTTTTATCAAATATATCTAATTTAATAAGTTAATTTTACAACTAATTTTGTCAAACATAATCTAATAAGAATAAGTTGTTTTTTTTATAAAGAGACTAGAATAAGTCTATTTAATTCAATCTGCTTATCCACATATTGCCTATATCATTTAAAAAAAAATCAATTATAACATCATTTATGAAGACCTTTTTATTGTCTTATTTTATTTTATTATTGGATATTGTGATGAAAGTAAACCATCATTTTAGATTTTTTTGTTTAAATCATATGTATCTTTGACACCAGAGACATCTAAGTCAAATTGGATAAAATTACAATGGATGACAATTTACATAAGTAAAATACAAAATTCAAATAGTATATTAAAAAAATAAACTAGGTGATAACTGTTAAATATGAATTATTTTGATAATAGAAATATATTGAAAATATCTTTAAAAATATTTATTTAGCAGTTATTTTTGGCTTAAATATTAAGATTTGATAATTTTATTATTTATGACTTGTAGATATGAAAAAGAGGATAGATTAAAAGATAAAAAGATGGAGAAAATATCAAAAATGAAGATTTTTAGCATCAGGCTCAAGTCTAATACAACAACTATAAAAAGGGAGTCAGGCCAAACAGAAAGACACATCACATTAACCCCCTCGGGTAGGGTAAATTTTATCTCATTATTTATTTCACCCCCAAGTTAGACCCTGACAGGCCTAAAAAGCCAAAATGATGTATGACAGGCCTAAAAAGTCAAAATGATGTATGACGTAGTTCATATTTATCAATGCAATAGGATTCTTTCCAGATTTTTCTATTCTATTATCTTTTCTGTTTTTATCTTGCATTATTCATCTTTGTATTCTTTTACGCATTAGTTTTAGATGTTAAACACTAGAAAGAAGATAACTTTGAATAGAACAAAAAGAAAAGATTTCATAAGAAAGTCATTGCTAGACATAGAATGATAATTTTATGCCCATGCATTCTTACAAACATCTAGAATTCATACTTCATGCATTTTATTTGTTAAGTCTTTGGAAAGAAATTTGGAAGATAGATAAATAAAATAGGCTCCTGAGAAATCAGGAGCAAGTGAATGAACCGTGGGCAAAATATAATCACCTAAATTGATAAAGAAAAATCATAAACTCATACATTCTAGACAAAGAGGACATGCTAGATCCCACCAACAACATCACATTCATCTTTTCTTTTCTTTTTTCTAATCTTATTTTTTATCTTTATCTCAATCTTTTTTTCTTCTCTTTTACTTTTATTTTCATATTTTCTTTATCTTCTATTTTGATCTTTAAATCTTTATCTTGTCTATTTTCTTATCTTTATTTTAAATTCTTTATCTATTACTTTTAAATTGAGTTTGCATTAATCTAAATACAAACAATATCCTTGTGAATTCGACACTTGGACTTTCGATTACTTGTAACAATTTGATACATTTGTCAACGAGTTAACACTAGGCATCTTTATTTTTCTCTTATATGTACAACTCATCTTAGTGTTACTCTGCAACATGTTTGATGCCTTCTATCACTGTTATTCTGAACCGATATCCCAACTTAATAGAGTCCAACGGACTATGTATTTCAATACAATCTAAATATTGACAACCATTGAAAAAAAAAGCAACTGGTACGGTAACTCAACAACTACCCATTACAATCAAAAGATTGAATACCAACCAACCGATTATAAATGACAAACCGTCTAACGGCTTACCAGTCATGAATCTCAATACTCCAACAATATCCACATATTATGTAAGAAACACACCACTGAAAGGTATGCACTCACTTGGAAACTCACCCACATTCTGAAATACTTTCTAATTTGTGTGTTAAGTGTGTTTTTACCACATCTTCTGTTGGGGTCCACTACACTCCGAGACTTCAGAAGAGATTGAGTGAAACTCCGTCAACTTCATTTTTTCACTTGCTTACTACACCGTATTAGACCCAGAAAATGCAACGAAATAAAAAGAAATGTGAAAAAGGTTAATTTGTCTTGCCATACAAGTAACTCGGTACTCTTCGATGACATAAATTTTATGTGGCTGCAACCTTACCAAGTTATACCACAACTCAATGAATGATTCTAATAATGTACTACTAGGGCGAGGAACAAATTTGAATTAAAAGATTGAGGAACAAATTACTCTACTGCAGTAAAAAGAATGTGGCAAAATTTATCTTCTGAATGTTACATCTAACACTTCAATTTAATCTTAAGTTTATGTTCCAATAGTGAGCCACAAGGGAACTCGAACATGTTCCCAGGCGCTCACCCCAACCCAAAACCCTCTTCCTTTATGATTTGCTTCCTCAAGTAAAAATAAATAAATCAAACAAGTGACATCTCTTCACAAAACAAGCAGACATTTCCGAGATGGACAACAATGAATGGTGAGCACTCTGTTGAGTCATTTCACAGAACAGCATTCATGTTACGATAAATCTTAGGTACTCTCCCTGTCATTGATCATTTTGGGTGTTTCTTCACATTTGAAAGTCCAACCAGCAAAATCAGTCTCTGAAAATAAAGAGGAAGGAGTTGCTTTGAAGAATGCTAGGGGAACCTGCTTTACCCTCCGCGATATCTGCAATGGTGCAAGTTGTCACCAGACAATACAAGACAATGAGCAGTATGCGCATCTTTCTCTACTTCCTTTTATAATTCAAACAACATAAGCACATCATGAGAAGCGAAGAAAAATAGAGCAATTATTATATCACCTCTGCTCCAAGGATTGTTGCATATGAACCAGCACTAAAATCACCAACATTAACTTCAGTTGTTTTGGCCCTGACTGTCAAATCATTCCCAAGAGACAAAGCAAACCTAAAAGCACAAGCAAAGTACGCAACATTTAAGGGAGTATGTCAAATTCCAAATATGACATTTGAAATCAAATTGGGGAAAGAAGAAAAGAAAAACTAGGAATAAAGCAACAATTTCAAAACACTTGCCGTGAGGCAGGAGGACAGTAGTGGTGAAGAATAGTATCAATTTCCCAAAGAGAACTCCCTGCTCCAAGAGATCTTCATCAGCAAAAGAAATATAGAAGGCCAGGAAAAAAATGTAACTCTACCACCAAGAAAGAGTTGACTAGTTGACTTTATTTCCTTAAAGACTAGTCAACAATACATAACGAAGATACTTACTCATAGCACCTGACTTCTTAGGATCAGTTTCACTACTGTTAAAATGGTCAATGCCTGATTTCTGGCTGGGCATGGCAGTCTTTGCATTATCCGAGTTAGTAGCCATTCCTTCATCCCCTTTCCCTTCGTCAACACCATCTTCCTGCTCATATATCAGAAATTACAAGTTCAATCAAGATGTAATATTTTAACATGATCCTTAGTAACATCTCCAGTACTGAAGATGCAATCAAGAAATCAATGATTAGTTTAAGCAATAGACAAAACAAAAAACAGATTAAAGAAAACTGTATTTACCCGGTGCACCAAACAGTTGATTGAAGGATGTCTACGCAGAAGATTGTGTATCAGAGCTGTAATAACTAATGCACCTGAAGGAGGAACTGAAAGCAACAACCTACTCAATTTCTTTGCAAAGGAAGCAGCCAGGTAAGCTGGAAGAAGAGGTGACTTGAGGCAAGAATCAAGAAGCTGCAATTAGGAAATTGCATATTGTCATTTGTCAGCAAGCAGCACATGCACAGGATTTACATACAACAAAATCTTTCTTATCATTCACTTAATCTCTACAAATTTGGCTAGCCAACTAACTTAATCTCCATTATCCAAATTGCCAAGCATAGAAAATTTACAAAAAAAAATTAACAATTTAATAGATCATTAATATGTCCTTCATACAGCTGAACAGAAAGCATTCTTTTTTAATTCAAAATTCCACTTTTGTTATTTTTATTTGTCATAAGTGAAAAAAATTATTAACAAAGATTCACCTGGAAAAACCTTGCTCGATGTTTTGCCATGAAGATAGATGGAACTAAGAGGGCATATAGTTTGTCATAGAAATTTGGGTATTCCAATCCATACTGGGTCATTAGGACAAAAAGGCTGCTAAGAGCCATCACACTAACTACACCACCAACATCATATGATCTTGTTAAGAAATCACTGCACACAATAAAGTTACATGATGTCAGATTCAACATCTAGTTACCATAATAAATTGCCAACTTTGTGGAACATAGATGTTTACCATAAGATGATGGGATTAGATAGATGAGGAATAACTGCTTGGTGAAGACAAACAAGAACCTGGTAATAAAAAAATCACAGGTCAGGAAATCGAAAGGGAAAAAAAACTAATGAAGAGCAGAAGTATATAATAATGCAGTTGCATAAAATATAAAACAAAGGCATAAAAAAAGAATGCCACGTATACAATCACCACAATAATAATTACCATTTACCTTCATATTTTACATACTTAAAATGAAATCAAACAAAGCGAAATAGATTAGGTAAGTAATATATCATATGATATGCTAAAAAGTATCTGAGACCTGATTCACAAATAAAATATCTTCAACAAAAAATTGTATTATCCAAAGATTGCTTATTTAGTCATCTGATTACTATCCTCTCTGTAATATTTTCAAATTTTAAATTAGAGTAAGAAAATGGCACTGATAACAGTAATGACCAATTACTTTGCACCAGACAAACTACTGACATCTGAACCTATTCAGGTTTGTAAATCTCACCACTTCTTCCAACAAGAAAAATGCAGACCCGCATATCCTTCACCACAGCAATCTACCTTTTGTGAAGATCAAAAATCAATATGAAAACCAATGTTGTATTCTAAAGTTTGTATAGAACAGCTTTTGTGTCATAACGCATCCCAAGTCCTAACGTTATGTATAAAGGACCAATTGCCCATATAGACAGTTAGGTTTTTCTTCATGGTTCCCTTCGGTTTACATTTTCATCTCTTTTTCCAAATTATGCATATTGCATATTAATCCTAACAGTAACACAGACCACACATACACATGTGCACATAAGCAAGCAGGTACACATGGAAACAACTTATGAACACACACAGAGATGTTCATGCAAGGTCCTGAAATGTATGGACTACTACTAGAAATGGATTGGACCTAACTTACTCCCAAAAACTAGCTCAAAGAATGAGGAATACCCAAGTCATATGAGGAGTATCCTGGCCATATTCCTAACAAATGTGGAACATATTAACACAACCCCCTCATGCCCAAGACTGAATATCTAGAAAGTGAAGTTTGTAAAATTGAACATTTGCAAGTGACCCAATATCATGATTGGGTAGGCCTTAATACCATATTAGAAATGGACTGGTCCTAACTCACTTCCAAATGCTAGCACAAAAGAGGAGGATTACCCAAGTCTTAACATAGAGTATTCTAGCCACATTCTTAGCCAATGTGGGAAATCTTAATACAGCCCCCTCATGCCCAAGACTAGACTAGACTTCAAAAGCGTGAAATTTTCAAGACTGGACATCAACAGGTGACCCAATATGAAAAGTAGATAGGCTGTGATGCCATAAGCATATAAGAAAGGACTAGGCCCATCTTAAAAACTAGCTCAAAGGAGGAGGATGTCTTACAAGAAGTATTCTAACCATATTCCTAGCCAATTTTGGACTTATAAAGTATAAACAGAGTCAAATAATCAAAATTACACCCAAATAATGATATTCTTTTATAATCAAGTTTGTTCCTTCTATATGCTCCTAGTGCCCATCCCATATATGAAGAAGTACTGAAGTAGTTACCTTCATTAAACTTGAAGGCCTCTCTGTTTTGAGTATAGAGATAACAACGACAAGTTATTATCATCCCAATGCATGATTATTATAATTTATAATTAGGCAGTTTATTTAATATCACCCATGATATATATAGCTAATTAAGAATCTTACTGCAACCAATGATTTTTGTGAACAGAAGACTATTTAAGCTTCATAGATTAATAAAGGTTCTGAATGAAAAACAAAAGGCCACAAGCTGAATTAATCTGTTCTTTCCTAGAAAACAAAAAAAGTTGATGAACTGATGACAAGGAATTTGATAGAAACTTGGTAGTTGGTATCTTTACTAGAAACTAGAAAGGCAATAATTCCCTCTCGCAAATGACAAGTGGTCCTCTCTCTTAAGCTCTCTTCTTATTTATAGGCAACATGATTTATTTCTTTGACCAACTAACCTAACTAGTTAACTGTTGTAACCACCTAACTAATGGGTATCTATCAGACTTCTAGCTAGCAGAGATTCAAGATTATAATGACAGTGAAAGTGGAGGGCATTAAGGACACAGTAAGTACAGAAACCATCTTAACTCCAGAAAAAACAATAATATCCAGATTTCTGAACCACAACCTCTATTTGTTAAAGAAACTTACTGGCATGCCTATCAATATTTATTTCTTTTACAAAAAGAAACATAAAATTGAGCAGGATGTCCTCAATTGAGGACTATTAAAAAGGTTTTATCATCTCTCCTGTATGATACAGGAGAGGGCTGTATGCATCGTCAGGATATATTTACACATAAAGTAAGGACCCAATATTTAAAGGGAAGGGCAACCAATATTCTCAAGGCATGGTAAGAAAAGGTTACCACTTACCACACCACCGTATTTACAATTATTATGATCATTGTTAAAATCACAATGTTACTTTTAGGAACATAGGAACCTACAACTTTTAAACCATTTCTTGCTCATGTAAGATCGAAGATTGGTAGGATCTTTGTGAGATTGTCGGGTAGACATGTAGAATCAAGGGATTGCCGCTTCTCAATGACTTTCAGATCCATCAACACAAAGATCAGGTTTTACAACCCAGCCCAGAATGGTTCCTTTAAAAAAAATTGCCCTAATCACTTGTCTCTGCATGTGAAACACCATCCAAATGCAGCTATCCCTCTTTTTGAAATTCTCTTCCATTTTGATCTAATTTCAAGTTCAACTTGGGTGCCAAGAACTTTGTTCTTCTCTTCAGAATATTATTGAAGAACAAAACAGAAAATAAGATGGAAACTGGAGAGAGAAAACCGAAAGAATAGAACTGAATTATAGAAGATTGAAGAACAGATAATGGAGAACAGAATCCCCCCACCCCCCAAAGGATTTTCCCTTCAAAAAGGATCTCTCCTTTCTCACAAACACAAACTATCAAATTCACAGAATGCCCTTCATTGTAATTTCCCCTATATATAACCAATCTCTTCTAACTAGTCCAACTAACTAACTAACAGTTGTCATTATTCAACTCTCATTATATTAACAATGGAGAACATATGGACAATGTTGGCTATATATTGTACTTCTATTCTACTAGGATCTTACGACCAGTGTTACAATTCCACCATGTGTGTTTCTTCCCCCCTTCCACTCCTACATTGGATCTCATGACAACCTTGAGACATCATCTTACATGACATTCACACCATGTTTCAGCTATGTTCAAATTTCAAAAGCATAACTTGTAGATTACCTCTTTGTAAACATCATGTGGAAGAGGCAATCTAAGATATGCAATCCATGCTTTAGTAAATTTTAACTTCATCTTCTTCGCAATTTTGGCTGCTGACAATACCTATACATGTAAAATGAAAATTAAGTAGACAGTAAAAAATGAAAAAGTACACAAACAATTACAAGAGTTTTCAAATGAGAAGGCTCTTCAATATATAAATTCATTAAAATGAATATATACTAGGAAATTGGAGGGTAAGAGTTCCTCAATAATGAAAAAACAAAATGGGGAGTAGCATTTAACTTAGCAAACAGTAAGAAATAATAACTGACATTTTTGTTAGGCTTCTGGGACTTCTGCGGCTTATCATCAGCACCCTTATCTCCAGAGAGTTGCTTATGGTCACTTTCTATGGACAAAAAAATCCAAATTACAAATACAGGTACACTTCTATAGTTTCTTATCTAAAAAGAAATAGCAATTTGTAGATTGTACAAAGTATTAAGGAGAGAAAGAGAAGAAAACACTAAATATTCCATCATATGTATAGACCTCAAAAGGATCAAAGTCAAGATCTTCTGATCTTCACTATGATACATAGTTTTTAAAAACCAAAATGCCTAACAAGCAAATGAGCAAACAGTTACCTGAGCTGCTCCACATTTCCAAATCAGATGTATTATCCGAGCCTTTATGTGGGGGAACATGTGATATAGTGTAATACATGTTGTGGATGACACATTCCATACTGAAAAAGAGTATATTTTCAAGTTATCGACAGAATTAAATCATTATGGTTATTTAAAGTAAATTATTCATCTCCTAGTTTCATAACTTGAACCAAGTCTCCCTGGAAGAATTCAGAAAAGTACAACTTTAAAATTGCACTAGACAGCATTGAGCGGCAAAACTATAGCATGTTGTAAGCATGGATTATGACAAAAGAAAATAGTCATTTAACACAGATGATAGCCAACCAGCTATGATGATCTAAAAACATATCTTGACAAAGGAAGGAAATAGAAAACAAGAGAAGTAGCTTCAAAGCAATGGCTATAGGTCTCACTAACTTTGAGCTCAATTGACTTTCACTGGTGCCATCTGCACTTGCAATTTTATCATCTGACAATGATAAGCAAATGAGTTATCCAACAGAGAATACTCAAATAGTTGGAAATTGAAAAAACAGCACACAAAACTCCTGTTTGCAATTTTGCACGTTAAGAATTGGAAGACGAAGACAAAATATAGGCTAGAAACGCACCTGAGACATCTTTTCCCTCCAAAGTACTAGCGAGCTTTTTTAGACTTATAAACGTAAAATAGCTGCACCAAGTAACTTAATAAGTCAGTAAACTAACAAAACTCCATAACCAACATGAGCTATGCACTAAACACTTATGCACGTAAAATCATGTCAGTGAATCTCAATCAAGGACTAACAAATTCATCCTCATAACACTTTCTACATAAATTCAGCCTTCCATAAAAGGGGCTAATAGTAAAATAATACAGTATATACCATAAACCGTGATAATAGCAAAGAACTTAAGAGCACAATATCCATACCGAACATCAATATACTTGAAATACTTCGTCGCCAGTAAATCCACCAAAAACGTAGGGGGGCTAGAAGAGTAAACCTAATAGTATCAATCCAAAATCAACGAAATCGAATCAAAACAACGAAAACAACCACAATTATCGACAAAATTGGCATAACGTACAATACTATGGAGAAGCTTGTGGTACAGAGAAGAGTGGAAGGCACCGCCATTGGCGACCTTGACAAACTCCATGAGCGTGTCCAGCACGAGTTCCTTGAGCGTCTCATCTCCCTGCGGCGAGGCGAGGACGTCGAGGAGGGACTTGAGGAACTCGTCAAACTTGGAACGGAGCCAGGCGAGGTAGATGAACTCGGATTGGTCGTCGGCGGAGGAGGGGGCGGAGGAGGAAGGAAGCTTGGGGAGGAGAGGGAGGAAGAAGGAGTGGAGCGAGAGGAGGGATTCGAGGACGTGGTGAGGAGGGGAAGAAGGGGAAACGAAGGTGAGGAGGAGAGGGAGGTTGTTGATGTGCGAGGCGGAAGAGAGAAGCTGGTTCCCTAGGGTTTTCAGCTCTGCGACGCCGTATCGTCCTTTCTTCTTCTTCCTTGGAGGATCCATGGTTCGGCACAAAAGAACACGCCCCGCAGCTGCACGAGGTTTAATTTAGTAGTGTTGAGGGTTTTAGTTTTAGACGGAGGGAGGGAGAGAGAGTTTAGTTAGTTGACCATTACTTTCTGCACCTCTGTTTTGTTTCCTGCACCCCTGAAAGGACTTAAATGGATACAACTACCCCTCACAAGTCACAAGGTGAAACCACCGTCAACAACATAGATCTAATTAGGGGAGGCTATAAAGACCGGTCCGCCAAGCCCATATTTTAGAAGGATTGCTTAAGTCCAATCTACAAATTAAATAATCTTTTTTTAAGGTTTAGATTTGATCCGTAAAAGTTCATCGATAAATTGATTGTTATTTATGCATCATGGATAATAAGAAAAAATATCATTATATTTTTTTAATCTTTACTTAGCTTATGAAAAAGAAACACATGGTAAATTTGTTTGTGTGGATATTAAATATTTTTAATTTTTTTCTTGTTAAAACTTATTTTTCATTACCCGGTGGATATTATGATAAATCTACATCAAACTCTAGTTGATAATGAAAGCATTAATATATGACAACCGTTATGTGAGAATAATGTTTCTTGTGCACACGTTTTTCAAAAATACCATTATATACATGCAAAGGGTGAATCCCAAACATAGAGGTCTCTAACTAAAAAAGCAAAGCAAGTATCTCAAAAGTAAGCCTAAGAAGATACAAGAATCATATCAAAATAAATTCACGCTTGGTACATAGTCATTCTGAATCTATTTAATCTAGAGGATGAAACTTAAATTAGTGAGACATCTCAATGAGTATCCTAATATGCAACAATTTAAACATATATGTCAAAACTACATAAATTTTATAAAACTTTTCTTTGAGATTTAATTTGGTGTACAGCTTTAACAATTTGCTTAAATAAAATGCATCTTGAAATAAATCTCAAACTTTGTATGTGTCATCTATTAGTCTGTATTTTTTTATTTTTTCATCTTGTGGTTGAATTGAGCTCACATTCTTCAGGAAGTGTCTTTCTTGTCTTTATCATTACTCTTCCCTTACCGCTCTTTGAGGACCTAAGGGGACAAAAAAAATTTCCTTGTCGAAAAGGATACATAAAAGTATTATGCACATTTATTTTGCTAACTTAAATCTATTGTCATCCTTTGGTGACTAAAGGAGTAATTATCATTCTTTCACCAAATAAGACTTTCCATCATTCATATGTGGGCATTTATTATCATTATGTAGTCATAAGTGGACATACAATTTAATAATGAAAGTAACTACTTGATTGGAAACCTGTATTACTCTATTACTCTTGCACTTAGATGGCGCTCAACACCATTGTACAAAAGTTCCAAGCATGTTATTTGGATGTCTTATGCTTAGTGCATTGAAGGATGCTCTTAGCGCTTATGCAAATGTTCCAACACATGCTTTGTGAAGGTACTACACTTGGTGCAACAATATTGCGCTTGGTGTCACAACACATAACCCACCCTTACGATTTGGGAGGGCTTGCGTTTAGCCTAAGGCGACAATCTGCAAGTGATTAAAATGTTAGATTTTTATACATTTGCTTAGAGCACCTACCAAAAAACCAACAAATGTTCAAATATTATTTCCATAAGTTTCCAAACATAAAAACCCTTATTTTAACCCATCAATGCAAATAACTAAAGAATCAACATTTCCCCAAATTTGAATTTTAACTACAAAAATGCAAAATTGAAGGGAAAAAGGAGCAACAACCAACCAAAACTAAGAAAATAGAAAACAAGATTGGGATGCACTCACCAAGTAGTCCTAAGTGTGGGTATTGGGTGAAGGCTTTTTTTTTTCCTTTTATCCTCCTTCTCTTTTTTCTCTCCAAGGTAAGTTGATGTGTGTGTGTGTGTGTTAGGGCTAGCTAAAATGGTGTAATTAAGTCTTTATTGGTCCCTAAGAATCTTCTTCAAAACCTGACATAACCATAGCCCAATATTTCTACATTACACTAAGCACTCTATAAATTATTAGACAAAAAAGCCATTTATTTATTTATCTTTTTAATCTCATTATTCTAATTTTTGAAATGTAATTGTTTCATTTCCTAAAATGTTAATGTGATGTTCATAAACGATATAATCAAATAATTTAAAAAAAGATAGGATGCTGCAATCTTTGATGTCCAAATTTTGTCCAAACTACCAAAGGAACTTACCTTGGTGGATGTTTAACCCATATATCTACCCATGATGGACCAAGATTTGAGATTGACATTTCTATTTCACAGGTTATGTTCATGCTATAAATTTTTTGTGTAAGAAAGATAGAATTATATACAACTCATATGGGATTAAAAATTTATTTTAAATTACCAATCATACATTCACAATAGTTTATATATGTTTTCAATACCCAATGACCAAAAATTGGCGGTTACATTATAACAATAAGAGTATTGGATATTTTCTGGCAGCTCTATTCTCCAACATGACCTCAGTCGATCAAGTGGGTTGGGGTGGAAGCACAATAACTCCTCCTTCCTCCTATGGGATCTGATTTTTTCCTAACGGAGACTTTAGTGGTGCATGTTATTTTCAGTTGATCGCATTTCAAGATGCATCAAGACAAAACATTGGACCTAAAATGACACTACACATAAATAGACACGTCATATATAGCATGGATTTGTTTCTATTTCTGTTTGGTTCTCGTTAACTTTATAATTATCTTTCACTTGACTACTGTCTCTTAGTCGGTTGAGTTATAACCATCATGAAACATCCTTCTTGTTAATGAACTCTTCTTGTCACCAACCGGTCTTAGTGGTTAAATCATGTTATCAAAAGAATTCTTTAACCTCATGTTGCATGCCACTCAAATCCATGTGGTTTTCCTATACTCTTCCATTTTTGAAGAATGTTAACTTTATTCTTGGAATGAAGGTGAGATCCCTTCCTCTGACACACATGGGACTAGTTTTATACCTATAACTTATGTTCATAATTAAATTAACTGTTTTTTTTTAAATAGTGTGAATTAGTAAATATATATATATATATATATATATATATATATATATATATATATATATAAAAGAGAGAATGGAATATAATTACATACTTTTATAAATAAAAATCAATAAGTTAGTGACATTTAGGTAATACCATTCAGTAGAAATTTGCATATCTTATTATTAATTTTAATTAACATTAATTTGACTCAAGGACTAATCAATCACCTTAGTTTGACCCATATGATTGACTAACACTAATGCATTCACATTACGTATGGAATAATGATTTATTTAACGGAAGAATTCATATAATCATTTTTCTTAAATGATGTGAATTAGTTGAAAGAGTAATATATATAAGAGTGGAGGAAGTACAAAATCAATAAGTTTTCAACGATATTTAATAATTATATTCAATAAGATAAATAAATTATATAATAAGTATAGAAAATTGCTTTAGTTATATATATTTAATAATTTCATTAATTATATATAATAAACAAATTATTATGTATTTATAAATTTTTTCTTCTTATTATTAAAAGTATCTATTTTAAGATATATTGTATAAACTAAAAATATTTTACAACACTACTAGTCAGCTATATATATAGGTGTGTGTAATTGGTCATCAAGTCATTTTGTTTGATAGGTAGACTTGTGAAAAAAATGATGAATATATTGCTCTTTGTCCTGTGTTTGGTGACTAGTAGTGTCAACCATGGAGTTGATGATATTCAAAATATTAAAGAATATTTAAAGCATGAGAGACCCCTAAAGCTCATTAACAAACATCATGTTGAGAGTATTCATGTATAATTCATAGCCTTATATATCAATATATGCGTCTTTTATGTTGAGCTTGGATTCCACTAGATGGTTTAATAATTTTTTTTAATATATATGTTGTATTTTGAATTTTATAGACAAAGTTGGGAATATCATTGATTGTATTGATATTAACAAGCAACCAACATTTGAGGCCTTTACTAAAAAATCATAAGTTGCAGGTATACACTACTTTGGATAGCCTCATGTGTGGTTAACTTTTTATCTTTATTTGATTTTATTTCTTCTTAATTTCAATGTTTATTTTTGCTTTCTTAATTATAGAGAAAACCCAACTTAAAAACATCAATTGGAAAAATAAGTGTGAAAAATTCAACAACTAGACTTATATTAGGACTTGAGAATGACCAATATTGTCCAACTGAGACGGTTCCTATTTAGAGAATAACAAAAGATGATCTCATTAAAGACAAATCATTATTAAATAAATCATATCCTAACTCAAGATAGCCCTGATAATCATGTAAGTTTTGTCTTGTATAACTAAACTTCAAATATTCTTAGTTTACTTCTATAAATTGCATCACATCTAACGTTTCAATTTGAGTGGTTATTTAAATTTATTGAATTAATTTTGTAGTTTGCAGAATCTCTTGTATCAACTTTAGGTCCTTATTATGGAGTCAATGGTTTAAATAGCTTTTATAATCCAAAAGTTGAGAAGGGTCATAGTAATGCTTATGTTTTGTGGGTTCGGAATGGAGATGCTAATAAGTTCGCGTTTAGATGACAATGTGAGTTTTGCTTTTAATTAATTATATATAAATTTTAGTATTAATTAATTGATAACAAAATCTCATATTTCTAGCATTCCTTTGCATGGAATTATCATTTTTTTTTCCAAAAAGTTATATGCATTTTATTTAATTTGTGTCAATTTGATGGTGTAGAAAATAATATCTAATTAATTTGAAAATTTGGCGTTAGGTGGATCCATATTTATATGGTGGTGATACAACTTATATTTATTCACGTTGGACGGTAAAAAAATATTTTTTATTTTATCTTTACTTATCCTATAGTAAATGAAATACATGATAATTTTTTTTATATAAATATCTAATATGTTTAACTTTGATTTGAATCTTATTTTTTATTTTAGGTTAATTTTTAAAAAATAATTCATTTCTTCAAAATTTAATGTTATATTAAAAAATGACAAAGAGATAACTATACGAAAACACTATGTTTTAAAAAATAATTCATTTCTTCAGATTTTGTTCAAACTTTAAGAGGAAGTTACCTTGTTTGACATATGGACAAAACATCTATTTATGGTGGAACACTTATTGAGTCTAATTTTTATTATCTAGGTTATGTTCATGCCATAAAAAAATTAATATAAAAAATATAAAATTCTATACAACTCATATGAGGTTAATATATATTTAATTTTCAAATCATGCATTCTTAAGTAAATATAATGATTTTTTTATAATAATGTATGTGACATGTAAGGTAGAGTATGATATATTATTCGCAAAAAAATATATACTTATTCAAGACCCAATGATATGGTGGTTAAAATTTGAAAATACAAATATTGGATATTTTTTTATAGCATTGTTCTCCAACATGGCTTGAGCTGAGCAAGTGGGGTGGGGTGGAAGAACATATGCTTGTACTCATACTCCTAGTCCTCCAATGGGATTCAAATATTTTCCTGATAATAACTTTGTTAACGTATGCTTTTTTAGGCATGTCTCATTCAAGAATGATTCAAAGCAAGATTATGGACATGTTATTATGTAGACACAACTATCGATAAATATAATTGTTATGGTGTTGAGTACTATGGAGATCAAGGAGGACCAATTGGGTATTCTCTTCAATTTGGAGGACCCAGTGGCAATTATGGTAATTAATTTATTTTTCAATTAAACTATGTATGAAGTTAAAAAATAAATAATATTACAAACATTATTTAGAATAATATTTTGTCCATCCTTCTTTGTTTTATGTTGGTAATTTTCCTAATACAATTCATTTTCATCTCAAGTTTATTTTTAAAATTTCACAAATAAAGTTGGTGATATGCCTGGGATATACATGATTCATGAGGAATGAGTCTTTCTCTTAATTGATATAAGTGCTAAATTTGTTAATGGGAATGAAGTCCTCAGGAATTGAAGCCTAGTATGTAATGCAAACTTCACGGGAGTGGGATAGATTCATGATATTCAATGTAAACAATTTGCAATTCATAAAAAATAAGTTAATGTGCTAACTTTTTCCTTTATCAGGAAGTTAGATTTCTACAATATATAGTCATATAAAACTCAAGTTAAATGTTAAATTGGTGTGCATGTAACTTCAATCCACATACTCAAGTCCTTTCTGACACCCACAATTTTATAAAACTTTACTTAAGTTGCAGTTTTTTTTTTTATCTATAGACAAGTTGGAAGGATAATTATTCAATGACTTCTTCAATTTTGATTTGAATAAGCAAGAAACTTTGTCAGGAAATATAGTATACCCAACATGTCGCTTAGTAATTTTCTTTATATGTTTGACCTTTGAATTGTGATATTTCTAATCAATAGCTTGTTAATGGGTGGGTGTCTATATACCTTTTGTGATTGCTGAATGTCTTTGCTTGACCAATGGAGAAGAAACAAATGAGATGTATTAGTATTGATAATAACTGTCAAGTTTGATCTTATTTATACCCATAACTAATTATGTTATTCCTTATAACTATGTTGACTCTTTGGTTAGAGTTTGTAGTTACATGCGTTCTTTGAAAATCATGGTATCCCTCAATCGAAAACCAATAATTAATTTTTTGAGATACTAAGATCCATTTAAGGGATTGATCTCTTCCAACAGATTTTTTTTTTAAACGCACATGTTAAAAATTGAACTCATGATCACATATTTAAGGGACAAGGTTATCCACAGTCTTTTTGAATGAGATATAACTTGTAACTAATTTTGATTCTACTTAGTACAATGTATTGAGTCATGGTGCTACAACCTTCTTTCAAAGTGAGAAGTTTGGATTAAGGCTTATTGGATGCTAACAAGATCAAATCCTTCCTATGACATATTAAAAACTAGTTGAATGAGCTATGAAAATGAAAACACTCCTTGAATTTGTTTACAGGATATGCAATAGTTTTATGTTAAATTAAACAAAACAATTAAAGATAAATTAAAAAAAAAAGATTTTCCTTACCTCAATGCTTGTGGTCAAAATGATAGGCAATCATTACTATTATTTTTTTAAATAATAGGCAAAGTATATCCTCTTATAGGTTCAAACAATGATGGTTTTTATTCTCCCCATCGGTCCCATGGCTTTGGTGTTTTTGTCCCACCATGTTGCTCTTTTTGTGTCTCCTATTTTCTTCCTTTTTATTGATGAAATTGGCTTTTTGCAACAAAGAATAAATGGGTGTTTTTAGTGCCAACCTAATTGGGATCAAGACTCACCTTTGATGCTTCCCAAAGTCTCTCTTTTACTTTGAGAAAAAATGCTTGTGGTTAAATGGTCAATGATAGCCTTCAAATTATATATGTTTTTAAAATCAAATTGGATAAATATTAGTTTATAGTTTGCCATGTATTATAAAACACAATTTTCACCCACAAGCCTAAACCTAATTGTTATGGTGCTACATACTATGGATATAAAGGTCCGTTAGGAGATATTCCCCAATTGGGGGACTGGGTGATAATTGTGACTATTAATTTGCTTTTGAATCAAACTTTAAAGGAAGTTCAAAAATAAATATTGTTGCTATCATTATTTAGAAGAATCTATCCTTCTATCATTCTCTATTTTGTGTTGGTAATTTTCATGATGCTATTATTTTCATCTTGAATTTGCTTCCAAAATTTCACAAATAAAAGTGGACATCCTTTATTTCTCATAAAATAATTAAGAAGCATATTTTTAGTTATAAAATATCAAACTATTATGATTTACACATTTATCAAATGCAAATAACATTTACTCTCCTCATATATTTTTAATTAACCTTCACTTATTAAAGATAACAAGAATTTGTTTAACTCTAAAAGTATCTAGTTGTTACAAATCATTATGTAAACAAAATGTGAATACCCATTTTTGTATAGATAAATAAACATAAAATAGAATTAAAAAAATGGAAGAAATAAAAAAAATTGGATATGTAACACCCTTCTTTCTCTATATGGGCTTTCTTGTTAATTCAAATTTTATAGGAATAATTTAGTACTTTGACCAGTAAAGCATCATTCAATATAAATATACACGTAACTTTATTTCCTTTTTTAAGACTTATACATGAAAAGTACATGGCATTTCAATTTTTAAAAGAATTTTTTATCATTAATTCATCCGAATCCCTTTTCAAAGAAATGTCCATTAACCACATGTCACTTTTGACGAAACAATTTACTTCATCAAAACCATCTGTTCTCAAGAAAACATTGACGTTTAATAAAACTTTAGATATATATTTTTCAAAAAAAATTGTTGTCCTAACCTTTTTTTACGATTTCTTATAATTTTTATAATAAATATTCTCTTATTTTAATTCCCCAACCAGTATCTTAAAAACATTGATTAGCGAAATCCAAAATATTTATCTAATATTTAATTGGCCATTAAAATAAAATTAGTAATTTTTGAAATAAGATTATTATTCATAAATAATTAAAAAGATTATGTACAAAATTATAAAAGCATCATGCATAACATGAGAATAAATTTAAAACTTTATCTATTCAAATATAAAATAAAATATAGACTTTACCATGGAATTGAAATTAATCTTAATTCCAAATGACAAAGATGATGTAAGTAAAAAATGAAAATTATGATAACAATAGTTAAGCTATGATTAAGAAAAAAAAATAGCCAACCATCACTTGAAACATCTAGATTTTAGCTAATAAAAAAGAACTAAGTTGTTTCTCTATATATGGAAGATTAGTCTCATGGCTCTTTCTATAGGATATCTTGCTATATATATAAAAAAAAAAGAAAGAAGAACGAATTTTTAATTACATTTATGTATAGAAGTCAAAGAACAAATTACTCCAAAAAGAAAAGGATACGATCACACATGAATACGGTTGTTTTAGCCAAATTTCATCATTTTGAAGTCTGTTTTACGAGAAAACTGAAAGAGCTATCAAAATCCTTGCATATTAGACATAGGGAAATGGAGATTAGTTCGAAACGCATGAATGGTGATGTAGTCTTCTTTATTCTTTTTTTTTTTTCACTCTTTCATATTTTTCCCATCCCTTTCTTGTTTCTCCTTACTCTGGAATGACCTTGGACTAACTCGATGACACCAAAGAGGCCTTAGAATCTTAATATTCTTGTTTTGAGATTAACAAATAAATGTGTGTAATTTGTTCAAAATGATGTTCCCAAATTTGCATGCGTGAAGATACCAAAGGGGTCTTTAAATCATTAAGTGTACATTATTCATTCAGAAGGTGTGTTGAGTGTTCATAGATCTGACTTATTTATTGTTCTTTTCCCAATTATTTCTTAAAAATCACATAATTTTAAAATTAAATATTAATACAATATAAAAATTGAAAAAAGGACAATAAAAAAATCAATTTCGTGTGTTCACATGTTTAAGAACAGCTGGTTGGCAAAAATTTGACAGTGAAGAATAAAAAATTGTAAAAGAAAATAACAAAATGTTATTTCACTTATATTTCATAGGATTAGATGCGACTTTTAATAATAACACCCACGTGTCTTATTTCACACGAGATGAGAGTCCCTCTGTGATCTGTGTCTGTGTCCTCTGTCATCATCTCTTACTTAATTTACCCCCTTTGTCTCTCTCTGCCCCCGATCTCCCTCTCTCTAACGACGCCGTTTCGATCCTCTCCTTCTGCTTCGTAGTAACAGAGTTCAAACCATACCATGGATGAGACTTCAGCTCTCATCGAAGCCATTCTCCGAGAGCAAGAGGAAGAAGAAGAAGAAGCTCACAGAAGAAGAAGGAACCACACCACAATCAAAAATAACAACAACAACAACAACGAATGGCAAACGGTGTCGTATACAAAGCGCAACCGCAACCGCAACAATAATAGGAAGCCTCTCGCCGACGACAATTTCGCCGCCGATCCTTCTTCCTCCGACGTCTTCAGCTCCGTCCAGCGCCATTCCGAGGACCGCCGCCTCCGGCTACTCAAGTCTCAGATCGCCGCCGCTGAAGCGGCTGCTGCGGAAGCCGCACCGAGCAGATCGAAGCGGCATTCCGACAACGAGGAGGACGGCGATGCCGAGCCTGAAGCCGAGGTGAAGAAGGCGAAGCAGAAGAAGCCGAAGAAGCCGAAGGTGACGGTGGCCGAAGCTGCTTCCGGAATCAGCGCCGATGATCTCGACGCGTTTCTCGCTGAAATTACCGTGAGTGTTTCAATTATTGATCTTCTGCGATTGCGATTCGTTGAATGTGAGAGAGAAATAAAAAATGAATCGCGTTTGCGCAGGCTTCGTATGAATCGCAGCAAGATATTATGCTGATGCGGTTTGCTGATTACTTCGGTCGCGCGTTCTCGTCGGTGAGTGGAGCTCAATTCCCATGGTTGAAGACGTTCAAAGAGTCTACCGTTGCAAAGATTGTTGATGTGAGTTGTTTCTGTTCCTTTTTATTTTATTTTAATTCGGATTATGACTTCGAAACGAAAGTTGAACGATTTTGTGATGCGCGTGACATATGGTTGTTTGTATGGTATAGAATTTTGAATTGCATGAGTGAGTTCTGATCTGGTTGTTATTTTATTATTCGTGAAAAATGTTGCTGAATTATGTGCCTTCTGTAATGATCTGTCTAATGCAATGCTCTTTTGTGTTCATTGTTGATGGTTTGAATGCTAGTGGTCCTTTCTCAGTGACTATTGTTAAGTGTTTCTTATCATTTTGACTTTCCCAACAGATCCCTCTTTTGCATATATCTGAGGATATTTACAAAATATCAACGGATTGGGTCAGTCATCGATCATATGAAGCACTTGGTTCCTTTGTGCTATGGTCGTTGGACAGCATTCTTGCAGACCTTGCCAGTCATCAAGGAGTTGTTAAGGGATCTAAGAAGGCAGTCCAGCAATCATCACCGAAATCTCAGGTACCCTTTGAAATCATACCATTATATTTGGTGTAGTCTTTTTAAAGGTGTTGCATTTCTTAAAATTTAATGTGGACAAGTACATTCCTATATTTTTTCTTTTGCTTTTTTTTTTTTTTTAAATAGTACAGAAAGAAACTTTGCATTTTTGTTGATCTGTGTCTCCATCTGAGCAAGTATCTGTATCTGTGAGAGATGGTAATTAGTTTCCTCTGCGATCAAGCTAGCTGACACCACCTAATGAGTTAAAGCTTGGTTGTATGTTGTTGTTCTAGCCTTGTAGGATGTCATTGATAATGAGAACTTTTTCTGAATGCTAATGCGAATTTTTAATGAGTTTTTTTGTTTATTCTTTAATGTGGAATTTTGTAGATACTGAGTTTTTTCTAAGTGTCTTTACTAGGTTGTTCCCTGTTTATTATGAAATATAAAAATATTCAAAATAAAATGACCAATTCTCAAGTCTGTCTTAGATCTTGAAATTTTTTTCTTGTGGTTCCTTAGTTTTGTTATTAATAGATATTGACTAGCTTGTCAAACAATATGAAAATGGGTTATATGTCCTATGAGACTGAAATGCACTAGGATTTAAGGATGGCAAGGATATGTGATAGAGGCTGAGAGGGAAAAGTTTGGATATGGAGTATACCTCGGACAATTATCTATTGCAGTCTGATGATCCTCAGCTTTGAATGGTCGTGCATCTGATTTCTGGAAATGAAGTTAGATATCAATATCAATAAGGATATTTTGTGAAGGAGGCCCTTTCACTAAACTTCTTGGTGTTCTAGGATCAGCTTGGCTCTTGGCTGACTCCTTTCAATCAAAATTGTATAATTTTTTATTTTTTTTGCATCATGTCCCCCAAATTTGATTGAATACTAATAAACTTGTTGAAATATCATTAAAAAAACTTATAATTTTAATTTAATGCTGTAACATGTTTACACGAGCTATATCATATAATTCAGTGAATATTTGGTGTGAATATTGTGTACACTTGAACTACAGGTTGCCATGTTTGTGGTTTTAGCAATGGTGCTTCGACGAAAACCTGATGTCTTGATTAGTTTATTACCAATAATAAAGGAGAATAAAAAATATCAAGGACAGGATAAACTCCCTGTCATTGTTTGGGTGATAACTCAGGTGAGTGTTTTAAACATGATTTAGTACCCCCACCCCAAATAATCTTTAGTTATTATATGGATTTGTAACTGGATTAGGATTTGTGTAGGCTTCTCAAGGAGATCTAGTTATGGGGTTGTACTTGTGGGTATATCTTCTATTGCCAATGCTGAGTGTGAAGTCTGGTTGTAATCCACAGTCAAGAGACTTGATATTACAGTTGGTTGAGAGGTCAGGAACCTTTGTGATTCGACACTAACTTTCCCTGATTTGTTTATTGTAACTAATGCAGAATTCCTGGCTGCTCCTTCTTGCCTTTAATGATTTATCTTCTTTCGTTCTTTCTTCTTTGAAACAGAATTATCACATCTCCTAAAGCTCGTTCTATCTTGCTAAATGGGGCTGTCAGAAGGGGGGAGCGTGTTGTGCCCCCATGGGCACTTGATTCTCTATTGAGAGTTACTTTCCCTCTTCCTTCAGCCCGGGTCAAGGTAGATTTTTTTTAAAGAATCTTGTGTGTTTTCTAATCACTTGCATTGCAATCATTGGCTTGGCTGAGATACTCTTTTGGTATTTGTATATTTTTTATTAGGCCACTGAAAGATTTGAAGCTGTTTATCCAACATTAAGAGAAGTTGCCCTTGCCAGTTCCCCTGGAAGCAAAGCAATAAAGCATCTTGCACAACAGATACTAAGCTTTGCAATTAAAGCTGCAGGAGAAGGTAATATCTAGTTAATGTTGATTGCCATCTTTTTTTTCCTTTGCACATTATTTACTTGTTATTTGCAGTGTACGCTGTCTCTCAAGTAATTATTATTAAGAGTTGAAGGAGTTGGTGTTGTACTTTAGTGTGAAAATTTAAATGCTTGAATCTTTTACAGCTAATTCTGACCTATCAAAGGAGGCAAGTGACATTTTTATTTGGTGTTTGACTCAGAACCCTGAATGTTACAAGCAATGGGTGAGTACAGGGGAATAATATTTAACAATTTCTTTTCATTTGTTTCCTACACCTTTTTTCCTCGTGACTCTTTTCCTACTTACTAATACAAGCATGTATTTAATACTGGGAAACAGGATTTTCTTTATATGGATAACCTTGAAGCAAGTGTTGTTGTATTGAGAAAACTTTCTGGTGAATGGAAGGAATACTTTGTCAAACATCCTACTCTTGATCCTTTGAGGGAAAATCTTAAGAGCTTCAGTCAAAAGGTAAACCATTTGCATTTTTAGTAAATACAGTTGCACAATGATTGGAGAAATTCAACCTTTATAACTGTTCCTGCTGCATTTTATGTAAATCTGAATGAACACTGACAGTATGCAGTATGCATGTTGAAGTTTTGGTCTATTTTACAAATTGTACTTGTATGATCAAGGGCACTTTAACAACTTAATTGAGCGCATATTAAATAAGAGCTTATCATCAAAGAGTCATAAAGCCCTTGATAAGATGTTTTAATTTTATGAGAATGGCTTATAGCTCTCCTGTTAGCTTATTTTGTTTAGCTTTCCCATTTAGCTTATTGAAATAAGCTTAAGTGAACTTATCATTAGCCACTTTCATATGCTTAACCAAATACGTTAAATTTTCCACATAAGTACTTGTATTATAAGCCCAAAAAGCTATTTGAAATTTCTTCCGAAGGTTCCCGAAATGGGGTTAATTGAATTGGCAACAGCAGTGTGATTAGGCTAGTTAATCTCTGGCAGCATATCTTAAATGTTTCTTTGACATATTTTCAAAATCCCTTAGACCAGAGTACTGAGTAGAATCTAAATACTGAAGTTATCTTAGATGATGTATTATTCCAGCTGTGTCATTGTAGAGGATGCATCTTATTTGAACTTAATTTTACTATATTGTAACTGGCAAGAGGAACTTATGCCATATCTCAATCTGTCTTTATAGAATGAAAAGGCATTGGCTAAGGTGGATGATGGTGCTCGCCATGCATTATTGAAGGATGCAGACAAGTACTGCAAAGTCCTTTTGGGACAATTGTCACAAGGCCATGGATGCTTGAAGAGCATGATAGTTCTTTCTGTTGTACTTGCTGTTGGTGCCGTTTTCATGTCCCAGAACTTGCATTTATGGGATTATAGTCAACTGACAGAAATGTTGAATCTCTCCTAGGATGAGAGTTATCCTGTGATTTGCTCGGTGCTTATGCCCAGTGTGGATCACTTCAGTCAATAGTGAGGTGTGATGAGGAATATTTAATTTATTTTAGTCTTCAACATAGTGAAATTAAAAAAAAAAAATAGGAGGAACAAAGCCATGGAAGCTGACCATTTATATAGGTATTGATGTGTGTTCTCAAATTTTAGGTCAACTTTAAAATTTCTTGCATAATTTTTTTTATAGTGGTTTGTTATATATTGATTTTCAGATAAAGTGCCAAATGGCTATAGAGAAATGAAAATGAAGGTGAAATGAAGTTGTGCATGAATGCAAATTTTGAAGCATTTAAATTCTCATTTGTCCGATTTTAGTTTGTTATATTTCTTAATGTTATTTTACAATCTTTGAACTTATTAGATTAGCCTTGAAAAATCGAGTGGTTTTGTGTGCAGCTCCTTTTTTTTTAACAACTTACAAATAATTAATAATGATGTGTTATACATCTGATATCCAGATGGTCGGATCATTTTACTGTATCAAAATTTCAAATTACCATTCTTGCTATTAGGTTAAACATTCTGTAAAGTAGATTAATTATTCACAATGGAGGCGACGGATCTGCATGTAGTTTTTCAAGAATTTCTTATTATATATTTTGATAACTTGTGATTATTCTATAACTAAATATACAAATGCCACCACTCTTTGATACTGATATTTGAAATGTGTCCCTTTTTAGCCAATAATGTGCTATCTATGTCATAGCTTAACCATGAAAATTCCTGCATGTATAAGAATATACATCATTTAGATAATCGTTTCTTTAAATATATAGTTTTTCGATTCTTGCTTGTTTAACACTTTTAGGAGATACAACTGGTTTAAAAGTTCACTTTCACCACATCAATCTAATGGTGTTCAATGCGTGGCACTTTTGTGAATGGAGGAATGTGTTATGAAAATATTAAGTTATTTATTTATTATTGGCCAATGTTAGTTGTTATAATAATATTAGTTTTGTTAACAAATGAGATCAAGCTCATAATCTTTCTTTTCTTTTTTATTTTTTATTTTAACCATTTAACTCACCTTATACCTCCTAATTGAAAATCTCAATTGTTAGCGCCTTGGATCTACTAGAATCATGCATTATATCATGACCCAACACACTTCTCGTTATAAAGTGTTAGACTATGAAAATAAATGGTGTTAAACACCTATGGTGGTGGGTCTACTGGAATCATGAATGGTGAAATTTTTGTTTGATCTTTGCCAAAAGTCCCGTTACCTTAACGGCTCAACTAGTGTTTTCTAATGACAAAAAAAGAATTAGAATGACACAAATATGCTATAATAAAAAAAAAACTGCTAGATTTTATTGCATCAGATACAATCAGCTAGAGTTTTCACTTGAAGATCGAAGATTCTAGACAAGAACAATATATATGCTGCATACTATGAAAATTACTGTAAGTTGTCCAAGCCCACTTTTTGATTTGAAAGAAGATATTAAGCAATTTGAAGGTTCTTATAGAAGGAAGATTCATGAAGAATTTATGGTGTGTTTGGATGAAAGGAAAGAAAACACGGATAACTATATATTTTCTTTTGTTTTGTTAGAAAGAAAGTAAAAAAGAAAATGGAGAGAAATGTTGACTGTTAGAGACAATTTTTCTTTTTTCTCATTTTCCTCTCAATTCAAATTTAAAATTTTTCTTTCCTCTCTCTTTTTCTTTCCTTCAATCTAAGCATAAGTTAACAAGAGCCAGATTAATAAAGCAATTATGAGAAAATGGTTGAGGATGAAAATGAACTCATGCAAAGTCGCAAGCAAACATCTCTCTGGATTTTAGAGTATCTGGTAATGATCTCAAATGGTCAACATTCTTCAGCGATAGTCTGAAAATGCGACAAGGACACTACAGACACACAATAATTACTTAAAAAAATTTGTTCTTATAACAACTACAGATGGACTGAAAAAGCAATAAGCTTTCCTGTGCCTTTAAAAAAAGCTTCTTGGGGTAGAAGATAATAAAGGAAATTAAGAAGAAAACACCCAAAATCGTGGAGAGTTTAGATTCCTGAACATCTTTTAAGCTCTAAATAGTGAAAAACTAAACTCAAGTTGGGCTAGGCATGGCTTGCAAAGTGGGCTACCCAAAGGGTTTGGTACAGAGGAGTGGTAACTATCATGGCTGTTGCTTCTTGCACTCCCATTATTGCTTCATGCACTTTCCTTCTGACATGAAAAATCCATGACCGAATGCAATTCCCATTTCATTGTGGAAAGTGTATTTCTGGAATAGACTTTCTATAATGAAATGGGAAGTGCAAGATCAATTTGAATCCTAAAGTTGTTCGTCGCCCATTTCATCATTTTCAATCTTTTTATTTTGCAATACCTCACACAAATCACACCAGAATGAGAGATCGTTGTGCAAATAAAAGACTATGCAATTAAAAAAGACTTAAAGAAATTAATTGGTACTACCTATACCAATAAAATGCATATACTTTTTAATAACTCATTATTTAAGAACTTCACAGTTAAGTGTGTTTGACTTGAAGTATCGTGATGTGTGAGACACTGAGAAATCATAATAATTGATTCAATTATTATTAATAAAGGAAATTCATACAATAATTATTTTTTTTTATAAATGGTAAATTCTATCCAATTAAATTAATTTTAATAAAAAAGACAATTTATAAAGACACTAACTAGTATCAAAAAGATAATTTATATTACCATTAATTTGATTACTTTAGAAAATAACTTAAATCAATAATTAATTACAAATATTTTCATAAAAATTAATACAATCAGAAACTATGGTATTTTATCAAAATATACATTGATATTGTGCTTCCTTTATGCATTTGATCAACAGATAAGACGATAAAAAAATACACAACAAAAATGCAATTTTTATTAACAAAATACACAATGGAATGTGTTTTTATTGTGTATTTTTATTTTTCACCCTCTCTTACACAACAACAATGCAATTCCGTTATTTATTTTGATCAATGGAATCATGTTTTCATGAAAGTGGTATTTTCAGATTAATAAAATATAATAAAGTTAGGGGTCAAAATAGTAAAATTGAAGATGAAAATAGCGGCTCCCTTCGAGACCATGTTCTTTCGATTTTTGTGAGATTGGGCTTGTTGAGCTCTCAATCTAACGAAAAATAAACAAACCAAAGTCTGAAGCCGAGTGAGTCATTCTCCAAAAATATAATTAGTAATCAATCATCGATCAATGTCCATATATATCCATTTACAATTTTTTTTTTACCAAATCCATTTACATATCATTCTCTCATTTCTCTGCCCTTTTGCAGATCAATGTTCATTTCATTTACATATTAATAATGTCCATTTCATAAAAAGAGAACCACAAAAAATAGTAAATTATAATAAAATACAGAAAGTAAAAAAAAAAAGAGGGAAAAGTTCTCTGTACGTCCTCTATGAACAGAAGTTGCTACACCCCTATGATCATCATCATCTACAGGTAGTTTGAAAAATTCATCTAGAAGAAGATGATTTTTAAATCCTCATTTTCACTCAATCAACACACACTTACCTCTTTCACTCATCACTCTTCTCTCAATCATCTCATCTTTCACTCAAAAGTTTATTTCCACGCACGATCTTTTATCCTATTGTTTTTATTCGGCCTATCAGTTTATCACCTAACTTTTTTTTTCCGATTTCTAATTGTTTACAGCACAACATTCATTCATTTACTATTTCTAATATCTATTTATTAGTTTTTACAATATGCCAACTTAATAGTTACTTTATTAAATTACATATCCTTTTAATATCAAAAAAATAATTTAATAAAAATATGACATCTGATTAAAACTAAGTATTTGCAATTTCATTTCAAAATAAATTATTATAACTATCTTTTGACAAAATAAATTATATATTACTTTAACTATTATTACTACTATTTTCTTATCAAAATAAAATAAAATGTTTAATCTAGACTATGTCACATTAATAAAAAGATTGAAACGTGGATTTTGTATAAAGGCTAATAAATTACTACAATTTTGATATGGTATAAATCTTGCAAAATTATAATACATAGAGAAAATCCTCTGCTAATAATCTACGATTTTTTCAGCAACTACAAATGGAATCGTTATAAATCAACCAATTCATATTCTAAAAAAATTGCAACTCTACTTTAAATAGGCATTTTAAAGGCTGAAACAGAATTATATCATGCATGTGATTGTATTCGCTCACTACATCGTCAATTCGTCATCACTTCAGTATATTATATTGTCAAGTTATATTGAAAAAAATATCCATCAATTTCATGATACAAAATTAATGCATACAACAGTAAAGTGCATGTTCAGTCACGTGTCCATCCGTACACGAGGAATGAATTGGGATCGTAGAGCAAAAGCAGAAATGTTGGACCTATATATAAAAGGTAATAATAACATAATAATATTATAAACATCAAGTTATCCCATTCTTGTAATATATATAGCTTGTTTGAGTTCAAGGTGCCCAGTTAAAAAATTTTATTACATTTGTTAGAAAAATGGAACGTGTATAAAGTATATAAATAGCATTTTTCTTGAGATTTTTAAAAGCTCCATACAAACAATATACTCTTGTGAAGGACAATGATTCTATTATATTATAGGCATTGGTGGAGAAAGAAAGAAAGAGGAAGTGAAACAAATAGTGATAATAACAAAAGTAAATGGAAGAAGAAGGGACCTACCAGCATGTTACTCAGTTGACAAAAGCGAATCAAAACAAAATGTAACAAAAGATACGCCGCGGTTATCGCTTACTTTCTCATGCAGCATTTTCCCAATCAACTCCTACGTACCCTTTTCAACGCCTTAAACAACGGAATTCTATTGCAAATTTCTTTTGTCTTAAAACTTTTCAATATTAGCTAGAATCATGATTTGGACTACGACCCTCTATTGTTCCTATAAATATCGGTCCAATTCCTAAGTAAGAAAAATAACAAACACTTATTATATATTCATCTTTCTCTTTTTTAGCTTTTCTTTTCCTCTAAAAGTGAGTCCTTCCTTCTTCGATCACTTGTTCAATTCACATATCATAGCAATGGCAGCACGTTCCTACAGCCCCATCATGGTTGCCCTCTCTTTGCTTCTTTTGGTCACATTCTCTAATGTAGCTGAGGTAAATATCATATTCATGCATTGCCTCTCTAGTAGTAGCATATGTTATAAATTTAATTGAACATCAAAATAGAAGTCCAATTGTTCTAACTATTGCAAAATTTGTTTGTGTAATAATATTTGAACAGGCTTATACACGCAGTGGAACACTTCGTCCTTCAGGTATATATCCAATGCCCACTCATCTGATTCTCGTGCGTTCATATATTTTGCAAATAAGAAGCCAACATTTTAATGTTTTGTCGCCCCTGGCTAGTAATCATCATGTTAGTTAGTTTTAACTTTTAAGGGGTTTAATTAATTTGTATGCTAAATGCTAACAATGTGATTAATGAAACAGATTGTAAACCAAAGTGTACTTACCGTTGCTCTGCAACTTCACACAAGAAGCCATGCATGTTTTTCTGCCAGAAGTGCTGTGCTAAATGCCTATGCGTTCCTCCTGGTACATATGGCAACAAGCAAATTTGCCCTTGCTACAACAGCTGGAAGACCAAGGAAGGAGGACCCAAATGCCCTTAAACCCCTTAATTGCCTAATATATAAATAATTTAATAAGCAATGTAATCCTATATGACTCTTCATGAGCAATTTTCTATCTCTACATAGATAAGCAATGCTGTTTTAATTGTTTAGTTGATAGCACCTGGGGACACATTTAGTTATGTTCCCTTCAGTTTTCAGAGGGAAAACTATATTTTTAGCAAATTGTATTTTGTGTTGCTATATATTATATATATAGTCTATATTTTTTAATTGACTTTGGCATCCGGGCATTTGAGACTGAGAAGAGCATGCTTCCCTTTGACAAACATCTTGAAAAGTGTGTCTAATGTGTGTTTGGATTGTAAGTGGGAAAGTTTCAACCGCAGGTTGAAAAAAGTTTGAAAGCTTAATAATAAGTGCAATCTTATGATTCTTCAGCATGCCTCAATGGCTTGAAACTAATTAATCTTTTTTCTCTTCACACGCATTGTAGTGTTGTGGAAGCACCAGATCTAGGAAATATGGATATGGATACTACATGTCGCATGAGTAATATGATATAATACAGACGCAAGGCTATACAACATATGGAACCAAATATAAAATTAACATAAAAAAAACAAAGATCTTAAATTAAAACCAAAACAGTAATACTCCACTCAGTTTTTTTTTTCCGGTAAAAAAATTATAGGATGCACATTAGGGGTATAAGATGGAGTTTGGGAGGTATCTATATAAAAAGGATACATGTCCAAGTACAACAATCATTTTGAAATGTCTACACTTCCTTGCCTCTCTCACCTGGGAAAGTTAGTTGCCAGATAGGATAAATCCTTTAGCTAATATTCAAAATATCAACATATAGAATCTGTTTGCAAATGCTAAAATATTAAATTTTACGAAAATCGAGTACTTTGTTATTTAAGTTTCACTTATAGGCTTCTAGTAGTTGAGGCTATAAGATCTATCTTAATACCCCATCTTTTTTTTTTTTCTTGAATCAGAACCAACTACCAACACATCAACTTCCAACTTACATTCATGGTAATGCCATATGTGACTCACAATAAAAATAGTCCCAAGTATGATATCTGTCGCACATTCCAACCAATTTCATAACCAGCCCATGTTAATTGGTTTTATGAGATATCTGAGCAGTATAGAACTAACAATCTGCTAATTAAATCTTGATTGATCAGTGAATCAATATTTAACATTTTGTCTGTTTCAAAATATTAAATTATCAATACGATGAAAATAGACAGAAAATACAAGTGAGGATGTTACAGTACGCAAACACCACGAATACGTGCACGGATGCACATATATAATATTCTTAATTACCTATTATTTTAAAACATAATCTTATATCACAATTTTAATTATTTACCATAAATATAATATAATTTATTTATTTAAAAACAAATATAACAAGCCTATCATTTGAAGCACGATCAACTTTTAAATAAAAATATAGAAATCAAGTTGTGTCACTAATTTTTTTAAAGATTAAAAAAATGAATATTAACTATTTTAAATATTAAAAAGGAATAACACACTCAAAAGATTAAAAAAAGAATAACACGTATACAACATGTAGCACCCTCTACCCCAACATACATATTTATATAATATCGTATATGAAAATACAAAATTAATTAAAATTACTTTATTCAATAAACATAAAAGAGTGCAGGTAAAAGGTTCGCATTTGCATTAATCACCAAATTAAAAACTTATCAAATAAGAGTATGAAAATATCTTTGACTCAAACCAAGGTCATCCAATTTTTACAAAAGGAAATAAGTTAAACAGTGAAAAATAACATAAGTAGCATGTTCAAAACATTATGCAAATATTACAGAAACCTATGTCTCAATTTCACATCATATTAGAGTATTGTATTCTAACGTCCTCTAGCGTGAAGTTCTCTATAGTTATTCACCTAACCATCTGCTCCCACGAACACAAAGTTCGAGATCATCACAAGATTCAAACACAAATAACTCACAGGGAGTGGGTTATCACATTCCTAACTAATAGAGAGAAATGAGACAACATAAATGTATATATCATATAAATGAAATACAACTTACTTCAATACAGCTCACGTCATTCCATCATTTATCGTGTAACATCACATATCAACATTACACATTTTACACATTTTTACATCATTCATGTACTGAAGGATCAAAACACAATGTCACTCAACCAATCAATATCGATCAGTACACAAGCGTTATGCAACAAATATACTAAGACTCAATTCTATATGCAATATGGTGTCTAAGAGTACATGGCAAGACAAACCACACACTGGTAAGTCAGGTCACTCTCACTAGGTAAAATCATAAGGAGATCAGTCAAGGTCACTCTATTTTGCGAGAACGCTCCAACCAAATGAGATCAGCATAAGTTTCAAGGAACATTCAAACTGAGTGTATTTACTCTTAAAGCCTACACTCCGAAGAGTCCATCAAGGTCTCTCCCTTCTGATTCAGGTCTAACTCAAAAAATATTAACACACAACTCCTCAATTATTCTCAAAATAATTTTAACTCATTGCGCCTCAAAGTGATTAAACTCGCCGGGTTCCCATAGTGAATCTCATTGCAATATTTGTCGCCCTTAAAAGGTCTTACCGTCGTGTGATTATACGGTTCATAACCCACACCTCAATGCACACAACATCTCAATACACATATGTGATTTCATAATTTAACACATACTCAACTTGTTACTTACACATAGTTCATCACACTTCCATGATTCCAACACAACACATTATCATGTCTCATGCATTATATACATCTCACACAATAATAATATTAATATGTTATACGCATATGATTAAATCCCTTGAATAATTTCATATAATCATATCAAAATCAAAGAAATCAAAATCATAGATAAAAAATATGAAAACATCAAGAACACTAAATTTTATCAACCAATTCGTATCAGGACATCAATTGACTCATCAAACACAACAATCTCGTAATTATAATCATAAAGGAAGAATCACAATACAGTAAACATTCCAAAATAAATCCAATTTGATCCTCAAAGGATCTATACACATGTTCATTTTAAACCCAATTGCGATAAACTCATCCCTTACATCTAAGCGGGCTTACGTGTATAGTCTGACAATGATAGCGGCGTCTCTAGCAGTTTCCTAAGATTCCTCAAGATTTTCCTCTGGTTGCTCTGCTAGGGTTTTCAAGCGTTAGAGAGAAAGAAAATAGATTGGAGTCTTCATTTCACTATATCCATGCAAGGGATATTTCTCTCAGTGTGGACATTATTTTGCAAATCCCAATGGTGGGAATATGAGAAAACGAGTTTCGAACCTGGTGTTCAAATTCCACAACGATCCAACGGTTAAAGAATTTAGGATCGTAGTTTTACGGGGATAAGTTTGAGTGTATGCGAGAAAAAGAGAGTACCGTGCGAGGGACATTGCTCTCACCACATACATTATTTCCAAAATACCAACGGTGGGGATGTGAGAAAATGAGTTCCGAACCTGATGTTCAAATTTTATTATTTTATAAAAAAAATTATTTTACTTCCTATCAAATGAATAAATAAAATATTTTTTTTATTTTCTTTCAAACCATTATTTTAATTAATAAAATTATTTCTCCTTATTTATTTAATTATAAAAATCTCATTATTTTTTTAAAACTCTATTTATTTTTAAATAAAATCATTTGAGGTTGAGGAATTTGAGGCCTGTGGCCATGTGAAAGAGAGAAAAAATTGTAATATTTCTGCCAAACATACATAAGGTAACCCCAAATACCACTTGTCATCTCTGATGACTTCCAAAGGACCTCTTTAATTTGAGGCTTTAAATCATCTCCAATATCTAGTTATGTAAAGACATGTTGCAAAAACCATCAGGTACTTGATTAGATTTAAGGGTTTTCCAATCTCTAGAAGCAAGATAACTGTCTCTGAAAAGGAGAAATTCCACATCTATTGTCCATAATAAAGCCACAAGCCCGACTCTTTACATTAGACTTTAAACCTCCTTGTACCAGAGTCCATAGCAGGGGAACATTTTAACTCTTTCGGGGCCCTCCCACCTCCATATATTGGTCCAATTAAAACCAGTATCTATCTGATTGGACTATTGCTTCATGCACTTTCCATGTTGCTTACTACACTTCCTTTGAATGTAAAATTACATTCCAAAATACATTTTATCTTTTCTTTCAGAATAATCATTCCAAAAGGTTAAAAAACATTCCAGAAAGAGTGCACGAAACAACAAAGGATTACAAGAAGCAATAACCATTTGTCCCCCTATTTTGTTGCTCCAATTTTATTGAAGTAATTTTATTTTTTTAAAAGGAAAAAGTATATTAATATATATAATCAGAAACTGTCTGTTCCTTGCAAGGAGTACAAGGAAACAACATAACAAAAAACAGGGCAGTAACCTAGTACACTCCCTAAAACCTCTCTAAATGAAGTATTTAATTCTCAAAGCATCCTCTCGGGTTAATACACCAAGAAGAGAGAGAGAAAAAAAAAAAAAAAAAAAAAAAACAGGTTTGACACCAAATCTATATACATCATCCAATGCCACGATATCACCTTAATATGTGTTAGCTTCTTCTTAGCCGAAAAACATTTGTTCCTAAAAATAACGGAATTTCTTGTGAGTCCGATGCGCTAACATGTCGCAGGCCACACCATATATTTCATCCGTTTAACCTTTTTCCCCACCAAACATCTCCCTATTTGCACATATAATTGTTGTATATCCCGCTGCATAACAAAAGCAATGTCCAGCCATCTAAAAATCGCTTCCCACACCCCAGAGATAACACGACACCCTCTAAACAGATGATTACAATCTTCACTGGCTTCTTTACAGAAAACCCAAGATGAGTGAAAATTGCATACCAGGACCCCTCTTTTGTAACTGGTCACTTGTTGGTAGTCTATTTTGAAGTAGTCTCCATGAGAAAATTAGCACCTTGGATGGAGCTTTACATTATCAAAATCTTCTATATATTACTGTGTTTGTTCGTTCTTCCATGGACCTTACATGAATTAACCTAATATCGATCCAATCTATGTTCAAGTCAAGAAAAGTTAGATATTCCAAATTGTTACAAGAGCTGGGGTTGAATTACTCTTAGTATGATGCTTTGTCTTTAATTAACTTGTGAATCAAGAGCATATTAGAAAAATTGTCACGGTATAAATGAAAGATTCAATTATATTATCTAAAATAATGTAAAATTTAATATGATACTCTAATTTTTATTAATATAAAAGTTTTTAAAATGAATATTCTTTATCAGAATGAAAAATATATTTGAGCTTTTTTATTTTTTATTTTTCAGGACAACTTAAGAGAGAGAATAATATTTCAAGGATGAAATCGGTGGTTCTTTAAAAAAATATGGTTAGTTATTGGAGTTTTGTTTATCTGATTTTGATTTTTAATATTTTATTTTTATTTCATTTTTTATTATTTCTTACATATTTTTTATTTTTACTTTTAGTTATCTATAAACAATTGGGTATTCACATTTTGTTTACATTATGATTGCAATAAGTAGATACTTTTAGAGTCATTTGCATTTGATAAATGTGAAAACAATATTAATCTTATTTTTATAATAAGATTATGCTTCTTAATTATTTGACAAGAAATAAAGGATGTTCAATTTTATTTGTGGAATTTTGCAAGCAAATTCAACATAAAAATGAATAGTATTGTGAAAATTACCAACACAAAACATAGAAGGATGGAAAGACAACTTCAATATAATGATAGTAACAATATTTATTTTTGAACTTCATTTAAAGTCCGGTTAAAACAAATTAATTGCCACAATTGCCACCAAATCCTCCAAATTGGAGAACATATCCAAGCGTTCCTTTGTATCCATAGTAGTCAACACCATAACAATTAGGTTTGTCTATGAAACTATGTATTTGATAGTTTTCAGGTTCATAATTTTGTCTAAATGCATTCTGAAATGAGACAAACATAAAATAACAAGCACGTCTCAAGTTTCTATCAAGAAAATGTTCAGATCCCATTGGAGGATTAAGAGTACCAAGAAGAATTCTTGTTCTCCCACCCCACTTGATCCGTTGAGACCATGTTGAAACAATATTGTCGGAATATATCCAATGCCCATATGGTTGAAATATAACCACCAGTTTTTGGTCAATGGGTCCTAAAAACATATATAAACTATTGTTAATGTATGATTGGTAATTTAAAATAAATATTAATCCCATATGAGTTTGTATATAATTTTATCTTTCCTACAATGAAATTTTTTATAGCATGAACATGATCTGAGAAATAGAAATGTCATAGCCAACAATCTCTCCACTATAGGTAGATACATCGGTTAAGCGTCCACCAAGGTAATTTCCTTTTCTAGTTTGAACAAAACCTAGGCATCGAAGATTATAGCATCCTATCTTCCTGAAATTATTTGGCTGTGTCATTTTTTAGCATCACATTAAGTTTTTAGGAAATGAAACATGTAACATCCCAAAAATTAGAATAATGAGATTAATAAGATAAATAAAAAAATAGTTTTCTTGTCAATTTATAGAATGTATACATCCACCTAGCTTATAGAGAAAAGAGAGAAGGGAGATAAAAAGTAATAGAAGGAAGAAAAAAGGAAAAGAGAGAAAAAAAAAAAAGTCTTCACCCATTACCTACACCTAGAACTTCTTAGTGAGTGCATGAGTGCATCACCTATCTTGTTTTCCATTTGTAATATCCCATTTTTTTTGAAATAAATTAAAAAAAGATTTTTCATTTAAAATAAAGAGTTTTAGAAAAAAATGATGAAATTTTTGTAATTAAATAAATAAGGAGAAATAATTTTATTAAAATAATGGTTTGAAGAAAAATAAAAAGGATATTTTATTCATTAATTTGATAGAAAATAAAATAGAGTATTTATTTATAAAATAATAAAAATAAAGAAAAATAGAGTAAATAATAGGCTAAGAGTATTTAGCTATAAATAGAGACATGTTAGGTCAGTTTTTAGATTGACGATAATATCTGCGTTTTCTCTCTCTTTCAATTTCGTTTTCTCTTCTCCTACTCCCAAAACCCCTCTTTTTTTTGCATACACTCAAGCATGTCTCAATAAATTGATGATTTTGGACTCTTTAACCGTTTGATCGTCGTGAAATTTGAGCATCAGTTTTGAAACTCATTTTCGAACATTCTCAACATTGGAAATTGCGTAAAAATGTTAGATGTGACAGAAATTCCCTTTGCATCGTAACTTTCTCCTTTCCCACAAAGACCCAAAACTTGTCCCAGTAAAACTACGATCGCGGACTCATTAACCGTTTTATCGTTGTGAAATTTGGACACCAAGTTAACAATTCATTTTTGCACATCATAACCGTTGGGATTTTCAAAATAATGTTTTGGGGGGTAGAAATACTCATTGCATGCAAACAGTAGAATGAAGACTTCAATCTTTTTTCATTCCTCTAACATTTGGAAAACCTTATTAGAGCAACTAGAGAAAAAGCTTGAAGAATGTCAGGGAACCACTAGAAATGTCGCTATCACTACCGGAACACACGTGAGCCCGCTTAAAGGTAAGGGATGAGTTTATTGCAATTGAAGTTGGAATGAACATGTGTAGGAATCCTTATGGGGTCAAATTGGGGTTTATTTTGGGATATTTATTGTATTGTAATTCTTTTTGTATGATTATGTGAATTGTTTGAGGGATTTTACTCCCAGTGTTGTGAGAAACATTTTTGTATGATTTTTTGTGTTTTGGATAAGATTTAGGGTAATAAATAATTATATTGAGATCGTAAAATTGTGATTGAAATTGTGTATAAGTGATAAATTAAATATGTGATGAATTGTGGGATAACATGTTGCTTTGAAATTATAATATTGTTATTGAGATTGAGTATATGTGCAAAGTTGAACATGTGTTAATTTGTGAGATACACGTAAACATGTGATGGTAGATTGTAACATTATGAGATGTGAAAAATACTTGTTATGAGCTATGAATTATACAATAATTTGACCAGTGTTTACCTTGAGAAAAGTGTTTATGTGCGGTGTTAAAGGAAAAATGTAGATTTCCTTGTTAAGAACCGGTGTTAAATTGTAGCGCAATGTATTAAACGTGTTTGAAACACGAGTGTAAGCTCATGGGTATTGTATAATTCATGAGCAGTATTTGTGTGTAAAAAAATTGTTTTAGGGGTTGGACCTCAATTAGGAAGGTGAGACCCTAACAGATTTTTTGGAGTCTAAGCCTTGGGGGTAAAGACATTCGGTTTGAGTGCTCCTTTAAGCCTATGTTGATCCCATATAGTTGGAGTATTCTCGAAAAACAGAGTGACCCTGACTGGTCACCTTATGATTTTACTTAGTGATACTTTCTTGACATACTCATTGTGTGATGTGACTTGTTATGTACTCCTAATCCCCCCAGGGTGGCTTTTCACTGACATGGTACCACATTGCATATAGGCTTGAGTCTTAGTGTATCTGTTACATAACGCTTGTATATTTATTGATATTGATTGATTTAGTGATATTGTATTTTGATCTTTGAGTACGTGAATGATGTAAAAATAAATGAGACGTGTTGTGGTTTGATGTAATATTACACGACAAAGTGGTGGAATTACGTGAGTTATGTTTAAGTAAGTTGTATCTCATTTACATGATACATATATCTAGTTGTCTCGTTTCTCTCTATTAGTTAGGAATGTGATAACTCACTCCCCGTGTGTTATTTGTGTTTGGATTCTATGATGATATTGAATTTTGTATTCGCGGAAGCAAATGGTTAGGTGAATGACTATGGAGAACCTCATGCTAGAGGACGCGGGAACACAATGCTCTGATAGGATGTGATATTCAAGTATAAGTTTCTATATTAATTGCATGAAGTCTTGGACAACCTTGTTTGAGCCGATATGGTTTTATTATTTATTTAGACAAGTTTTATTATGATGCGAGAAAAATGAATATGAGCCTTTTATCCTTTTGAAAGAATTTTATTTAAATGTGTTTTAAGAACTTTTAATTAATTATAATTTCTTTTCCTTTTATTATTATTACATATATGTATGAGGTAGAGAGTGTCACATCATTTCCATTTAGTTTTTGTTGGTTGTTACTCCTTTTTCCCTTTGATTTTGAATTTTTGTATACAACTCATATTTGGGGAAATGTTGATTTTTTAATTACTTGCATGATTGATGAGTTAAAAGAAGGGTTTTCATGTTTAAGGAAGTAATACTTGAGCATTCATTGGTGTTTTGATAGGTGAACTAAGTGCATATATGCAAATCTTCCTTTTTCATCTTGTAGATTGTTGCTTTGAGCTAAGCGTAAGCCATCCCAGAGCCCATGGGTGGGTTATGTGTTGTGGCACTAAGTGCAAAACCTCCATATAGCATGTTTTGCATAAAATGCTAAGTGCAACACCCTTAGGTGCACCGAGCACAAGAAATCCAAAGTACATGCTTGGAACTTTTGTGTAGTGGAGTTGAACATCATCTAAGTGTGACACTACTAGAGTAATATATTTTTACTCAAGTAGTTACTTTCAATATTTGAACTTTATGTCCATTTATGACTACATAATGATAATAAATGCCTATATATGAATGAAATTCTTCTTTGGTGAAACAAGGGTAATTACCCCTTCAATCACCAAAGGATGACAAGAGATGGAAGTTAACAAGATAAACATCAATACAACTTTTATATACCTTTTTTGGCAAGGAAAGGATTTTCGTCCCCTTAGGTCCTCCAAGAGCATTAAGGGAACAATAATGACAAAAATAAGATGGACATCTCTTAAAAAAATTGAGCTCAATTCAACCGCAAGATAGAAAGAGAAAAAAATATAGACAACACATACAAAATTTTAAGATTTATGTCAAGGTGCTTTTATTTAAGCATTTTTTCAAGCAATACTTCAAATTAAGTTGATCACATAAACAAAAGTTCCATAAAATTTATGTAGTGATGACATATATGTTTAAATTGTTGAATATTAAGGCACTCATTGAGATGTTGTCTCATTAGTTTCAGTTTCATGTTCCACACTAAGCAAGTTTGGAGTGACCATGTACCAAGAGTGAATTTAGTTTGATATGATTCTTGTATCTTGTTAGGCTTACTTTTGAGGTATTTGCTTTGTATTTTTTTTAGTTAGGGACCTCTATGTTTGGGGATTCACTCTTTGCATGTATATAATGCTATTTTTGAAAAACATGTGTGCACAAGAAATGTTATTCTCACATAATGGTTGTCATATACTTATGATTTCATTATCCTTTAGAGTTTGATGAAAATTTATTGTAATATCCTCTAGGTAATGGAAAATAAGATTCAACTGGAGCAAAATTGAAAATATTTAGTATTCGTATAAACAAATTTCCCAAGTGTTTCATTTCTATAAGCTAAGCAAAGATAAAAAAAGTTAATGATATATTTCCTTACCGTCCATGATGCATAAGTATGGCTGTAATTATCACCATATAAGTGTGGATGCACCTAATACCAATGTGAGATTAATTAAGTATTGTTTTCTATATCATCAAAATGATAACAATTAAAGAACTTGCATATAAATTTTTGGAAAAAAATTATAATTAGAACAATTAAAACTCACATGCCATCCAGTTGAGATTTTGTTAGTAGCATTTATCGGCCCATTTTGAACCCATATATTTGAAGTGGAGATTTGATCCATTCTATTAACTCTTGGATTATAAATGTTATTTGTTCCACTAACTCCTTAGTAAGAACCAAATTGTGATAAAATGGATACTTTTGCAAGCTACCAAATTCAATATATTTAAATAACTAGTCAAATTGAAAAAAATATGTGATGTAATTTATAAAAATAAACTACGAACATTTGAAATTTAGTTGTACTAGAGATCTTACAAGAATACTTTGAATTTCATTAGTCATGATTTCATTATTTAATAATAATTTTTCTCAAATGAGATAATCTTTTGTTGGTCTCAAAATAGGAACACTCCCCGTCAAGCATAAGTCCTTATTATCGAGCCCTAATATCAATCTAGCTAGTGAGTTCTTTACATTTATTTTTTCAATTGAGTTTTAAAAATTGGGTTTTCTTTATAACTAAGGAAAACAATAAAAATAATTCAATTAAGAATAAATATAATAAAAAAATCTTGATCATAATTGATATAGTATTTATTATCGAGCCCTAATATGGTATTTATATAGCATTTATTATGTATAGCATTTTTATTTATCATAATTGATATAATAAATATAAACCGGAAATTCAATGATAATAAATACTATATTGATCATATAATAAATATCTATTGTAAAAGAATTTAAAATGAGAAAGTATTTAAAATAAATTACATAAATTTTCTTTGAGGTTTGGAAAAATTACAAATACCTCCTCTCCATTTTCAAAACCTACAAATATCCCCCTAATTGTTCTAAGCTTTACACAAACCTCCCCTTACTCACTTTTAACCAAAATTGTTTCCAAAATTCTCTCTTCAACCTTTCAACAACTAAACTTTTGGAAAGAAAAAAGAAGTAGATCATGGTTTAAATCCAATGTTCTCCCCCACCAATGACTACTGCATCGCTCAAAACATAACCTTTGCCCTTATTAACATCAGTTACACTAACCTTGTCTCTATCTCCTCCTATGGCAACAACAACCCAACCCCTCGCCCCTCCAACACACCTTATTTGGCAGCTACGTTTCCTCTATAACAATGTGATTTTCATAATATTTGATTAAGTGTCTTAATTAGATTGCAATAATCATTAAATTAAATTAAAGTATTTGTAATTAATCCATTAATTATAAGGTGATGATTTGTTATGTTTGTATATATGATTATGATTATTTATGTGAAAATCTAGTTTTAGGGGTGAAGAGATAGAAGCCAATTGTGTTACTTTAGTTTTTTGGAAGATTTTTTCTATGGAAGTTTTTCATAGTAGACTTTGTGATGGATTACCTGATGTTTTAAACAATATCTACTCATGTTACTAATAATATGTCCGATCCATTGAGTAACTTAGACCCAAACAAACCTTCGAGTCATGATCTAATCGATCTGGTCTGTCCGATTTTTTTAAAACACGAAACATTGATAAAACTTTTAAATTCTAATTAATTTTAATTATTTTTTATACGGTAAAAAGTAAAATACCTCACACATATTTCAAACCTTGTAAAGAGTAAAATATATGATTTTTAAATATAAAAACTAAAAGGTAAGGTTCAAAGTCTAAAAGGTAATTAATCCTTTATATATCAAAAGTAGAAGAAAGGAGATTGCGAATAAAAGAATATTTTCATTTTTGTAATAAAATAATTTGTAATGAAAAAATAATTTATAAAATATATTGAAGGTAGAAGAAAGGTGAACAGAAACTCTTTCCTGTACAAGAATAATCCTATGATTAACTAAATTAAAAAAATCACGAGAATTATTAACATAATCAAAATAATAATTTTTCTAAACTAAAAATGTCATTTCTGATTTATCTATTAATATTTTTATATCACATAATAATTTTGTTAAATATGTAACAATTCGCTTAATGTTCTTTCAACGCAAAAAAGATTACAACAAGGTCATTAAAAAATATTTTAATTTGTTATTCTATTTAAGCAACTAACACACGAGTCTAAATTTACTTTTATAAATAAATTATCATTTTTATCACATGAGGTTTTAATATAGTATAAAACGGCGAATAGTTGAAAAAAGAAAAGCGAGAACTTCACCAAAACACGCTAGAAGGAGGGCTTGAACCTCCGACCTTGTGGTTAACAGCCACACGCTCTAACCAACTGAGCTATTCCAGCTTTTGCTTCTTATGTTGCATATAATATTTAAAAACAATTTTATGAGGAAATAACCAACTTTTTGTTGTTGCTTCAATTGCTCTCTCTTTGATTATAAGTTTTTTCTTGTTTAATTATAAAATTTATCTCCCTATTTTGTTTATTTCACAAAATTAATTTTTATATTTTTTAATTAACTATTTAAATCTCCTTATATTTTAAAATATACTATTTTAGTCCCAAGAATTTATTTTAATTATTGACTGTTAAATTTTAAATGTTGACTAGACTAAAAAATTGATCAATATTTTCTTAGAAAACAAGAACTTAAAAAAATCTTGAGTAAGGACTAGAACCATGATCCATGAAAACTCTTTTACATTACACCCAAATGCTCATTTGAATATTTAGTGTAAAATATAATATTAATATAAATTTTATGCAAAAATAGTTTAAAATTTAAATTTTATTCTTTTTATTTTATTATATTTTTATAATCTTATATATTATCTTTTAAAAGATAATATATAAGATTAAATTTTATTTTTACATAAATTAGAATATATATATATTTATATAAGTTATTTTTATTTTATATATTATATTTATTTTTTAAAATAATGCTTGTGATTTAGTGACAACATTTTTTTTATCTATATTAAGATATTCATGTTATTTATTATAATATAGATAAAAATAATAATATCGATAAATCACATACATAAATATTTTTAAAAATAGAAAATATTGTAATTTTATTTAATTATGTATATTTACTATATAGTTTAATTCTTTTAAAAAATTATATAGCTGATTAAATAAAATTAAGTATAAATAAAAAAATATTATTATAATAAATAACAAGAATATTTTAATATAAGTAAAAAAATATTGTCATTAAATCACATATATAAATATTAGAAAGATAATAAAGTACTGCAATTTTATGAAATTATAATTTATACAAAAAATATACATTAAAGATGAAATTATATTATATATTTATTGTAAAAAAAAAGTTTTGAATAGTGTGATAAAAATACATAATATTATAAAAACATAATATATAAAATAAAATAAAACTTATATAAGTATGCATATTCTAATTTATGCAAAAATAAAATTTAATCTTATATATTATATTTTAATGGATAATATATAAGATTATAAAAATATAATAAATTAAAAAAAAAGTAAAGTTTGAATTTTGAACTATTTTTGCATAAAACTTATATCAATACTATATTTTGCACCAAATATCCAAATGATCATATGAAGGTAGTGGTAAAGGAATGTGTTATTTACTCCAAGGATCATAATTTTAGTCTTTTCTCAAGCATTTTTTTTTTAAGGTAAGAGGGAGAGATAAGTTGTGAGTTTGAATTTCCTATTAACACATTAATAAGTAATAACAACTAACATTTGACAATAAAAAATATATTTTATAACACATTTTATAGTTTATTAAATTTATTTTAAGCTACAAAATTATAAATAAAACAACAACAAAGGTTGGTTTGGTAAGGAATGAGCTCATGATCCAAAAGAATGTGAGATCGATTTTTATTATTCATATGAGGATTGTGAATAAACTATAAATACGTAAATGTTTTAAGTTTTAAGGTTTTCTTGATCCTAGTGAGCAAGTCTATAAGAAACAATTTTCCTAAATTTTAAGTAATAAAAAAAATTCTTAGTAAGACTCATTAAATAAGTATGACTTACAAATTTATGAATTTAAATAAATTTTAACTAATAATAAAATTTTATAATTTTAAATAAAATTCAAAAAATAATAAAAAGTATATTAAAAAAGTATGTTACATATTTTCAAAAAAAATAACTACTGACCAAAATTATTTGAGGAATAGTAAATATAACTTCAAATTTAGTATGTGTAAACTTAGAGTATTGGAAAAAATATAAGTCTCACGTCAGTTAAAAATAAAATCAAATTATAATATATAAATGAGGAATAATTTTTATTCCTTGAGTTAGTTTTTAAGGCTGAGTTAAGTCTAAATTCATATTTAAAATTTCTAAAATGATATAGGAATATATTCAAGATTAATCCAAAAGAGATGTGAATCATGTTTGTTTGATTCGAGGCTCAGGCTAGTTAATAAACTAACAAGACACTCATTTAAGCATAACGTTAACAAACCAATATATACAACTTTATCAATAGTGACACAGTTACACTACCTCACAAATTTTTATCTCAAACTCCTTGTTTGCATTTATTTAGGATTAGGAAAATTCTAGAAACATTCTCACTTGCAAAACAAGAACAAGAAAAAATGAGATAAATAACGTAATAAAACTTATGAGGGCATTCTTTTAACAAAAAATAGATAATAGTAATCGATAGTAATGACAAAGAATTAAATTATTTTCATAAAAAAAATAAATTTATAATAAAAATGATCAACAAAAAATTTTAAGATATAAAGTTGTTTTAGTACATAACTTTATAAAAAACAATTTTATATCACAATTTTAATTTAAATATCAAATGAAACAAACATTAAAAATTAAATCACAACGTTTTTAATATTTACTATACATTTTTTTATCCTTTTTAATAGTATTATATTGAATTTTAAAATATGTAAAACATTCCATTGAATTTAATAATTTAAAATTAATGTTATAAAGACTTCTCAACGACTTTAAATTGACTTGCTAGTAGTGATGTCAATGTTTCGGCATTTCCTACGCAATTACCATTGTTTTTTTAAAGTCTTTTTCCAATTCTATAATGATAAACGAATTTTGTAGAAGACTATTTTGAAAGTTTAATAAATTAATAAACAAAAATTTGATATTCATAAGATAATTATCTAATTTTACGTGGTGTTTATAACGTACGGCTTCAACATTGGACGACAGCAAATTACATAAAATAATAATAAGATATTGATTTTGTACTTTTATTATTGTTATCAACGTTATGTAAAATCTATTTATGTAAAATTTGTTTAAGAAATGAAATTTTTATAATTTTGATGAACTTGTCTTGAAGGAAAAATAAGAGTGCATTTAAAAATCGATTAATATGTGAAATAAAATCGAAAAGTTAAATATATTATCAAAAGAATTTATTTTGATAGAAATTAATGTTTTCTGCTACTCTATTTGAAACAAGTGGATTTGGAAAACGTCAAAAAACAATATCATTTTTGAAATTTAAAATATAAGTGAAAACAATCATGAAAGAAGTCATGTGAAGTTGTCAAATAATAGAATTTGACTATTAATGTTCCAACTTTGTAAATAGTCCTCTAATTACTCATTTTTAGTTAATTGAATCATTATCATTTAATTTTTTTTAATATCGATAATATCGTACATTGAAATTAATTACTAATTTAAAAGAGTACCTTATATGTATCCATTCTCATTTGAATGAATTCATATTTTTTTTATTTTACTGTAACTTTCTAAATCCTTCAACTTTTCTCATCTCCATTTCTTCTAAATATATTTTTTCTTAATCTCTAATGATTATCAAAACTAACTTTTAAATCGAAAATCCTATTATAAAATTTATTTTGGAACCATGTTACAAATCATTATATAATATAATTATAATTATTTATGGATATTTTTATCAAAATTATTATCAAAATATATATATATATATATATATATATATATATATATATATATTAAGTATCAGACAATTCTCTAATAAGTTAAAAACTATAAAATTAATTGTTTGGTTTAAAAAAACTTATAATAAAAAATAAATTATATATTTCATCTTAAAATATTTATTTGTTAATAAAATAATTTAGTAAAAATTATTCAATTATAATAATACGAATAGATATAATTTTCACCATTAATAATATGGCTATAAGTACAACATATATATTATTCTATAAGTATATAGTTTTTAATATGTTAACATAGTTTGAGTAAATTACAAACACTTTTCAATTTCGTCTAATAAAATTCAAATGACACCCGTACATTTTTTTCTACGATAATTTCTGTTAATTAAACGTATTAGGCTGACACTTCTTCATGTTAGTCAATTTGGACTTTTCTCAGTTTCTATAACACCAACGACCTCCTCATAATTACACAAAAAGAGTACTTATTAGGTGTGGACTAAAACCCCCTGAGGGGATAAATACAAACCTACAATCCCCGGAAAATGAAAGATATTACTAATTGTTATTAAACTTCCTATTTTGACGCGCAAACCCAACCCACCCAATTCAAGTCAATTCAAAGTCAACCACGCGTTGAGCTCAGCAGCAACCATCACCATTCACCACCACTCCCTTCAGACCATAACGTGACGCAATGAACTGTTCATAATGACCAAAACAAACCATTCACGCGTTTTCCGTTTATTAATTATTCATCGGAATTCCAAGTTGCAGATAACGCGCACAGTGACAACACAACACCAACCAACCAACCAATCGTTTATAACATTTCATCCACGTCATTCATCACACACAACTACTACTCGTTACGAAAACACTACACGCTACGACTTTTCCTCTTTCTGTTTTCTGATACTACGTTGAGAAACAAAAATATCTTACAGTATATTAATTTCGAATTTGCAAATCGTGCAAAACATCTGTCAGAAAATTAAAACAAAACAAAAAATATCGCAGTGCATGAAATTGAGAATCAGTAATCATATTCATGAGTTTTAGTGACAAAGGAATTAAGAAAAAACAAGCAAGAATTATCATCATATGTATAACTACAGAACTGAGTCCTACAAATTCTACTAACCCTACTTCTTCGTTCTTCAATCTTCAATTCCTAACCTAACACCTAAAGCCACATGTCACGCTAGAGAATGTACAGAAAAGATGTTAATAACTACTTTATGTGCAGGTCTTAGTTCTTTCTAACCTAACATGAAGATGCGTAAACGTACGTACGTACCTTTTAAAAATGAACTTATTATTGATTATTGATTCAAACCTAATTAAGAGCGAGTCATCATCTTCTTGAATTCCTCGAAGTTAACGTTGCCGTCGCCGTCAGCGTCGACGTTGCTGATCATTCTCCGGCAATCGCTGAGGGAGCACTTCTCGCCTAGATTCCGGAGCACGTCGTGCAACTCCTTCGCGGAGATGAGGCCGTTCTTGTCGACGTCGTAGAGATCGAACGCGTCGCGGAGCTCCTTCGAGTCGTCCTTTCCGGCACCGCCATTGCAGTGAAAATCCGCGAACTCCTTGAGGTCGATGAAACCGTCGCCGTTCTGGTCGAGCTCCTCCATCATGCGTTTCAACTCCTCGTCCGTCGTTTTGGATCCGAGGGCCGCGAGCATGTCCTTCAGCTCCGTCACCGAGATTTTTCCGTCGCCGTTCTTGTCGAACTTGTTGAAGATCTGCCGCACCTCGACGTCCATGATCAAAAAGAGAATGAGAAACGAAGATGAAAAATCTCAGGGTCTCGAGTGCGTTAGGGTTTTTTTTTTTCTTTTTTCGTTCTCACGCAAATTGGAACGTCGTTAATTATGGTGTTAGTTGTTGTATTTATAGTGCGCCGTTTCTTTCACGCGGTTTCTTACTTAACGCGTTAATTGGGGCCGTGGTGGGTTGGTCAACGGCAATTGAGTGTAGTGACGACAAGGGAACCATGATGTGACCGTTGGCCAATAGTGTTTCGATGGATGCGTATCAGTACACGTGATGGTCCTGATGGAATGCACGAGAAGATCGTTTGTGTGGGAAGAGTGAAAAAAAAAAAAAACAAGAATTTTGGTACTCCATGTCCATGGTATATTGGTATTTAAAAGGTTATCTTTGGTAATTAAATTTAGAAAAAGGGTAATTTGTTTCTATATTAAAAGTATTAACAAAGGAAATAAAACAAATAATATTTATTACAAAATTAAAATGATTACTAATTGAGTTTTTTTTGTTGTTGTAAATTTACTTAAGAGGAGACAAATTCTTCCAAGGATAACTCTAAGGAGAAGTTTGATAGGAAAGAAGTTTTTACTTTCTTGAAATTATAGGTTTCAAAACTCAAGGGTGTAATGAATTAGAATTTCAAAAGATTTTAAAAGTTTTTTTTATAAAAAATTATTGTGATATTCAATTATAATTTTTAAATGGCATAAATAAATTTTGTAGTATTTAATTAAAATTTTTAAGATTTTTTATTGAGGACAAAAAAAAATTTTGATGGTATTCAATTATAATTTTTTTATAACTTATGAAAATTCTTTTAGTATTAAAAAATATACAAATTTTGATTAATTATTTTTTAAGAAGAATTTTGATGGATTTTATCAAACTTTTATAATATAAAAACATCTACCAAATAATCTCACACAAATCCTTGAAATTTTACTAAAATCTTTTTTTTTTTCTATTGATTACTAGACTTTCTTTTTCTTTCATCACACATATTTTCTTCTCTTTTTAATATTCTTCAAGATGCATGTTTCATATATGTTTCTCTTATATTTTTTTGGAATAACAAAATGTCAAATATATTTTTCCTCTTTGCACTTTTTTGTTTATTTTTTAAATTAATTTTTGTCTTATATACTCCGGCTAATCATATTTTTCTTATACTCACTATGTTCATCACTTGTTCGATACAATATTTTCATGTTTGTCACTCTTAATTTCATCATTCACATAACTCAATAAGGCTCCTACAAATTTTCTACCCTCACCACTCTCTTCTACCCCATTTAAACATGTCATTAGATTTATCATGAAATAATTGTAGTGATAAAAAAATTAAAAAATGAACGTGTAATTTTAAATTTATTTTTCAATCCAAAAGTGAGAATTAGAAAATGCTATTGCAAAAAGAGTTAGTATAGGAGGACATAAGACTAAATTCAATTTAATTATTAAAAGATTAAAAATTATATTGATTTTACTTTTTTAATCCAAATTTGATCATTTCTTCTTATTTTTTCACTAACTCTTATAGTTTTAAATGTGTTTTTAAAAATTCACATAATTCTTTCAAATTTTATAAATCTATAAAGTCATTTCAAATCCTTTAAATTCTTATAATATAAATCCATTAAAATTCAAAATATCATAAAAGTTTTATAAAAAATTTGATAAATCATAATATTTCTACGTAATCTTTATAATCCACTAGGCTTTTTTATGCTAAAATGATTTTTTAAAATTTCAATCCAATACACCTCCTAATTTTCATGTTTGATATGCACTTTTCTCCTACTAAATACTCCTTAAGGGAGTTACTCCCTATCACCATCTTTATTTCCTTAAAATTTAATAATTGACCATTAAATTTTAAGAAAATGAATAATGAGTATAAAAAAGATTTTTGTTGATATGTCCTTTTTAACTAAAAATGATTTTTCTAATTTTGTATACGCACAAATTTTTATTACGAAGATAAAGATAAAAAATACTACCTAAAAAATAAAATATTTATTATCATGAAAACATGAAAGTTATTATATATATATATATATTTGAAAATTGATTTATAATATTTAATTTTAATTTATTAAATTATTCAATTGATATTAAAAATATAAAAAAATATATAATAGATACAAGTTAAAATTGTAAAGTCAACTCTTTTAAAGTGAGAAGATTGAAATAATGAAAAAATAGATAGTTTTGCACGTTTATATGTAAAGATTTTAACAGAATAGTACAGTAGTTTTATCATTTAAACATTATCATTATCCTATTTTTATTTAGCACGCACCAAAAATATTAAATAAGATTAATATTTACATTGCTTTTTTTTATCTTTTATGATATTCTTATATCTTATCATATCATACACTTCAAGCTAATCCTTTGTATTTTCTTGGGACATATCCCATGTTATTTTTAAAGTTGATCGTAAAGGTTTAACTAATAGATTGTTTGGGCCCCATAATGATTCCTCGGAGGTAGGGGCTATTATATTGCTGATTTTGTTAGCTTTTCCAAACTTTTCTTGTAAAGTTTGTTAAGAGAATGACCAATATGGTTGCTCATTCCTTAGTTAGAACTGCCATCTCTTGTGTCAGCCTATAGACACTACAACATTTCTACTTGTATTTTCCCCTCTTTTTTGATGAATGAAATGAGCTAACTTTGTTTCTCTAAAAAAAATAGCAAATCCTTTGTATCATTCCTCGTGAATTCACATGAATAAGTTTCAGCCATTTAAAAATATTTAAGATACTAAACTCGATATCATTAAAAGTGAATCCATAAAAAAAATATCATTACAAGTGAATGAACATTAAAAAAACGTGTGTAAAGTAAATTCTTCTTATATTATTGAAATATTTGTTTTAAAATCTATTAAATTATTCTCCTCCAATTTAAGCACTTATTGTCTCCGTTCGTCCGTGAAACGTAATAATTATATTATGATCCGCATAAAAAAAATATATTCAAATGTATATTGTGGACTTGTCGTAATTACAAAATGGACTACACATTCATTCTTCAATAAAAGAAAATATATATTTTTAAAATAAAGGGAAAAAATATTAGTTAGACAGGTATAATTTATTCTTTTTTTTTTTTACAATTCTAAAAGATTGTGCTATTGAAGAAGAACAAATGTAATTAAGTATAAGTGACTTGGGAGTGAGGAAGTCAATGCAAGGTCAAGTTATATGATCCGATACTCGTCCCTGTTCCACGCGTTGCTATTGGTTGAGTATTTTTTTTTATTCAAATAAATTATTAATTATTAATTTCATTCTTGAAAGTGTTACACGCTACTAATTTAGTTTCTAATAATAAAATGATATTTTTTAAAAAGTACAATTTTTAATTCATTTTAGTCCAAAATTTTAAAATTTATGTGACTTAGGTGATAATGTTAACATATTTTTGAAAACTAAAATGAGAATAAATAATAAAGTTTAGGAGACTAAAGTAACAACATTGAAAATTTCAAGGATATTTTTATCAGTTTATTTCTTTTATAAACTAAATTGTTCATACTTTTAGAAACGAAATTAGTTATCTAGTTATTTTTCTTTCATTTAATAAAATTATAATATACGATAAATTTATTAATTTTATAAGAATTACTTTGAAAATTATACTAATGAAAATTTAAAATTAAGAAAAATATTACCAATTCACTCTATAATATAACACATATTTTATTATTAATTAAAACTTATTGATAATTAAAAATTTATAATTAATCATTCAATATAAAGTGAGAGTAAAAAAAATTATCATTTTTTTTATAAACTTTAACTTTTAGTAAATAATATATTTAATAGAATATTATTTTATTTGTAAGAATTAAACTCAAATATTAAAAAGTTTACAATTATTTACGTATACTGTACAACTAATTGAACTACACCAAAATATTTGCTATAATTTCTCTTCTACTAACTAATTGACAATATAAAAATTTTAGGTCACAATGTACAATTTTTTTTCGAAAAGCGTGTGACTTGCTTGCTACCGGGTATATGGGAAGCATGTGGGAAAATAAAGGCATGTTGCAGTTTCGTTTTTATTTTTTATTATTTTTCTATGATCAGGTTATCAGTAACAAGCAGCTCTCGCCAACGATAATAATTAATTTTGTTGGAAATCATAAGTATATCGAATAAGCTAGTATTCTGTTAAGCCAAAAGGATATTTAATACATTCAAGTCAGAATACCCTCACAGCAACATATTCACATATTTGGTGTAACATGTCTCGAATTTCGGCAAATACAAATGATGAGTACCCTTCAACTATAATTATCACTAATAAATTTAGTTAAGGGCAATTATTTGATTAAAAGTATTAAGAGATAGATTATTTAATTGACAATTAGGACGTGCATATCCATAGACTTGAATAATAACTCTGACTTAAATCCTAACTTCAGCATTGAATATTTGAATAAAAAATATAACAAAATATATATCAAAATATATTCAATCATGTTTTGAATTAAAAAATACAGTAAAATAGATGTTATACTTTCATTCTGTCAATTAATATAGTAATATTGATCACTGTGTATTAGCTAAAACAAAAACAAATAGTGTAATACAAAAGATCCAAAAAATAATAGCAAAAATGGATGATAAAATCCTACCTAATGTAAAAAGAGTAAAAAGTAAACTTGAAAAATATTTTTAAAATAAAAAAGAAAAATATAATAAATTAAAAGTTAAAATATTACTTAAAAGTAACATTTACCAACTATAAACTACTAAAAAGAATCTTGTTTTTGAGAGAATCTTCTAAACACTACTAGGACATAATCATTACTAATATACGAGTTTAACAAGCTTTCATCAGTAATAGAAAAACAAACCCCCAATGTTCTAAGAAAAGCTAACCATTATAGCTAAGAATCTCCCACGTGTTGGCGCCAAAAAACAACACCAATTCCCCTCTCAATATCAGAATTCATCATAAATGCTACAGGATGCATGCCAACATTATCTGTACAAGAACATTATTGTGACTTGAAAATACCGACTACATATTATCATCATCATCATCAGCCCGAGCCCTAAATTTCTCAATCTATTCACGAGATAACCTTCATATTCAACTGCCATTGAGCAAAGGTACCCACATCAACACACATCAAATTTTTCAACCAAAACCAACCAAAGAACTTCATATCTTGTATGAGCTTCTCTTTATCAAAAGTGACATTGTTCTATTATTCCTTGTTTTCCAAATATTCCTGAGCACTGGTGCCCATAGTACCCATCTCATGTGACCAGTTGTTTTTGATGAAGTAGAGCCCCGATGCTTAAGGAAATGAATATCCACGGAGTTGGGCATCACGGTGCACTCGTCCAACCAATGGTAGCATTCGCTCCATATCTGGAACGCAGAGTGGCAGAGGAAAAAAACATGCTCAATTGTCTCAATCTCCAAGTTACAAAAAGGGCAAGAGAGGGAGATTAAATGGATTTCTCTCCTCTCAAAATTTTGTCTACATGATAATCTCCTATGCATTAGCCTCCAAATGAAACATTTCACTTTTGGTGGCACGTTCATGTTCTATATATTTGCGAATACATTCTGACTTTGACAGTCTTCAAATTCTTCATATATAACCCAATATGCTGAATTTGTAGTGAAAGCTCCATTGGGACCCCGATGTCATAACCACACATCTTGAGGTAGCTTTATGCCAACATTTTCGAGCTTTGAGAGTAAGTCTTCGTGTAGAACCTCATCCCAAACAAAAAGTGACCTTCTTCATTTTAGGTTGCATTTCCAAATGTTTTCTTCCCAATAACCCATATTTTGAATTGTTCCATGTTGATAATTAAGAAGATATCAAGTACAACCTCGGGTACATAGAAGCTAAAGATTGTTCACCCAACCAAATCTCATGCCAAAATTTTATTCTATCACCACAACCAACATCCCATCTAAAATTAGAGACTAAGAAATTTGATTGTTCTTGTCCTCCACAAATAGAACACAAATCACGCCGCTAAATTGATGAAGAGCTTGATTGTTCTTGTATGACTTTGAGAGAATAAATTAAATTTCCATTTTGTTAAGAGTGCCGCATTAAAGTAAGCAACATTTTTTACTCCCAAACCTCTATCCTCTTTTGATCTACACACTCTTTTCCAACTCACCCAATTAATTTTCCTCACATTTTCTCAACCACCTATAAGGAAGTTTCTTTGAAGTTTATCAATCTTCTTGGTCCCCTTGGAATTTTAAAGAAAGACACGTAAAATAAAGGAAGTGAGGAGATTACCAAATTTATCAAGCAGACTCTTCTGCCATAAATAGTGATCTATGTTTCCCTGAGCTTAGTCTTTTAGTCACTTTGTCAACAATTGGCCTCCAAGTTTTCTCTTTCCTTGGATTGGCTCCAATGGGAATGCCAAGGTATACAAATGGCAATTTAGTGATCTTATAATTCATGATTGTGGTAAACTCCTCTAATACATAATCCTCCACCCCGATAGCACCAAAGAAGCTTTTGTGATAGTTGACTTTAAGACCCGAAATGAGTTCAAAGCTTCTCAACATATTTTTGATAGTAAGGACATTAGAAAGTGTTGCTTCACCAAAAAAAAAGTGTCATTGACATATTGTGGAAGATTAACTTGAATCTTTGACTTTCCCACCAAGAAACTAGAATAGATGACGTTAGCAATAGCCTTTCCCATTATACCACAAAGGTCATCCGCTACAATGTTAAACAAAAAGGAGGGATAGTAGGTCCCTTGTCTAAGACCTCTTTGGGTCTTGAACTTCAAAATTGAACTTTCATTCACTAACATCAAGATGAAGCTAGTTGACAAACAAGATTTAATCCAACCATTCCATTTTTCACCAAAGCTCATTACTAAATCAAAGGCTTTGTTGTAATCAACTTTTTAAAAAAGGCATTCTTTCTTCTTTCTTTTAGCTTCCTCAATAGCCTCATTTGCCACCAAAGTGCTTTGAAAGAGGAATCTATCTCCAAAGAAGACACTTTGTCTATCATCTATTATACCATCCATCACTTTCTTCATTCTTTTGGTAAGTAATTTGGCAAGGATTTTATAGATGTAACCCACCAAAGATATGGGTCTAAATTCACTCAAACTTTGTGGGTCATCTACCTTAAGGGACAAGAGCAATGAAAGAAACATTAGTACCTCTAGGGAGCATTCCATGAGCACGGAATTTGGAAATGAACCTCAAAAAGTCATCCTTTATCATTCCCCAAAAAGTTTTAAGTAGGATAGAATATCATCCGGGCTCGGGCTTTTAAGACTATCACAATCCCAAATAGCTTCTTTGATCTCTTACTCATCAAAGCTTGCTTCAAGTGAGAGTGCCTCCTCCTCCTTGATTGACTTGAAACTTGCTCCATCTAACCTTGGTCTAGGGCAACATTTCTCCCTAAACTTCTCTTCAAAGAATTTTTTTACCTCCATCGGTTTGCCACCCATCTACCATCAATATCAAGGATTAATTGACTCTTTTTATAGTTTTTTTTTGTGAAACTCTTTTTATAGTATAATTAATTATACAATTTATTATTTTGTTGATTAAAAAAATTATACAATTTACTATATTTGTACATGGCACATGAACATTTTAAATAAATATATTTAAATTTTATCTTCTAGATTTAATCCTTTGTCTTATCGGAACAAAATCTTAATAATATGAATGTCTTATATACCGTCCTTTTGTGTTTCTCTTTTTCATTTGTAGTATTATCCTCTCATTTGTTGCCTCAAAACATGAATGACAGACCTGAAGAACATACCAGCAATATCACTTAATTAATGTTTTTTTAATCGACAAATCTATGATTTTTTTTTTCTTTTTTTCTTTCTTTGCTTAATCACTCAATCAACCTTATATTTCTTATCACTTCATTAATGTGATTGTGATCATTTACGTGCTTTAAACTTAAACTCTATTCCATATGCAGATTAAGAATGTAAGAATGAAAGTATACCCATGCAATAAAACCGTCCTAGTATTGAAACGGAGGTCCTTCAATTATAATCTAAATTTAAATATCACGAAATCATTAAAATTTCATCCTTAATTTGATTTGTTAATGACAAAATTTAACGGTAATTAATTTTTTCCTATTTTGAGGCGTTCATCATTACTTTCTTATTATTTTATTTTCTTTTAAACTTATTTGCTACTTCACTTATTATCACAGACAGTATGAAAGAGGTAAACTAAAGATTTTATTTTTATCCTATCTATTTCAGAACTAAATTTTTTAAACCCTTTCTTAAGTGACTATACTATATTTGTTTCGATAACCCTTTTTTTATCCAACCAAATTTTTGTTTCGATAACCAGCTTTCTCAAACTTAACCAAATTTGTGTCCTTACTTTGATACAGATTTGATATCAAAAGTATTTTAATCATACCTATTATGTTTATCATTTATGCATATAAAAAAATTTCATTTTTTCAAATATTTCCATACCGGTGGGCGGTGGCAGGGGTAAATAAAACTAGGTATTGTTATTTGAGGGTTTTAGCAACATGGCACGATTCTCAGTTGGACGGCGTCATCACTAAGCAAATCCAAAACATGCAAATGTTTTTTTTTTTTTTTTTGAGAGGATGCAAATGGTTAATGAATCAGTTGTCTGAAAAGTTAATAAAATACAAATAAATAAGCAAAGACAAATTATAATTTTGGAATGTACAAAATTAAACTTTTATAATCATTTTTTTTAAAGATTTTTATAATAAATATATTTTTTTAATGTCTTAACGAATGCGGGCACCGGTAACCAAACCCATAAATAAAAAGCATCACAGAAGAAACTGCACACTGTACCCTCTCTTCCCTTTGCTTACATTATATCCAATTTTCGCCCATTCCAAAGCCAATTTTCACACAAACCCCATCAATTCTGACTCCCCCATAACTCCAACAAAATCCTCAATTTCAGGTTATTAAGAGAAGAAATTGAAGAGCCAAGGGTGTGAGGGGTGTTGAGTAGTGATTTTCTTTTTCCTTGTTTGATATGGCTCTTCACTGTGGTACTTTCTGCTTCTGGACTGTGGCTTCTCACCCTCCAAGTTCTGTCAAGTTGAGTCAACCCACTATAAAAGCTTCCTCCTTTTCTTCCCCTCTTGCCCCTCCACTTGTCAAATTGAATGTCAGAGGTAATCCAAATTTTATGCATGTTATAAGATGAGCAACTGTTTTCTGTTCTGTTAGAATCCTTGCAAACGTTTTGGAATCTGTTTGTTGCAATTAGGGGAGGATGCTGTTTATGTTTTCAATTTGAGTTGTGTGCTTGTGAGGTTTTAGGTGTCTTTGGAAAATCAACTTCATTAAGTGCTTATTTAGTAAGCCTGGCTCTTGTAAGCTATGAAGTGCCAATTTTTGTAATGCATTTTATCATAGGTCTTATTAAGATAGGAGTTTAATAGACATCCACGGTTAGTATAAAATGTTTTTTCACTATTAACCAATAAGAAATCATCCTTGTATGACTTTTATAGTAAGACAAATGATAATCAGTGCCTTAAGCGTATTGGGTAAAAAACTAAAAGGAGAAAGATTTTTATTGGTATGCGTAAAATTGCACTGTCCATGACTTTTTTTATGCTCTCCTATAATCTCCACAATAAATACTTTCTCTCTTTAGTTCCTTAACCAATGCCCTAAGGATACTAGTTAGCAAGACCCTTATAGTAATTATAAAAATCAACAAACTTGTTAATTAGTTTGTGATTAGACCATAGTATAATAAAACTTAAAAATGTTATTCTTAAAATAAGCTTAAATTTTGTTATAGGAGTTATAAACTATTTCCATAAGTACAAATAAGCTTTGTAAAAGCTCTTTATAATGCCTCCTTAATTTAAAGATTGTATTGCTTCTTCTGGAGATGCCAAGTAATGATATGAATATATTTTCACTTCTCAACTTTTCTTTGCTATACAGGAAAGGCTTTTCCTGGTGATGGGACACCTGAAACAAAAGAATCACCTCTTGTGGTTTGTTTTGGTGAAATGCTCATTGATTTTGTCCCAACTGTTAATGGCCTTTCTTTGGCTGAAGCACCTGCTTTTAAAAAGGCTGCAGGAGGTGCCCCTGCTAATGTTGCAGTAGGCATATCCAGATTAGGAGGTTCATCAGCTTTTATTGGAAAGGTGTTGTATAAATACTTAATAAGGTTTTTTCTATACTTTTGATAGGTGTAGGAAACATCATATTTTAATGTGCAACTTAGGCATACAGCCAACGTTTACTTTGCTTGTAAACTTGAAATTGTCCCATCATCTCATATTCTTGTGCTATCAAACTTTTTTCCCATACCAAGGGGTTTACTTTGTTAATCCCATCATGCTTGTTTTCATAATCAGTTTTAATGAAAAAGAAGATAAGGTTGATCAAGAGTTAACTCCCATTTTGGTCCTTGAAATGTTTGTAGGATGTTAAATTAGTCCTTAAAAGATTTGTGTCATTAGTATAATCCCTCCATAATGGAATTTATCACCATGATAGTTCCTATGTTAGCCTCTGTAAAAAAGATTTACTAATGGATTCCAAAGTGACCTGTTAAGTGCTAATATGGCTTGTTAATGCCATCTAAGCATTTATGTGGCAACATCACCTAAGCATTCAATTGGTGGCAAAAAAATGATTATCTGATGAGACATCGATTTTTCAGAATTAAAGTCTGACATGTGAATCTTTGAGTGACACAAACAGGGGTTAACTTTTTTTTTTCCCACTCACAATACTAATTTACAGTACCAGGGTGGTTGAGGCAGGGGTTGTGTTAGTGGTCTCTTTAGGTGGCTCTTAGGCTCTGTATTTTTAGGAATTTGGTTCTCTATCATATAGGTGTGTGGGTTTGGATGGTTTCTAGGCTTAATTGTTCATGGCAAAGGGTTCGTGGTGGTACCACATAATGTTTGCAGGTGGTTTGATGTTGGCTTTTGGTTCTTTCTTTGTTGGCTTGGTTAATATAGGAGGTGGAGATTCTGTTTAGAGGTTGCTACGGGCAGTGTATTCAAGTGGGGTGGTTTTGACTTTTCTATTCTGTGTAATGTGCTGGAGGTGTGGGTTTCTTGGTTGTTTGATAGGTACTGGTTCATTTAAAAAAAAAGAAGAAAGAAAAGTTAGGATTTTATTGATGAGATCTCCTTTATTGAAGAGATAGTATGCATATAAGTTATTCCTCACAGTATTTCCAAAATCTGAGATTTCCCCCCGCCCCCCCCAAACCAGCCCCTAACCAAACAGAATACCCCTAATAATCTCTTTTTATCTCTCTATAGCCTATCTTTGCCAAATTCTATTAGAATTCTAACTAACACTGACTAACTCTAACTCCCATAACTAACAGAAACCAACCCATTGGGCTTACCTAACATAGAGGTCAGCAAGCTATAAAAGAAATGCGTTTGTTCGTGAAGCTGAAATTTGGATGTAGTAAATGTATAAATTCATCAATAATCAATCAACAATAAGAGATCTTTTTCATTAGTATTTAGAATAGACTAAGTTTATCAAATTTCTCAATGTTTTGCTGACTTTACTAACCCACCCCCTTCTTCTGGCTCTTGTGTATGGTTCCCAGAAATTGAATCCTAAATTATTATATAGCACTTGGTGTTTTATGACCTTGCTTGCTTGTTGAGTAGTTCCATTTTACGAGACTTAATTTTACAATATCAGAGTTACGTCCATAATTGTGTGTTTAAAGCTAATTTTCAATTGTGCCCTTTACTATGTAATTTTTCCTGCTGTTGAGTATGAAAGGAAAATGAGAATTTGATATCAAAGATAAATAAACTCAAATTTTGGGCATTATTCTATTTTATTTTATTTTATAAATCAGAAATCATAGTTAAAGTTTCTCTTTGAAATTCATGCTCCACAAGAGTCTAATGCTTTGTGCAACATGAACAGGTTGGTGAGGATGAATTTGGATATATGCTTGCCAATATACTCAAGGAAAATAATGTAAACAATGAAGGGATGCGTTTTGACCCTGGTGCACGAACTGCTTTAGCATTTGTTACATTGAGGAGTGATGGAGAGCGAGAGTTCATGTTTTATCGTAATCCCAGTGCTGATATGCTGCTCCAAGAAGATGAACTTGATTTGGACCTAATCAGAAAGGTAAAAACAAAAGCAGAATTTGTGGTAGTCAAACTAAAGCAAAATGTATGCCATAATCCATGAGTTAATCGAAGGGAAATCAGACCACTATTGAGCCACATTCTTTATGTTGCACTTTTCTCAAGTAATCTTTGTTCCGTTACTCAAAGTTACTTCATTGAACCAGTACTTTGTGAATTTTTTAAACATTAGAACTCACTGTGTAAGGATCTAATCTAAACCATGTTTTTGATTACTTATATAGCATTATTGTTTCTGTAGTTTAAGAACTCACTTTCAGGTTTCCTTAATATCAGGTAAAACATCAAAATGATTGCTAAGTCTATTTCCTTTTGATATTTTCCACTTTGACTCAATTCATAAATTCTAGTAATATTGTTCTATTATTTCTTTCTGGCAGGCCAAGATCTTCCATTATGGTTCTATAAGTCTTATAACAGAACCATGCAAATCAGCACACATAGCTGCAGCAAAAGCTGCAAAAGAAGCTGGTGTAGTTCTGTCTTATGACCCTAACCTGAGGCTTCCTTTATGGCCTTCTGCGGATAGTGCAAGAGAAGGAATTCTGAGTATATGGGAGACTGCAGATATCATTAAGGTTCCTTTCCTATCAATAGGGCAGAATATATATTCTATAGCAATAGACTTTTTCTTGTTCCCTTTTTCAGGAGTACAGATTACAAGGGAATGTGGAATAATAGACTACAATACCATCTCTAACAACTAATCTGATAATTATTCAGATAAGTGAAGAAGAGATTTCTTTTCTTACAAAAGGTGAGAACCCATATGATGATGCTGTTGTTCATAAACTATTCCATCCAAGCCTCAAGCTACTCCTAGTTACTGAAGGTGCAGAGGGTTGCAGATATTACACCAAGGTAAGCCTTCCAAAGATGCTACTTCCAAAAAATCATTTCAACTCTTGCTAATATTTGTTTCATGGTCACCATTTAGTGTATCTTCAAAGGCATGAAAGTAATATTTGCCAATTAAATAGTTGTTGCATAAACTGTGCCCTCATATTAGCCTTTATCCACTATATGGGGTTGGCTACATGGATTGCACTACTCCTTTGACTCAGTTAAAAATCAAACTTTTAGAGATACTATTTATGATGAGACCCTCTTAACAACTAACCCTAATGTCCTTCTAAGTCTCCCTTTCCCCGTTTTCACTAAACTACAAACCGTGCAATCTAGTCTCTATAGGGCTAATGATGAAAGAGATTGATATGAAATAATTAAACTTCTATAGGTGTCAAAGGCTAATGTCCTTGTTGCAATTCTTGCATAAATTAGTTGGATCTGAAAATGATGGGAAACAATATCATGGATATTTATTTATTAGTTGATCCTCTGTGATTAACATCCATATCTTCTGGAATTCGATCACAAAAAACAACTAAAAAGAAGTCCTGGAAAAGTTATTTAGTTCTAAATTCTTATAACATTGATGCTGCTAGTTATAGTGTATGAATGCATTATTGATAACTATGATTTGAAACCTGTCCTACTATTTCTTTGCAGGAGTTCAGTGGTAGGGTCAAGGGATTAAAGGTGGATGCTGTTGACACCACTGGTGCTGGTGATGCATTTGTGGCTGGAATATTATCACAATTAGCTGTGGATCTTTCAATACTTCAGGTGAGCAAAATTATTGTTTGAATTATTAACCATCCCAAAAGTTTACTCCACACAACTGCAGAAACTCATGTACGAAACATCTATTATTGTTTTAATTATTAAAACAAAACTCAATCTCTTGCATCTTAATTATGCATTTTTACGCCTAATCACCCAATTTAAAACTGAGAGGAGTTGAAAAGTGGCTTGATTAAAATAATCTCCCTGCACATGGCAATCCACATGTGAGGTTAAGTCTTAAGAATATAATTGAAATGAGCTGATAATATGAAAACTACATACATTGTCGTTCAATTATAGATTGCCATGTATGGTAAGATTGACGATTTTTGTGATTTATGATTGCAGAACGAGGACGAGTTGAGAGATTCTCTCAAGTTTGCTAATGTATGTGGTGCATTGACTGTGACCGAGAGAGGTGCAATACCAGCTTTGCCCACCAAGGAAGCTGTTCTGAATGCCATGCTTAAGCCCGTATCCTAGCTTTACAGACATACTCTCTGTAATTATGTTAATCAATGAAGATCAATTTTTTGTTTTTGTTTGGAGGGAAGTATTTAAATTCTTAGGAACTTGTGAGCTAGTGCAATAAATAAGAGCTGATCGTTTCAATAATTTGGCAAATGCTCAGTTCAAGCAAAATTCTACCAATCCATCATTGGGTAATGGAGAATCGTTCTCTATGCATCAATTTATACTATTTGTAAACCTAGCTTCTATATATTCAGTTCATGGTTGCATATTGAACTTATGACCTACTTCGCAAAATCTTTTCAACCACTCTATCATGAAATAATTGCTTTATCTAACATCAGTCCTCCTGCATCATCAAAATTGATGTCTTGATCTATCACGGAGTAATTGCTATGTCTAATTTGTAAGTATTCGTGATATTTTTTTTATTCAAGTGAAATATAAAAATAAAAAAGGAAAATTTTATTCAAGAGAAAACATTTAAAATTACAAAAGAGATGTACATAATTTAGTAGATTAAATAATATTTGTTAAATTGATAAATATAAAATAAGCATATTTTGTTTTGTTAGTTATAAAAAAGAGAGATAAGATAATGGATTTAGAGTTTTAAATGAAAAATAGATTTTAATATGATTTTAATTTATGTAAATGTAATTAAATTTGATTTTAGTCTTTTAAAAAAATTGTTAATTTTGATATTAATAATTTATTTTCTAGAAATCTTTTTATCATTTCTTAATAATAATGTGACATGGATCTAACTATACAATATTAGCGCGGGCTCTAGCCCCCCACCCCCCTCCCTCATGACTTTCATGGTTAATTTGAAATATAGCTTTCTTAGTTTTTTTATAGCACTGCACAGCATAGCTTAATACCCTTTTCTGGCACTCCAATTCCTATTTATAAGTGTTTTCTTTACGCTCCAATGGGACCCTCTCACCATGCCATCCTCACTTAGCATTAATTGGTGAGTGAAAGATAAAATATCTGTATAAACTATTTTAATAAATTGAAAAACAATAAATAAAATATTTTACACACTTATTTTATTTCATTTACTACTACTATTTTGATAAATTGAAAAACAATAAACAAATTAGTAAATAGATAAAATATTTGTATAAACTAAATAATTTAGTAGATTTGCATCAAACAATTATTATACTATTCAATTTTTTTTAAATAAATAACTATTATATTTCCTTTCTTTTAAAATAATAAATATTCTGATAATTAAAGAATTTTTATTGGTTAAAATATGGTTTTTCAGTGATAGAAGTATTTATTACTTTTTCTATTTTTATCATTTGAAATAAAAATCAGTTTTGATTTATGTGTAGAATGAGTAAATATTTTATATAAATAATTCTTTATTAAAAATTAGACATTTAAATAACTGTAGAAGAATTTATTTTACCTCCCCCCATCTAGTAGATTTCTGGGTCCGTCCTGTATAATCATATGTCACCTTATTAGTAAGTAGTGACAAGGATTGTTTTGGAAAGAAAGACAAAAAACTAATCGCAATATTTTTAAAAAACTAAAATCAAATTTTATAAAAAAATATCTTTCCCTAAACAATAATAAAGTAGAAAAAAGAACATGCAACACAAGGGGCATTGAAGAAAAGAGTTCATAATTTTATTTTTTTTAGGACTGAGAACTTTCATCTATATCTATGACTCTATATTCGGCTAAACTTCGTTACCTGTGTTGGGCTCTTGTGCAAATGTTTTTTCTCGTCAATGGATTTTTGGTTATTAGTAGTACAGATAACCAAAAGTCCATTTTGTATACTAGCAAATGACTTTATTGAATGGATATTCATATTTGCTTTTGACCTGGGTCTTATTTATCCAAGCAACGTTACGTTATTAAAATAATCGAATTCATCAAAATGATATATTACTTTTGTTTCTTTTTACACGTCCTTTGAGATTATAACATACAAACTAAGAAATATATAATAATGGAATTGTTTTTACATGTTCTTTTTTCTTTGATCTTGATATTTTTTAAGGAAAAATATTACATGATCTGAGATCATAGGATCTTAATAAATTTACACGTCACATGTAATTACATTTTTTTTATATCAATAACGAGCTTTTTTTGCTGAATAAATAACAATTAACCAAGACACATATAATTCTAGATGATATAATAATTTCTCGGATTTTCAAATTATCTTAAGATAAAGCAAATTCACAAAAAGAGAAGCCACGTGGACGTAGTGGTCTTTGACATTCATTCTCCCCTTGCAAATAGAAGCAACGGTAAAACAATTTCAACCATAAACCTCCATTCCATTAATTTCCTAAACATTTTTCAACCATAGATAAGTATGGTAAAAACTGTTGTGAACTATGACCAAGTCTCATTATCGTTGTGCAAAAAAGGACACAAGACCCCGATATTAAAGGGTGTCCTTACATCATGGGCACCCTCCTCCCTCTTTAAGAACCAAGTTCTAAATCCTTTGACCAATCTCCAATTTCAGTGCAACTCCAAAATTAAACTAACTAGAAGGAGCTCTTTCGTTGTCATACAATACACACTCTATCAATCCACCACAATGGCTGAAGATCCTCAAGACGTAGCCGACAGGGAGCGAATTTTCAAGCGTTTCGACGCCAATGGCGACGGCCAAATCTCTTCAGCTGAGCTTGGGGAAGCACTCAAGGCCCTTGGATCAGTCACAGCAGAAGAGGTGCAAAGGATGATGGAAGAGATTGACACCGACGGAGATGGCTACATTTCATATGCAGAATTCACAGAATTCGCCAAAGCCAACCGTGGCCTACTCAGAGATGTTGCCAAGATTTTTTAAACTTAATTACTCCCACTCTTTTTTAATTAATTAACGAGACGGGATACACATATAATAATTATTTGTACACCATTATTTCTTGTGGGTATCTCTTTTTATTACATCATTTTCCTTAGTTGTACAATATTTGCTTTTGTACAATTCTTTGTGCAAGTAATATTTCTCTTAATTAATTAATTAATTAATTAATTAAACTTCATTATTACTTCTTTGGTTCTATGTTGTCAGCAATGAGAAGAGAAAACGGTTTGTGTGCGCATGGTTTCTAATTTTCTATATACATTGTGATGACAATTAGAGATTCATTCATTTCATGATGTCAGCTTCTTTGGGACTTTTTTTTCATATTGGAACCGCCTTAATAGCTGTGCTGTTTTGTGATATGACTTATTTTGTATATAAGTATCATATACTAAGGTCCTCCCTCAAGATGCCAAGATAGGTGTACCAAACAATTAGAGATGATCTAATCTTATTAAATGAAACTTACTTTAAAACATACAAATTTTAAGTTTGTACGTCATGCAAACAAGTATGTAGACACATGACATTGTTTTATACTTTATATTCAACTAATGTTCATCAATGCGAAATTGGCTTGGTTGTGTGGGTGTGTGTATCTTCTTTTGACCTGAATCGGTGGAGAGAGACCTAGAATAGGGGTCTTCTAAAATTTGTATGTTCTAGAGCCAAGAAAAACAATCCCTAGAACTCATAAGGATAGACAGATAGAGTTTTCCTACACAGGTATAACATTATCCTTAAAGAATGAATGAAAATAGAATTTAATTAAAATGTTCTACCAATAAATGAATTTTTCTAATATTTATCACGTAATTAAAAATTATTAATTTTATAATAATTATTTTGAAAATTTAAAATAATTTTTAATTGATAGAGTGTGGAAATTAAACTCAGAAAAATATATTGCACTTTACTCCTAGGTAAAGGGAAGAAAAAAATATACAAACAAGTTACAAGTAAAGTCCCTCTTTGCTTCTACTTCTACTAACAACTTTAAAAAGTTCACATCTAATTCCTGCACTATGGTGAGAATCATGGCAAAAATAATTCTCAATGACAATAGACAAAATCTTCATCCTCACACTCTGGAACTCCTAGCATAGCTAAAGCCAAGTGACTTTTCATCTCATTATTTGTTTCTTGTAACTTAGGGTAATTATCAATCATATATCCATTGCCAAAATAACCAGATTTCCTTCTTCTAGAGAGAACATGCTCTACTTCACCTTTCAATATTGCAACAATCTCACCTATGCTAGGCCTCCTAGATTCTTCACTTGTAACACAGACAGAAGCTGCATCAATCATTCGAACCATTTGATCTGTGTAACTCGAATTGTACTTGACTTGAGGATCAAGCAACTCCTCAATGGCTCCTTTTCCTTTTCTCAGCAAGGGTTTTGCCTACAAATGAATGTCGGATTGGATGTGTCAGAAATACCATGTGCTTTTGTAGGATTTTGGCCAGAAGTAATTACTGTATCACTATTATTTTACTTTTCCATATAATAAAAAATTAAAAACTGTGTTAGTTATTTTGGCTCATTAGATATCTAAGATCTTCTATAGTTTGAAAAAAATGTTTTTTGTTTCTATGTTGATTAAATATAAAAATGTTACCATGATTTAACTTTAATCCATTTTTAAAGATTTCTTATACAAATCTTTAAAATCATGAAACCGATAAAAGCAAGATGACATTTTTGTAATTAAAAGTGAAATAAAAAACATTTTGTTTAAGCAAAACAGTCTTAATTGTCATAATTTACAGCTAGAACATGCAATTTTATTATAGAACCAGATAAAATGACCAATTTTCAACTTTGTTATGTTTTGGTCTAGTCTTTTAGAAGTTACAAACTGATGCAGAAGTCATGAGTTATATGATTGCTTTGTTCATTAATTATTGGCTTAATTGATAGGAGTAATTGATGCTCAGAGGGTTTGGGTTATATACAAAATTACAAGCCATACCATTTGATCATTAACTCACCCATACTACTAAGTTTTCCTCTCCAGGGGGTCGTTTTGCTTCAATTGGATTGCGGCCAGTTAAGAGCTCCAATAGAACAACTCCCAAAGCATAAACATCAGTCTTATCTGATACTTTCCCATGTTCAAAATACTCAGGAGCCAAATAACTGTTGAGAAAGGGCAGGTATAAAATACTTATTTCAATTATCATAATATTAAAACAAATCATGCAAAAAACCAAAAAGATCCCAAAAAATAAATTAATCAGTATGAAGGGGTTAAGTTCATACCCAAATGTTCCTTTCACAGTTTTGCAAAGGAAAGGGACTGAAGGTGCAGAAGTCCATGAAGCTAGCCCAAAATCGCATAACTACAATTTAACAAAAAAAAAAAAAAAACCAATAAGAATGACTTGTAAGGGTTTCTTATGATACAATTTCCACTGTGTAAGGTATACTCCTACTTATCGGCAATAGAGCAACACAACCTACCTTGGGAATCTTCTTAGAGGAAAGCAGAATGTTTGAAGGCTTTATGTCTCTATGAACAACACATCTTTCTGTTCCATTATGCAGATAAGCCACAGCTTCTGCAATCCCAATTGCAACTTCGTACCTCACAGACCATGGAAGTGGTGAACTACCCTTCACACCCTTCTTCCTCCCTATAAAAAAAGCCAAACTATAATCAGTGAAAATCATCAAACTCAATTCTAATCACTACACAGCTGGCAGGAATCAAGAAAAATAAAATAAGAGAAAATGAGTACCATGTAAGTGATGCTCTAAGCTTCCTCCTGACACATACTTGTACACCAAAAACAAACCCTCCTCCGAGTCAATACAAAACCCCACAAGAGGAACAACATTTGTGTCATTCAGAGAACTAGCAATCATCAATTCTCTACAAAACGCCTTGGCACACTCCTTGTCTTCCTTATCCAACCTTTTAATAGCAACAGCAGTCCTCCAAATCCCAACTCTTCCTCTAAATACACAGCTCAAGGCACCTCTCCCCAACACTCTCTCTGTCCATAGCAAAACAAAGAATCACAATCTCATACAAAGGAATCAAATTCAATTCCATCAACAGAATATCCACAGGCACGCACACACGAAAAGTTACCTTTGGAGAAATTGCGAGTAGCAGACAGAATTTCATCATAGCTGAACCTGATCAAAGTGTTGGCCACCGGAGACAGGCTTTTCTCCAGTGACTGTATTCTCCTCCATTTCAACTCCCTCACTTGAGACTCATAGTCCAAATTCACCATCAAAAAGGTTGCAGCAGCGGCAGCAGAAGCAGAATAGCTCATGTTGAAGGACTCAACCTCAACCTGAGAACAGAAGCTGAACCTGAAAGACGAGTGAACCGATCGAGGGTCAGCACTCGCCAATTCGGCTCCAGAATCCGCCAGCAACCACGCCTTGTTGTGCTCCAAAGTTGTCTTCCTTTGACCGTTAAGGTCGTTATTGCCGCCACAAGGAACAACACCAACACATGCCAAAGCATACTCCCACATGGTTTTTCTCAAAAAGGTTATGAATTTGTTGTTGTGCCTTTTTTTGTCAGAAGAGTAATTTCCAACAGTAGAAGAGGAAACGTGTGCATTGGTGTCACCAGAACAGGTTCCTTTGGAGGAACACAAACTCATCATGAATGAAGTAGAGAGAACAAAAGGCTTAGAGAGAAAAGATAAAGAAGAAAAGTGAGGAGAAGCTTCTTTGCTTGTTGTTGGATTGGAGCATAGTTTTTTTTCCTCAACTGCACAGAAAAGAAGAGAGAAAGATGGGAAGTGGGTGGGACTGTCTTTGAATAATTGAAATTGGACTAATTTAAAGGTTGCATCAAAGTGAGAGAAGCTGAAGATGACCCTGCCTTTTGAAGTTTTTAGTTATGTTATGGCAAAATGTTTATTATATAATAGAGGGTGGAGAGAGCACGAATTGATGGTGAAAAATGAGGAAGAGAATCTTGTGTTTTTAAGACTGAAGATGACAAGGTAGAACACGGACCAGGGAACATTTTTCTGCATAATTTAGTTGTTTAAGTAGGTGGGGACTAATGAATAAAAAACATACATATAAAAATAAGAAGAAACTAGTTATCATGTTTTATTTTTTCTAGGGGAAAGATAAAGTGTCTCCTCTAATCTAATGGGTCATGAATTAATCTTGCACTGTGTGGTGAACCCAACAAAATTTTACGCATAATTTTTTTATTAAATAAATTATTCCAATCTAATAATTTTAATATACATGCATTTTGAGTGTAAAAATTATTTATTATAAAAGTTAACAAATTTAACTTACATCTAATATTTATAATTGAATGGGTGGAAAAAGTCTACTAGAATGTCAACAATTTTTTTATAACACTAAAAAATATTTACAATATCAGCACATATATTATTTTGGAAAATTTTACATCTACACTCATTTTTAAAATGTAAGGATAGATGAAAGGAAAAGAGAGATTGGGAGAAAATTTAAATAGAGAGAAAATAATAGATGCAATGATATAATAAAAATAAAGATATAGTAGAGAAAATATGATAAAAAAAAGAAATAGAAGAGAAGTTGAGTGTAAGATAAGAATGTCAGTGTTATCTATTCTTTTAAGTAATTATCAGAGGCTTTAAAAGAGAGAAGGTTGGCTTTTTTTTTATATATATATATATATATATAAGATGTGGCAGATGAAGTTATCAGGCATAAAATTAATAGCGGTGCACAATTTGAAGATAGAGTTCAGTTTTTATTCTTCTTGGTTACATAAGAAAAAAGAAGTATATGATGTAATGTAATGACTTTGAATAAAAAAATACGAATGCTTGTGTAATGTCTGCACAAAAATTCTGAGATCTTTAAAAGGGGTTTGGAACGTCAAAAAGAAAAATTAAATTTCAACATTTTTTCTCTCTTATGTTATGGGAAAGAAAACTATGAAAATAATTATGGTGAAGCTATGAATGTTTATGCAAAATCTATTGAATTATTTTTGCATTATTCTCTCAAGACATACGAAAAATTATGAGGGAAGGATCATGAGAAGTTTAAATCCAGCAAAATCAACACCGAATATTCGATTGGCTTTGCAGTTTGGTGACCATACAACCAATTCCTTCAAACCATATGCTTGTTTCATATAATTGACTCAATTAATAAATCTTATTTTGCATATATATTTAAGTTTTAAAACGTTCGAATTCAATTAAAATTTTATATATAAATAACTGAATTTTATTTATTTAAATAATGAAATCTATTTTACCTCTTTAAATAATGATAAAATGATTTTTTATATATTTGTAAACTTAAATTAATTACATCTATAAGTGAATAAACAATGACTATGTTACTTTTGGATTTTGATTGAGGCTTCTTAAGGTGTACTTAATTAACAACTACATATATAATATCACCAGTAAGTACAATTAACTTTAAAGTGGAGTTAACCCTTTTACGTAAATATTACATGGGTGTTAAGCTAGTTAGGGTTTAAATACAGCGAAAAAAAAAGCTAGTTAGGGTTTAAAAAATACGTCCTTCCGAACAAGAAGAAATAGCACAGCAAACCCATGACAATTTTAATTTAGTATAGATGGAAAGGTTGCTTAAATTTAGCTTGCGTAAAATTACGATGTCTTTTAAAAACAAATGTATAATAATATGTATATATTTGTTTTGTATTAATATTTTTATTAAATGATTAAATTTAAAAATAAATCACCGTAAATCAATTCAAATATTTCAATTTATAGTATAGTGATATATACTTTTTATATTTATCTATCTATTACATCATTTATTCCATTTCATACATCCTTTTCTTTTTTTTCCTCTGAATTATAAAATTTATTACACCGTTTACTATAGAAATAACATTTCTCATAATTTAATACTACGCTAATAAAATACGTTAATAACCTAGATGGTCCCAAATTCTTGTTTGTGGTTAAAGGACTAAGTCTATCATGACACGTGGAGTGCGATTCCGTATCAGAATGGAGCCTACAAACTACCTGAAAAAATGGACATCAATCATCCATTGATCTCCAACCATGTTTTCTTTAATGTGCATTAAAATATCTTATTGTTGATAGTTTAAAGATAATTTTTAATTATAAATACCATCAAAATAAATTTACTTTTACCATTTTTTATACAATTTTATTTTTTTATTGTCTTAAAGATAATATTAAAAATATTTTTTTATTAAAAATACGATAAGGAGACATTAATAATATTTGATATTGTATTTTAGAAAAAACATTATGGTTATTTTTTCAATCATTACTTTCTAAAATAATGAAACCCGTTTATAAATACATCCAAAAATTAAACATTGGTCAATATGTTTAAAAATTCAACTACTCTTATTTATTAATTATATCAGACTTCATTAGCTCCTATACATTTGCCATTGTTATTTGAGAAAATAATTAGAAAGTATAGAAACACAATTTATTTTTAGAGATTAACCTTGATATACACTATATGTCATCAATCATAAATTATTGTAAATATAATTTTTAAAATATTTTTTTTAAATTAACAAACTTATCATAAATGATAATTTTTTATTGGTCAATAATTTAAAATTATTTTATAATATCAATGCACACCTCATGTTTTCTCTTATTTTTAAGTGAAAATAAAATAACTATTATTTTTTATAGAATAAAACAACTATTATAATTACATTAACTTTTATACTAATGTTAATTAAGTGATCCACCATTTGAATTTTGATTAGCCATAAATGAATGATATTGAAAGGAAAATATGTAATGAAACTATACTCGGAAAAAAAACTCTATTAAACTACTGATAAAAATAGTAAATCTATTACTATTAATGAGTTTTTGTCTATTGGACTCGAAATCAGTCCCTTATGACATATAATTATTATTTAGAAATAAGTTAGTTGATGAAATAATTATTGTTTAGAAATAAATAAGAATATTATTGATTATTTGATTGCCAAAATTATTTCAAAGAGATAAGGTAAAATCAACTGATTGAAGATAAGTAACTGAAGATAAGTAATTAATGTGTTAAAGTTAAAGTTGAATTATTTAAATATTATCTAAATTTAATCTTTAGCATAAATAATTTTTAGTTAAATTTTAATTATTTTTTGGTCAAATTTTAGATTTATCAGGATTTCTTTTTTTGATATTAAGAAAAAAAGAATTAGATAACTAAATGGGTCATCATAAATAGATAAATAGAGGAGAGGGACGATAATAATGTGATGTATGATTTTGAATACTAAATTACAAAAACTTATGTAATAAGCTACCTCTTAGCTTTTAAAAAAAAGAAGCTACCTCTTAAGTCAGAATGATAAATATGCTTATGGAAGTTCTGTGAACTTTTACTAACGTTAATAATCACATGCTACAAAAATGTTGTTCGAGTTAAATGGGGTTGCCATTTTTTAAAAATATATATATAATCACCAATTGAAAATATTTATTCAGAATAATTCACTTATGATTTTAAGCATATGGTTATAATTATAGGTTTATCTTTATATTGTTTTAATTTTTTATTCATAATTAGTTGGATTAGTTATAATTATATATGAATATGTTTGATTTAAAATGAATTTGAATGAATTTGAACTGTCAGTGTAAAATTAAAATACAAATGATTGTGGTTATAAATATGAGTTTAAGTGTTGATATGAGGGCAAACATTATAATATTTTACTAAGATCCTACCATTGTCATTTCTTATAAAATAAAATTTAACATTATAATGTATTATATATATGATCTTCAAGACTCAATTATTTTTACTGCAAATAGTAATTAATAATTTAAATTTTAATATACATATAGGTATTTATCATAAAATTCTTATTGCTTTTAATTCATAATTTTTAATTCAATTTTTTCATATGTTAAAAATTTAAAATATTTTATTACTTTATATATCCACAAATCAACATACATGAAATGCGTTGTAACTAGGAACTTTAATTTTAGATTGCTTGAAATATCATTTCACAATAATTATTTATATTACAACCTTACATAAGACATAATTATTTTTTATTTCTCTCATTTATTATATCTTAAAATCCATAATCTATCAGATATATAATCAACTACTATATATAATTGGAAAACAATAATTAATAATTGATTAAGTGCCTTCCAAAAAAACAATTAATAATTAATATATTATACTTTAATTTTAAATAGTTTTTAATACAACTATAAAAATTATTTCAATATTTATTATTTTATAAAAAAATTCATATACAATATTTTCCGTATATGACACAAATTACACACCCACTCTAGTATTTACAAATATCAAACCACAGATCATCAAAAACTTGAAAAGAATGAAGAAAGAGGACCATCGTGAAGTTATGAAGATTTTTTCAAAGTTTACAAAATATATACTTCTTTAATTAAAATCAGAATATTCATTATTAATATTTATTTTAAACTATTTTAAGACAAAAACAATAAATTATTAAATTAATATACTTACAAAAGAAAACTAATTACCGTGAAAGGGTTGAAAAATTGCTTCTACCAATCTTAGCTTATATACGGACCGCCCATTGATCTCCAACCACGTTATTTGATAAATGTTTATAAATGATTGCGACACTTTTGATTTTAAAATTAAATATATAAGTATTTCTTTATTTATCGATCATTAGTAATCTTAAAAATATAAATTATTGCACTTGTAAAACTATAAACAAACTATTAATACCAAATTAATTTAATAATTATTGCACTTATAAATAAATTTTTAGATATATATATATATATATATATATATATATATATATATATCAATTTAATTACTTAATAAAAGAAAATTATTGAAATAATAAAATATAATTTTAGTATTTAGTGTATATATATTTAAAAAACAAAATAATATTTTATAATTATTTAATTAAAAATAAAAGTATTTTCTTAAATCAAGCCTAGATTTATAATTAATGAGAATGAAAATCACTTTACATGTCACTTTCGATGACAAGCTTCCTTATATTTAGATTTTTGGCAGTTACTATCCTAGTACTTTTTTTTCTTTGGCAGAAAGCAGCTAACTAGTGACTAAACGTAATTGTAGATGTTTTTAGTACTATATTTTTTTTTTATAAATTCATAATTTTCATAAAAATATTCTTATTTATGAATTTATATTTTTTTAATGAAATTGTAATTTCTGATGAAACTTTTTAAAAATTTTCTTCGCAAGGCTTTCTTATAAGCAAAATAATATTAATGTTAGGAAAAATAAAATCACTGTAAAAGTTATGCAAATGCTGAGCAGCCAAAAAAAAAAAAACATGTTATACAATCAAATAAAACAGTATACCCCATATTAATCTTAACAACACCAACCACCCAATACAAAGCATGTTTGACAATTCCAAACCTTTACAGAATATGAAAAGGAAGCATCAAAACTCAGTTTCCTTGGGCAACAAAATTTATTTGTAATAATAATGGTACTGCTTCTTTTATCAAACTTGTGAGAGTTAAATCCTTGGGCAACAAAACTCAGTTTCCTTGTGAAATTTTCTGATACTAATATCTTCCTGAAAACTAAAAGCCTGTGATAGGTTGCAGGGTGATTTTCAAGTTAGATTCTTTAGCATCACAAGAGAGAAGTATGTGATATAACAACAAAATAACTTGCAAAAGTGCATTGTAATTTCTTACAGAAAATTTACTTATACAGACAAGGTCCATCTAGGCAAATACATACACAAGCTAGGAAGAATAGGTTATAGAAAACTTCTCAGGTTATCAAACAATACCTTCTTCTTGATAAACCAAAAATTTTTTGTTAGGAAGAAACAAGAAAAACAAAGATCTAATGCAGGATAACAGACATTCGGAAAAAATGCAACATTCTTCCAATTTCAAAGCACTAGTATGTTTGCCAATCAGATGCAAAGTAAACATAAAACAATCTTAATTTATAGCAGTCTAAAATTTTGGAACATATTAGCATACATTGGCTCAAAGTTACTTAACAGTCTATATGAATCAATCAACTGAAGCTACACCTACTGAAATCAACACCAACAATTTTGCTGCGACACACCTCATAAACAAGAGATGGTGCTTCATGTTGTGTCCTCCTAGAGAGGCACTTCAAGGCAAGTCAGTTTTTAGGTGGGAAAAAAGAGGATTGAGAAGTGTAACACACACCATCAACCCACGCCCTTGACTTAAATTTGGAGCATGTTGTCCCTCATTGAAAGTTTCATATATGGGAAGTGCAATGTTTGACTGACTTTTGAGCAAACTCTTTAAATGATTCTTGTGCATCAATTGTTCTGAAAAAGTAAAAAAAAAAAAAAACCTCATGTGAATAATCCATGATGTTAGAGATCACTTTGTGTGTTTAACATAGATGCATACCCCAAATCTCCCAATGAAAAAAAGTGTTTACGATAGTAAACATGAGCAAAGGCAAAGCATGAATATCAATTATCAAGTTATCAAGCATTTAGAAGTCAAAATACAACATTTGCAATGCAAATTGCCAAATACAACGCTGCTTAGTAAAATTATAAGAATTTGTTTAAAAGAATCATGCTTTGGAAACTAACTATCAACTTAAAAGCTTGACGAGCAGTTTGACTAAATGTGAAATTTAATTTATTATTTGCAAACCCACTTTCTCCGAAACAAATATAAAATATTTCCAAAATAAGCTATAATCCAAACATTCAAAATATTTTTTCTCTGTAAACACTCCAGAACAACAGAATAAAAAAGTAAAGGGAAATAAAATAAACTTTCCCATGAGTTAAAATTAGTTTATACATGAATTAAAATCAGTTTAGACTGGACCCTAAATAAAATCAGCTTTTGATGAAGCTTCTCTCATTTAGCTTCTTTAAAAAAATTGATTTTAACTTGTGAATAAGCTAATCTTGATTTATGAAATAAGTTTTTCTTTTCTTTTATTTTTTGTGCTTTCTGTTCTTACAAGTATAAGTATTTCCAGAAAAGCTTATCCAAACACGATCTAACTTTTAATCAAAATTAATTTTGCAAAAACTCAGCTCAACAATAATGATATTGTGATGATACAAAAAACTTTCAACAAATACTTAGAAATATTTTATGGCATACGAGCAGAAGGTTGAACGGGAAGAGATAAAGGAGATGATTGAGGAGAAGATGAAGCCATGCAAGGGTGAGTGAGTGAGAAGACAATGTAAAAGGAGAAGTTTCTCACGAAAGTTTTCTGATAACTGCCGTGTCAGTGTCTTCATGTTTTTCTTGTTTCTCTTTTTGGTGCATGAAGCCATGAACCCCTCTACTCGTACCATGAGAATGGGAAGATTCAAAAATAAATAAAAATACTACTTTTTTTATAAACAAAATGCTGATTATACTTATTTTACTATCTAATAAGTGTTACTTTAAATCAAATACTTAATATATTGAAATTAAGAAATACGCCACGCGGAACAAGATTGCTAATTATCAAAAACTTATTTAATTTCAAGAATTGCACGATGATATCTTCTTTCTATTGAATTTAATTTAATAATATCTCTAATTATTAGCAATATTATTTTGAATTTAACTATTATATTTTAATGTTATAAATCCGATTTATAAACTAGCCTAAAAAAATGGTTCAACAATATAGAAAAACCAATTCCGCTCTTAAAACCGATTTAAAATTAGTTCTGCACTAAATTGGTTTAGAATCGATCTAAAACCGGTTCACCAAAAATCAAACTATTTTGTCAAATAAATTAAAAACCAAACCATAAAAATTGTTCAATGTGGTTTGGTTTACCAAAACATGCACAACTCTATTTGTTAGTATCACTAAAACCAAAATAATAGGCTTAACACAAAAAATTGATTTTAAAAAATTTAACTGGATAAAAGAAACCAAATTGTTAAAAAAAAATGGATTTCAAGCCGGTTCAAAACTAATTTTGTTTTAAAACTCGATTTAAAACCAGTTCAGTTTAAAATAAGTTTAAAACCAATTTAGAATTGGTTCAGTTCAAATATCAAACCATTTGTCTAATTCAAAAGAGTTTGGAGTAAAAGTTGATGACTAAATTCAATTTGATTTTAAAAACAAAAAAAAAAATCATGCACACTCCTAATTGAGATAAATTTATCTTAACTTTTACCCCATTCAAAATTTTAATAAGTACATTTATTTAAGTTCAAATCCAACCAATAATATATGACACCATTAGGTAAACATAAAAATCAATTTTAACATGATATAATATAAAGTTTGAACCCAAAACATGTAAGACCTGGGCTTAACAAACAAAACCGGCCACTAAAGAAGGATTTTAACAACAGTTCCTAAATTTTAACCAGGAACTACGGTTTTCTCTCGATGAACTTTAGTCTTAAGAGTTTGCAACATACACAAGAATTCCATCACACTTTACATTTCTCTACTGTGCCACCTATAAAGAAGGGACTTTGTTCATGGGAGCTGCCGTACAAGGAGCGACCTGAATCATGGGAGCTGCAATGCAAGGTGGGACTTGGTTCATGGGAGCTGCAGTGCGAGGAGGGACTTGGTTCATGGGAGCTGCAGTACGAGCATAAAGTTGGTTCATGGAGGGACTTGGCTCATGGGAACTGCAGTAAAAGGAGGAACTTGGTTCATGGGTACTGCAGAACAAGGAGGGACTTGATTAATGAGAACTGCAGTACAAGGAGGGACTTGGTTCAGAGAAACTGCAGTAATTGGTAACCTGCAAATTTTCACAACAGAACAATCAATTAATCACAAGACACGTCCACAGCAGAAGAAAAAAACTAGCTTTGCCTCCCAAACAAGCAAATACATGTACATATCTATCCAGCTTAAATCATGTCACATTATAAATCCACCAAAACAAGTATTACATATAACGTCCCTCACTACATAATACAAACACAAACTTCTTTTATCCAGGTACAAGCTTTGGCATTTCACCAATGAAACAAAGATGATCTCAACAGATTGTAAGATGAAATGCATGTTCCTTCCTTCCTCTTCTTAAATGGCTTGTTGCGCTTTGGCCCCACGTCATGCACTGCATGCTCATAGAAATCACCATTTGCAAATCCTGGTCCTTTCCTCGATCTCCCATTCCCAAACAGATCAAAACATTCAGTCCCAAACCAGAGATAAACAAACCCTAGAAAATTATCCTTGGGCTTCATTTCTCAGCAATTGAGCATCGAAGCTTTTGGATTCAACTCCTTTGTGAAATCAAACTTTGATTGCAGAACAGATAGCGGCAAGGTAAAGTGAGATAGCATTGGAGGGGAAGTGTGGTCAAGGGAGAGGGGGGCTATCAAATGTCAATTTTTTGTATATGAAATCGAATTTTGGTTCGTTTTATGATTTTCAAATTTTTGTTTGATGCTGGTGCAACAAAGTGTATTAGAATTGTAGAATTAATGGGAATTGTTATGGAGATGATAGAAGTTCACAGTTTGAAATTTCTCAAATCAAAGAGAAGCATTTTTTCTTCTCTTTATGACTGGACGAATCATCTGAGTTTGGCACTAAAACAAAAATAGAATATCTTTATGTCACTATGATCTATGTTGGAAGTCTGCTAGGAAGAAAGATGTAAACCCGTGAAGGCACTCAAATATCAGAGGGTAAAAGTGCTAGGTTGGTTCCAGGCATGACACTAAAAATGTAAAGATCAAAAAAGGAGGCAGCAGATAACATTATGTAGGAATCTCGGGGAATTCAAAATGTGAGTCGACGTCTTTTAACTTGTTCTGTTTTGTGTTAATTTGAAGTAATTATAACAGAATCTCAGAGTGGAGGACAAGTATCAAAATGCCAAAGGGATAAATTTGTGTAGGAGAGCTTTGTGCAGTATTCAGAACCAGTCAAGTGTGGCAATTGCAGCTATGTTACTGGTTTTTGTATATGACCATGTGAGGGTTAGGGGGCCTTTATGTATTTTCTGTAGCTAGGGGGAGTGGCATTGTGCGAGGGGGCAAAGAATTGGATCTGTAAAGGGGTAGTTTACTATGTGCTAACTGAAAGAAGTTTTATTCCATTCTTGTGTGATGTAAACATCATAATTAATGAAAAAGCTTGATTGCTTCCATTCTCTACTTCCATTCAACATAATTTCAACATTTAATCATATTGTAGAAACATGTGGTAATTATAAACTTGGACTCTCAAACTGAGAATAGTTTATGATAAAATAAGAACTACTCTCGTGAACACTAACAAGCTTCCCAAAAAGAATATCACATCTAAGCACTAACAAGCTTCATACTAACAATATTCAGGGACACAATTTGTAAAACCCAAAAAGCATAAAACACCAAATCTCTTCCTCACGTGCACTAACACCACTCAAAACGTGATGTCACTTCTACAAAACTGCATATATCCACACATAAAAATATCCCTGACATACATCCAAACCAGAACCACAAAACTGCATAAAAATCCTCAACACGTAAACACACCGGGTTCTTATCCTCCTCTCAAACCCTCCAATATCACAAACTAAAACCAGCAACAACCTTACTGTATATATTATTAATATTCATTGCAAGTTCACCTCACTGGGAATTGACTAAAACAAAGCATTAACAATTTAACATTCATCTGAACAATGCAAACTTCAGAAATTATGGATAGACAAGGGAAACATGTAGAATAAATGCTAAATAATTATTTTGTTTGCAGAGACAGTTACTCAGTAACATAAATGAGGGGGAGAAAAGACTCAAGAAAATAAATAGCAAAGGAAGCAAAAGAAACACCAAAAAATAACAGATATGAGATTGTAGAAACTTACGGCGGAGTCTCCAACCGTAACTTCTTATTATTAGACTTCTTCTTGTTCTTTTTCCGCTTTTTTGAAGTTGAACTATTATCAATGGAATGTTCTGAACCTGGTTGCAAAGACACATTATTGGCTTCAAGGGAAGATTCTTGTTTTATCATTTGGAGTTCTTGACATGTGGAAAGCATCTTAGAAGACTCAGGAAATTCAACTTTAGCTTCAATATTCTTATTATTATTATTATTATCAAGCACGGAAGCTGTAACTCCTGTATCTCTATGACCCAGTGTAACAGAGATCTGTCCTGTATTTGTTGTGGATAACACTGCACTAGGCTGTAACAGAGGTGGTCCCTTTCCTTTGATTGCATCATAAAATGTAGACTTTGACTTAATAATCTCAATGAGTGTAGTTCCTGAGGTAGAATCACCTGCATTAAATGGTCATTTAGTAGATAAGCACATTGCTACCTAAAAAAGCTATTGTAATAAAGCATACACATAAGCATACCCATAATGGAAAGAATAGCAGCCTTTGTGGCTGACTGCTCAGCTTCCTTTTTTGTTCTAGCTGGATCACCGGTGTAACTTGTACCATTGAAAACTAAAGAAGTTTTAAAAACACGAAGCACCCCTCCTAGCTGTTCCTGAACGGTGTCATATGTAGGTTGCACATGCAGTTTATCAGCATACTCATTCATGATAGACTTGGAAAATGGAGAAATCTGGAAGACGATAACAAGAGTCAACATTTTACATAAAGATAACATTGAATGATAATACCAAACCAAACCAAAATGAAGCAATAACAAATAATTAAGAATTAATGCTATTTCACCAGCAATTTATTTTTTATAAGTTGGCAATGAATTGTTTCAACAGTAATAAGCACTTAATATTAAATCGCTTTTCCAAGACAAAAATTTAAGAATGATTACTTCAAGCTATACAGGATTAGTTTAAATCATTAACAAAGATAAGGAAGGATCTACACTCTAGTTCCATTGGCAACAAAAATTATTTGTTGTAATGATACTTCTTTTGGATCAAACTTGCATGGTTATCTGATACTGTTACCTTACCTGCTGAGAACCAAGAACCTCTGCAACATGATACAAGATGATCTTCAACCAGTGTTGTTAAATAGCAGAATGGCATGGCAGATTTTTTGCCAACCACCATAGGCAATTTGTGAAGGGAAGCCCGCCATAAGGCGCAATGGCGTGTTTATATAGTGGAATTTCAGCCTTCCACCATGTTCTGCCATTAATAACAATGTCCTCAACTAAGATTCTCTATCATTACAAGAGATATATATCCAATAAAAATATAACATTGCACAACTTAATTTATTATAGAAAATCTATTCAAATAGAGAAGATCCAACTTAACATATATGTACACTAACTGAAAAATATCCCAGGTCATTAGACAAAACGTTTTTCTATCTAATAGACAACAATATTTTGTTAGAACAAACATGAGAAACTACATTACATCTAAGGGAAGATAGCAGACATTTTCACAAAAATGAAACAAATTATTCTAATTACTACAAAGCACTAGGATGTTTGCCCACCAGATGAAAAGTAAGCATAAAACAAGCCTAACATATAGGCAGAGTTCAGTGTCTAGACTATAGAAAATTATTATTAACAAAAATTACCTCAAAATTACTTAACAATTCTAACATGGTCAATCAAATCGAAATTGCACCTACTGAAAAATTGAGAACAACAAATTTTAACACACCTGCTGATTGACAAGAGAGAGTCCTTCATCTCTGGTCCTCTGAAGCATACCTTCCAAAGCAACTCTAGCAGCATCCTGTTCAGCAGCTTTTTTCTGGGAAAATGTGGATTGGGAAGCGTAACCCATCTCAGTCACCCACACAGTCGACCTAAACTTTGGAACATGATCCTGTCCCTCCCTCATTAACAGTCTGATACACAGGAAATTTAATGCCTGACCTTGAAGTAAACTCTTGTAAACGATTTTTGTACATCAAGTGTGCTGGAAAATCCCATGAGAGCAATTCAGATCATTAGCGATCTCTTTATGCATTATACATAGACACGGGTAAAAGACTCTGAATAAAAAATGTGTGACGATAGCAAACAACTAAACATAAACATGTGCAAAGTAAGCATATCAGTTAACTTATCAAACATGCAAACACAACAATGGTAACATGATTCTAAATTTGGGTTGTGGTTTCACCACAGTCCTTGACATTGCAGAAAATTGTGAAAAAATGCAGCTGATGCAACCAATTGCGGTAAGTTGAAAAACCTTCCGGTTGCAGATGGCAATTCAGAACCATGATATGTAAGGTAAGGAAAACAACCAAATACATTCCACAATAATGCTGCAAACAAAAATTATAAAAATCATTTAAAAATAATAATCATGCTTATGAGTTAACTAATTCACTTTAAATTTTACCAAACATTTTTCAACGTGGTTTTAAGGAAAGGGTGTCCATGACAGCTATATCCGCTGCAACATCAAGGTTTTGAGCTCGATTGCAACTGCAGCCGCATTTACCCACAATTTCCAGCAAACACAATTTAAAACCTTGTTTTTAAATTCTTTTGTTTTTCTTTTTTTGAACGGCAAAAGAAATTTTATTGAGACCAACTAATACGAAAGCACAAGACTGTATTAGAAAAATTACAAAAGCAAGGAAGGCTCTGTAAAAACATGGCAGCCATATCCTCCACAAAGTCTCACCAGAACTCAAAAAGCAAAGGCTATGAAACGTTTTTCACTACTTCACTTCCTAATGAAGCACAAAGCCATGAGCCTAATTAAAACCCACAATTTCGAGTATCGAAAACCTATGGAAATGGAATCCACCACACACAAAAATACCACTGCTGTTGCTGATTCTGACAGAGTTTCCGCAAACCATCCTATCCATTTTGAGTCAAAACTATATATATATATAAAAAAAAAACATTCAAAATCAAATGCAGCAGAAGAATAACAATAATACGGTTGGTTTCGATGCTAGTATGTTGAAGAAATGAAGGACTTACGAGGAGGGTGAGAATGAACGGGAGCAGGAACTGGAGGTGGAGGCTCAGAAGAAGACGAAGCCATGGAGTTCCTCACTGGCTAGTGTTGAGAGAGGAAAATTAAAGGGTAAGAATTGTGCTGTACCCTTTTATAGATTCACCGGTCAATCAATTCAAGAGGTTCCACTCACTGGTAACTGCTAAGTTCATTTAAAATGCAGGAAATCTATTCTTTCTTAGAATAGCATTAAAACATGGTTCAATTTTGTTTTTTTATTCAGGGATTGATTGTTCTTATTGACTAGTATTCAAAATATTATAACTTCTTTATTTTTTTTCTAATTTTATCCTATATTAATTTTATTGATTTTGTGATTTTTTTTACTAAGTTTATTAATTTTTTTAAAAATCATTACTATTTATTATCCCATAGTCAAAATTAATGCAGGAAGTGAAGATATTTTTAGTAAAATTGTTTCAATAAATAATTTGTTTATTGCTACTCCTAATCCGTGTTAAATATTATACATTTTGAAATACAGGGAGTAAATCCTTATTACATTTCATTCCAAAAAAATAAACCCTTACTACACAAGAATGATAAAACCATATGTTATTAGCCACTTGTAATAAAAAAAAATGTTATTAACCATGTAGTAAAATTTCAGAGTGAGTCATTATGGCATAAAAACTTTTGTCATAAATTTTTAAAATTCAATAAGTTATTATCTTTTGAATATATATATATATGTCGAAAATTACTTACACAATTTTAGTATTAATTTTCACGGAAAAAAATGTCACTAATCATATTTAGAAATTTTCTCTCAATCATTTTTTTTTACTATTTACAAGATGCAAATTTGATATTTTACTTAAATGAAATTGATTTTTTCATTAAAAAATTATATATATTTTTTAGATTGTTATACCAATATTGATTAGAATACCAAAATAATTAAATATATTTGATTATGTTTACAATAATTTATTTTGTTTTTAAAAATATAATTTTTTTTATTTTATGATTTATTTATTTATTAATTTTATGTATTATATTATAATCATGTTGTGTCTTATCCTTTTTAAAACTTATCAATTTTTTGTTTTCATAGTATTAGTGTGAATTATTCATCAACTAATTATATTAATGATCAATCTTCATCTATTCAACTTGATTTGTTACCTTTTGTGAAATCTCTCATTCTAATCACATATTTCTTATTTACAAGACTAGAATATGAAATCGTATATAAGGGGATCGACTTTCCATTTTAGATTAAATTAAAAAAATGAAAAAGATTAAAAACTAAAATTATGAATTTTATTTTAAAAAAAAAAACTATCCAAACAATTTTTTTACACTAGTTTTGAACTATTTTTTTGTTATCAATGTTAGAATGGTTTGACTTTCCTAAGAACTTATCATCTATCTTATACAAACAAGGTCCAAATGATGCTGAGGTGAACATGACAGCGTTAATGTGTCGCAATGTCAAGCACTCTCATTCCCGTCCAAAAACGTCATTGTCATGGTGCATTTATTAGTTTTCGTCTTTTGCGTTTTTTTTCTCCGGTTACCGATACATGTATGTTTTCAAGGACATTTATTACGCTTTTGAAATGACTGTTGCATTTATTAGTTTTCGTCTTTTGCATTTTTTTTGCTTGAGGCATGTATGTTTCCAAGACCGCCATTTCGAATTCCCTTCTATGACGAGTATCACTTTTCAATTTTTCCCCATTTTTATTTTCCTCCTCTGATGACTCACAGTACACTTCCATTTTCATTTTGGATGTCAACGAGAACCCATATAGAAGCTGAGCACTATGTATCCCCTCCCTTAATTACAGGTTCATTTTCTATACCAACATATTGTGTTTTATTGATTTGTTGGTTGTAATGGTGCTTAGTTTTTGTTTTTATGCCATTTTCAGCTTAGTTTTGCATCATTATCTATATTTTTTTAGTTGTCGAAACCTAAATGGTTAAATCTTTTTGTTGTGGTGCGTTGGTTTGTTAACTTGACAGTGTTTATTGTTTCCTATACCAAGTTTTTTGTGCTTGCGTCATATGTTTGTTGGAATGGTTGGTTATTTTTGTTTTGAAAGCATTTTCACATTAGATATGCATCATTTGGTACTTATTCATGACAATCAAGGCAATCCAAAAAATACTACCATTAATGTAGTATATAAAGAAGTATTTGCAAACTTATAAACAAGGTATGTTTCCAAAATTCTTATTGTTACATATGCATTATCATTACTCAATTTCATTTTCTATCAAACTATATAGTAACATATCCTATGTTTCGTGCCTACAACATTATTCATTGACTTGATTTTGAACATATCAATTTCTAATCATAGAATTACAATACACTACATATTTTACTTTATCGTTACTTTATTTGATTTAATAGCTTTATTTCTTTATGATGCAGGAGAACAAAAACAAGAAATGCTGCAAATTTGTTATTAGGTCACAACCACTAAAGCATATTCACATCAATTTACCCCTTTTATGTTAGTATTGTATATAGTAGCAACATTCTATTTGAGATTTTTAAATTTACAGTAATCTTAATTGTATATGAAATCAATACATTCATTTATGTTCACTTTGTAGTCTCTCATTCACTACAACAACATGTAACTCATGATAATCACAATAATACCATCCAAAACTATCTACAATTGCATCAAGTTAGTTTCATATTCATTCTGTATTTAATGATTTTATTCTATCGATACATCAACAATATTATCATCCTAATTAATAGGATTATAAAATTGTATACATGTAGTAATATTTTATATTTATCATTATTCAAATGGCGCGTATTAGCCCGTGCCGATGCACGGGCGCCTATCTAATTTTCTAGAATAATATATCTCTTATTTTCATCTCAATCCAACCCATTTTGGGATGTACATATGTCATTATTCTTTCAGATTTTATAAACTTTTCTATGATATGCATTATTTCTATACAATTTTTGGATTAAAATAAGTGATAAGCTGGAATAGCTCAGTTGGTTAGAGCGTGTGGCTGTTAACCACAAGGTCGGAGGTTCAAACCCTCCTTCTAGCGTTTTCTCATTTTTCATTTATTTTAAATTTTTCAACTGTTTCGTCAAAAGAGAAAAAGTAAAATGTTAAAAACGTGAGCGGCAGGATTCGAACCTGCGCGGGCAGAGCCCACATGATTTCTAGTCATGCCCGATAACCACTCCGGCACGCCCACCTTTGCTGATAACGTTCTTCCATATTAAATTATACTTCTATCATAAAAATTCAGAAAAACATGAATGAAATATACTACTAACATGATAGAATGGTGATGAGGGATAGGAAGTTATAAAGTGATTTGATGGTTAAGGTGAGAAGTTTTTAAGAGTTGGAATGATAAAAATGTCATGAGTTTGAATTCTCTCACTATATAATATACTTTTGGTGATGAAGAAGCTTAAGAGTTGAAACGATAAAGATATTATATATTTGAATTTTCTCACAAACATAACATACTAATTGCTAAAATCTTCGGATTATAAAATAAGCGATCAAGGATCAACTTGATGATTTCTTTTTTTTTTTTAAAAAAAAAATCAAAATCCAGAGTTATGTTAAGGCAAATTGAAAAGGGCAACCTCAACTAGATTCATCAACAACTAAAACAACATATTCTACTATATTAATGATAAAAAAAATAAAGATCATCGGAGATAAACAGTCAAAATTCATGTATAATCATTTGAACCTAAAGCAAAGAATATCATATTTATTCCTAAAAAAATTATTCTAAAATAAAAGATGAAAAAGAATCTCACCAAACTAACTCATTGGTGATAACACCATGAGAGACAAATATAATTACACAAAAGTTACCCTCACAATAAATGTGAAAAATAAAGAAAAACATAAAATGAGTTAGATTTATATAATTTAACCATCTATTTTTAGGTCTCCAAGACTCCACTTTGGACGATTTGAAAGCTTGGATAACAAGCATCACATCACATTCTATCAAAACCTTTCTTTCTCCTTGTATCAAAAGTTGTCTCAATAGCTACCATAATCCCAACTAACTCAACATGAAGAGCAAAAGAGTTACCAAGATTAAAGGAGAAACCACCCATAAAAGAAACTCTATAGTCCCTGAAAATACCCTCACAGACAACTGAACTCGAGGCACCCTTAGTTACCCCAACAGGGTTGCATTTCACCCATCCCCTTTTAACCATTTCATGGCCTAAAGTTAGTCGATACCATACATCCATTGTGTCACATTGAATAAAGTTAGTGGAATTGACAAATATTGTTTCATGCTTTGTCAAACTAATGTTGTTTTTTAGATGATGATGATGCATTTGAAATTAAATCAATATTGTTGCAGTATAAGTTTGAAGTAAAGTCTTACATAATGAGAATGTTGAATACCATATAAGTGAAGACAAGATTCATAAATGTGAACTTTAAAGTTTTAGATTAAAGTATCATGTCAGGTTTACTTATAATTGTTCACTGTCCATTTGTGTACATCTACATGATGTTTGTCCACCTTTGTTGCATAACAATTAGTATTAAAGTCAATGATGATTCAACTTGATGATCGACTCAAACAAGTAAAATGGTGACAACGGATCTATAGACATGAAGATCCTTAAGGTTTTGGATTAAAATATGATGTCAGATTCACTTATATGATTGTTCATGATCCATTAGTATAAATCTCCGCGGTATTTATCCCCTCATACGCTCACCAAATATACCAGCTATCCTTGCTCACTTTGGTGACAATTCAAATTCACTTTAATTAACAAAGGGATATCCCTTATCAGCTGGCTTAACTGAACAATGCCTTAGTTGTTGTAATTATCTTTTGGTATCCGAAAGAAAAAACAAAGTTCACTTTAAATATTACAGGGGTAATGAATTACTTTTACATGAGAATATTTTGGCACATACAAGTTCTAATATCATGGAGGCTTTTTTTCGTGGAAAAAAAATAGCGAATGGCATTGTATCTGCTAAATGCCAACGTAGATTACAGCTCAGACACCCTCACTACTATATATGATGAAGCGTGTAAATTAATACCAGACTGTTACTCATTGGAGAGGTGGCCTGAGACCAAGAGATTCTAGCACATTAATTCCATCTTAGTCATCGATATATGATTTTTGTTTTATCACTGTACATTCATATGCGCTAGAAGCATTTCATTATTAAGTGTTAACCTGTAATTAAGTGTATAATTGTATATTATATAATTTAAATTTGCCCGGTGTATTCAATAAATTAAACAATGGGAAAGCTAATGACAGCACTAATTGGTTGGTTTCAAAGATGTTTACATAATGTTTGAATGGGTTTGGAAGATATAGAAAATTCTGATCTTCTCCCTGATTAAGAGTTTCCAAGTTCATGGCAAGAAGGACACAATTAGACATTCTCCATGAGACAAGGAAAAGGAATTGCTAACTTAATTTTCAATGTCAGCTCTTGTTTTTCCCCCTTTGCCCCAAAATTGTTGTGTGTAGAACTAAACATGTGGATGATCTTCTTTGTGTCTACAAAAGATATACTTAACTGTATTTCATGAGCAGCCAGAAATAGTCCTGCACCGTATGAAAAAGATAACCCTAAAAAAATGAACATGATTAAACTGAGTTGACCACAAGAATTCCTTTTGGTTAAAAAAATTCAGTATGATGGAATCTGTTCGAGAGAATGTTGACTTTTTTTTTCTTTGCCAATAGCTAATTAATGCTAAGTGAATTGTTTAAACTTATAGAAAAGCTATCTTTTCGGTGTTGATCCGTGACAGTGGTGAATAGTGTTAAAGAGAGTTAAGTAATGTCAATAGAAATAAATAAAAGATTGGACATTAATTAATATATAATTGTATTTCATTTATTTTAATGTTTATAGAAATAAGTAAAAGATAAGGATCGACATAAATAATAGTATATGTTAATCTGTCATTTTATTTCGTTTATTTTAAAATTGATATATTAGAGAATATTTATTAAATATAAAAAATTATCTTATTTTCCCCTCTAATTAATACTAATTTCCCAAACATTCTTATTTGTTTGGTTTGGTTTCAAGATAAGAGAAAGTATACCTTGCTTTGATTTTTATAAGGAGAGAAGAAAAATATGAAAAATGCATTATATTCTTATAAATAATAATAGAGGATATGAGAGACAAAATAAAAGCTCAAATACAATTAATCTCTATAGTTCAAAAATATTATAAAGTACTTTTCCTCTTCTTCAAAATATCTCAACACTAGGACTACATTTAGTTTAGAAGAAAGAAATAAAGTAGAGATAATTTAAAAAATAAGAAATAAATTAACAATGAAATGATATGTTTTATTGTTTAATTTAAGAGAAATAAGTGAGATTATAAAATAGAAATAATATTGTGAAGTTATTTAGTATAAATGAGATAAGGAGGAGATAATTAAATAAAGACATCAAAAAATCAATTTTTTTTGTCTTAATATAATAGGATAACCAAAGAAAATCATTTTATCCCTTAAGAAGTAAGTAATAATACATTTTAAAATACATGAGATTAACGTGGATTTTCAAAGTAGTATTTTGTTGATTCTTTTCCTTATTTTTTTTTTACTTAATTATACTTTTGATCCCCTTATTATATTTAAACATTCAATTTGGTCTTCCAAGACACAATTGTAATCTTTTCATCAGATCCTCACTAACAGTGTTTGCAGTGTCAGGTGACATGGCTTGGGAGGTTAGATATGTGATCGTTGGCAACGCAATTAACTTCATCTTTCCCTTTTTATACCCAAACACGAAATTAGGGCTTTCCCCATTCCCAATTCTTCTTCTTCTACGCCTTGTTCTTACTTGGAAATGTCGTGGTTTGAAGGTTCTTCATCTGGTGACATTAAGGAAATCGTTCGGTGGTCGTGGTGTGAGCGGCGACGGTGCGAACAACAGTGGTGTCAGTGATAGAGCTCCACTGTCGCCTGTTTGCAATTGAAAGCAGTTGGTGGTTGTGCAAACAACGTTCACAACAGCCTCGGGAGAAGATTTTGGGGTTGTCCTAACTACAGGGTGAGGGTTTTATTGAAAGTGTTGTGTTGATCCCTATTTTTTTATGGCCATGGTTGATTTGTATTTGTGTTTTTGTTTGAGAAACAACGTGGGAGTGCGAGTGGCTGCAACTTCTTTCAATGGTGTCCAAATGACATTAATGACAAAGATCTTGTTATTGCCAGACAGAGGAGGAAGATTAACAACCTTGAAAGTTCATTGAAGGCAAAGGAAAAATGGCTGAAAATTTTCATTGTAATTTGTTGTGTTCTGTTAGTCATGATTGTTATACTCATTTGACTAAACATGGTTGTCAAAGGAGTTATCCATGGAAGGATTATGTATCTGTAATAGAGTTCCTTTTTACATTGTAATTTGTTTGGTTATGTTAGGTTGAAAATCATTTTTTACACATTCTGGTATCAATGAGATCACTTATTAATGTATTTGATTACACATTGTGATCCAATTTGGCAAACTACGTCATAATTTGAGTGAATCCACAAAGTAACATTGAATAAAAATACCAATAACACAACAAGCATCACAAAGCCATAATCAAATGTATTGAAACTTGTCAAAATACATTCCAAATGTATTTCAAAATACATACCAACTTGCCAAATACATTCCAAATGTATTCCCAGAAAAGTATAAATGTACTTAAACTGAACATAAAGATACTAATTAGTTTTCATTTAGACACTGTAATCCAAAAAAATAATTCTCATATCAATATTCAGTTTCATGGTTTCCACTGAGGTCTTCTTATTTGCAACTTTTGCCTCCTGGAGGAGGCCTTCTTTGGGGCAACTTTTCCACTGTGGCTTGTTTGTGGTGTTTTGGTGGGTTGTAGGGATTGATTAGTTTGGGTACTTTGAGGAGTTTGGATCTGTTGTGGAGGTTGAGTAGTTAGGGTTTGTTGAGGGGTTTGGGTTTGTTGTGGAGGTTGAGTAGTTTGGTTCTGCTGTGTGGGTTAGTTTGGGTTGCAGCCTTGCAGGGGCATTCTTGCATGTAGCTTTGTTTTGACCATATCGGTGACACCTACTACATTTTTTTGTCTCACCCCTCCTGGTTACCATGTCACTATCATTTTTCTTTTCCCTTGCTTCCAAATTACATTTTTTCTTCGGTCTTCCTGGCATTTTTTTCTTTGGTGGTGGGAGGACATCAGGCCAACATGTCCTTTCCCTTACATTTTCCCCGCCAACTGGATGAATTATTGGTGCATAAACTTGGAGGGATGTAGTCAGCTGGTTCATTGTTTCTGAACTTCATGGTAGCTATGACGTGGAAATACAAGATTTTAGTCAACAACCATTTTCTGCAATTGGATTCATTTGTATGCATATTAACTGAGAATTTGTCACCATTGTTGCAAATATGTATGACTTCAAACAATTCATCTCCAACAAAACTATATTGAACAACACATAATTATGTTAATGATAGTAACATAATTATCTTAGGCAGAGGACACGAATTAATACAGAATTATTACCTTGGAACCCACATATTACTATATGTAGATTCTTTCTGCAACCTCTTATTTATCTTAGGTAGAACAAATCCTTCAAATAGAGCTATTTTTTCTCTGTTTGTAGCCTACCTATTTAGCAAATACAATCTTATGTCTTTGAGCATTGTATAGATATGCTTTGCCCTAGCATCAACAATGACACTATCGAATGCTTCACTCATATTATTTAGAAGCATATTAGGCTTATTGTTACTAGTAAACCTGGATTTACTCCAAAACTTGCCCCAAAATGTAGAATTAGTACAAAATTTAACTAGTTCAGTAAATATTAACAAATTTACCTTGGTGGTTCCTGCATCAAATACTTATATCCATCAACATTTAGGGCTTTTATATCTCTCATCAACCTTTCCCGTTTTTGTGGATATGTTGCCTTTGCTGCTCTCCACATTAGATCTTTTAATTTTTTGTTGTTCTCATCAACATTCAGGGCTTCCATTTACATTTACCATCAACCCTTAAGCATATTGCCCTCCTTCTTTTTTTGTCATTTTTCTTCATCTTCATGTTTCTTCCTGAGCTGACTACATATGTAACAGCAACATCTTTCACTTGTTATTTGTCAAGAAAATAAGTTCCAGGCTCCCATTTGTAATCTGCCATTTTTGTAGGCTGTACAAAGGTGGGATACTTCATTTTTGGCTCCATTTCTTCATCACTCTCAATGTCAGTAGCAACATCCTCAAAATCATATTCAGAATCAGACAAGTCTCTAGCATATCCACCTTTTGCAATATTTAATGCCCCAAACAAATCATCATCTGATGTAGACACATCTGCTTCAAAAGTAGGTGCTGGCAGACTACTTCTCCCTATTGGTCTTCCTCTCTTCCTTTTCTTTTTTTCAGTAGCACCTACATGTTCACAGGCACAGATCCATCATCACCAACCACAAATCCATGTCCACCAGCCACAGATCCTTCATCACCATATCTTCCTCTTCAGAGTCATAAAAAATAACATTTCTGGCAATGTCATCACTCTCAGTGTCATTGTCCCTCTGGTTTTCTACTAAAATTTTCTTACCTTTGTCTTTATTGACATTAATTGAACCACAATTTCCACTATGATCTACTGGCCCGATGTTAGAATCTAACCAAAAGTTATCAGTAAATAAAGTTATAAAGTTACAAATAAAATAATAAACTAACCAAGTGTGCATAGTGTTGGTATTGACCTGGGCCATTGTCATCAACTTGGATACTATCATCAACAACTGCTCCATTTTCTGCTACTGGGCCATTGTTTTGTTGTCCTAGGCTATTGTCTGCTACTGGCCCAATGTTATTCTCTGCAAAATTACACAAATCTTAGCGATAAACATATCCATATTTAAATTAAATCACTCCTACATAGTCTTAATTTTTACCTTGATCAGCTGGAACACAATCTATACATTCAATGGCCTCTCCTACATAAATTGGATGCAACACATACAAATGGACATTTCCATGTTGGTTTGCTATGTTAATCGTCTGCATTGCCCCATTGTCATCTGTCAAAGGCCTCAGTCCAGCCTCCACCATGTCAACAATACTCAAAAACCACATTTCCCGAACTTCATAATTCAAATCCTTCAATATTCCAATCAATTCAAAATAGCTCCACCCGGGTCACAATTCTATGTCGACTCCAACCCATCATATGTTAGGTTTTGTCTATTAGTAAAAGTCCCCCTATAGTGAACCACTACATCAAAGTAACCATCCATAAAAAATGTAACAACTACATAAAGCACTAACTGTGTCACCAAAAGTCTTACTAATATTACCCATTTAATAATAACACATTAACAACATTTTACCAACCATATCTGACAACCAACAAATGCTAAATACAACATAATCAATTTTTTTAAAAAAAATTAGACAACCCCAGTAATCAACAGTGTTTTCAAAACTGTTACTCGACCAAAAATGTTCACTTTGACCAAAAAAATGTCAAGGAATCACTAACATGCAAAGTGGACCACAACAAATATAATATTCACATGGTCCCCATAAAAGGGGCACATTGACAAAAAACTAATACAATCTGTACCCATCAATGTATCACTGCACACTATTAAAGTAAACATGAAAATCTAATAACACGTAGCATTACCAAATAGAAAATAAACTAACCTTCTAATGTGCTTGAAACCCTACCAGCAACGAACCCTAACTGCCATGAACCCTAGCCACCATGAACCCAAAACACTTGAACCCTAATCACCTCCAACCCAAATTGCCATAGCCATATGTTTCCTCAGAGTTTCAATTTTCCAACAAAACCTCTCCAATTCATGTAGCCAAAAATGATATCGTCCTGTTTAAAAAAAATTATTCATATTAATATTAATTTTTATTATACACATCATTTATTAATTTTGTAAATTAATGTTTCAACGACATGTTGGCAACCTTATTGAATATTTAATTTAATTAATTGAGGGTACAATTGCGTGCTTTAAATTAATTGAGGGACCTTATTGAATATTTAATATAATTACGGAACTAAAATTACAATTAATCTTTTTTTTTCAATTGTTAGGAATAAAAAAGTATAAATTCGAGCGGAAGATATGAAAAATGACATTAAATTTGTTTTTAAGAAAGTATGTTGGATTAGTTTGTACGTGCAATACTTAACTTTATATTTTATGATGTTTTATCTAAAATGTTCCAGTTGCATGCACTCAAACCATTTGAACGTGACCATAAGTAAACTATTATGAATTCATGCATGAGACTTTTAGCTCGTAAGCTATGAAGTCCATTTATTAATAGTTTGTGTACAAGAAACCAATTCATGCTAAGGTTCAAAATATTCCACGTTACTTTCCCCTGCACATTTTCCAACTTAAAAAGAAAAAAAAAGGAATTCAGAAAATAAATGGAATTATATACAAAACCCACCATGCTTAATGTTCATAATAATGCCAATCAGTGCTATATCTTAGCCAGTTCAATAGCTAGTGCAGACAGCTACACAGAATGTTAACCTATATATAATAATATGGTACATAAATTGAATAGAGTATGAGTCCACGTGCTTAAGTTAATTATAAAAAGGAAGCATGTGAGAAGCTGCAACCCCAAGAGTAGCTCCAGCTTAATTCTTCATCAAAGTGAGAGTAACCAAAATGGGGAATCAAAGAGAGACGTGGGTTTGGCGAAGGATCCGGCGATCCTTGTGCTACTTAATTTGCTCTTCTTTTATATTCTCAATTGCATTCTCTTTTGCCAGCCAATTAACAATCCCAACATTAAGATAAATTAATTAATAAATTAAGAGAAAAAGGATAATATATTAATAATATAAATTTTTTTACATTGGTTTGAATCACAACTCATTATATAAGATAAATTTATCAATTTTTAAAATAATTATTTTAAAATAATTCAAATAATAATTTATAATTGAATGATAATACAAGACTGTCAATGCATAAATATTAAACTCTTAAATTAATTAACATTTTTAAAATTCTTAAATTAAGACACCAGTATTTTAGTATTATATTTTGATTTCTTGTTAAAGATTTCAGTTGACTACTATTACTCCATAAATCTCAATCAACACAAAATGGTGGTTGGTTTTTGAAGGCTATAAATAGGCCTTCTTCACTAGTTGTCATACTCATTATTCACCTTAACAAACATTATAGTTGCTTTTGCATTTGGGTTTCTTTTACCTCCTTAATGGCACTCTCTTTGACATCTAATGGGGTCAATGAGTACCAAAAATGTGTGGTTGAAGAGGAAGATGGCTCACAAAGTACTAATGGGCTCAGCAATGATTCAGCTTCAGCCATAACCCATTCTCCTCCTCTATGTAGCAATAGCAATGAGTATGTTCATAATAAGAGCACACATTACCAACTTGAAGAAGCAGAATCTCTGATTAACTTCAAAGCCAATGAGTACAACACCCTCATACAAGGTAGTGAATCTTTTCTTAGCGTTCAGAAGAGTTGGCTGTTCCCCAAAGAGAGTAATTTGCATGAAGGTTATAACCAATGGAACCATGCTATTAGTCCAAAAAGCACCACAGATATGCGCCTAGTGCAAAATTTCAGTTGCTTTGAAACTTCCGCTGGCTATAGTTCCATATTCAATGGTGCAAAAGAGAAGCAACATGGTGAAAGTTCATCATCTGGGTGGCTATACTCTGAACCAAATGTCCCTAGCGATAGCCTGCTTGAGTCAGCAGCACAAGAGTTGGTCTTGACAAAACGCTCTTCTATGGTATTTTATTGTTTCCTAATCAATACTTTTTTAGAATAAGTTCATAAGAACTTTATGAAATTATAATGGAAGATATTGAGGTCAGATTTGTGTTTATAGGGAGAGAATATGCAAGCTACCAATGCCAAGAAGCCATGCACAAGTGCGAGTAAAGCAGCAAAACCAAAGTTAAACCCATTCAAGGATCCTCAAAGTGTTGCTGCCAAGGTTTGCTTCAAACCTAAGTTAAATTGTATTTGATACATATGTACTAAGTTTTGTTTGCAAATTAAGAAAACTTAAAAATATGAGATTCAATGCTGATAGAATGTTTGTATGAATATATCACAGAATAGAAGAGAGAGAATAAGTGAGCGGCTTAAGATACTACAAGAACTGGTCCCCAACGGTTCCAAGGTAGGTTTTTTTAAACTAGATAGCAGAAAAAGTTGCTTTCTTTTGTACTTTCCTACATATGTTGCAGAGTTGAATTTCAACTCAACCAAACTCTATGAAATTTTACTAACTAGAATTATGATTTGGTTGATGAATTTTGCAGGTTGATTTGGTCACAATGTTGGAGAAAGCAATTAGTTATGTGAAGTTTCTTCAGTTGCAAGTGAAGGTGTGGAACTTGCAAACAGTGCACTACTTTTCTTCTTCTTTTGATAAGCAGTTTCTTAACTTGGTCCTATTTACAATTCTTTTGCATACTCAAATCTTCAGTTTCTTCAAACTAAAGCACATGGCTTAATTTGAATTGGAATCTCACATGTGGCATCTTTGTTCTCTACTGGTTCATTGTGAAGGTGTTGGCAGCTGATGAATTTTGGCCAGTCCAAGGTGGAAAAGCCCCAGACATTTCTCAAGTGAGACAAGCCATCGATGCTATTCTTTCATCTCAAAGATGAATTGCATAAAGATCATGGATCCAAGAAATAAGTGTCATCATAATTCATAATTCAAACACAACTTTGCTGAACAAGAAAAAACTTTGTTCTGGAAGTTGGTCGTTCTGAAGGGCATTTTAGTATTTCGGAATGCTTGAACTTTTATAAATTGTTAATACTAAGTCAAGATCTAACAGAAAATTTGAGCATCTTGTGTTAGCGTTTGTGTATATGCTGGGGCTGGAAATTAAACCTCGCCCGTCCCAGGATTTATTCACAAAATATCTAAGTGTCTACGTTCTGTACCGTTCTCTGTACTAGTGGCGATGGAAATAGGGCAAATAATAAATTAAAAATATAAATCATAGTCTTATTTGACTTTTCTCTCAATTGAATGTCATCAGAATGAGCTGCTACCATTTAATTTGGTATTACTTATGGTAGATGAAACATCTTGGAGGTTGGGGTATTTCTTATCATATTATATCATGTTATATAATATAATATATATATATATATAAAATGAGAATGAAAAATGATTTTGAAGTAACTTGATCCCTTTTCATATTTACTTCAAAGTTATTTTTTTATTTTTATTATTAATTTTTTAAAAATTTAATGATTGTAGTCATTAAGAATCTTATTTGTTATATTCTAAAAAAATGATGATGTATAAGTTGACTCCCCTCATGTGTCAGTTACTGTTCACACGGAAAACGGATAGCCCAAGTGCAGCAAATGATTATTGAGAGCATAAGTAATAAACCCACATGAATGTTTTTCTATTCCAACTTCCCCAAAGCCTCCGGTATCACAGCCGAACGAAGAGTTTTCTTCCCCAGCATAAATGGTTTATGGATGAGTTCTATTGGGGTAGTCGATTGGTTTATTACGAAATTAAGGATAAATAATAATAATAATAATAATAATAATAATAATAATAATAAAATATAGATGATAAATTTAGATGTTACTTTAAAAATTAATGCTATGCTTGGTACAAACATCCCAAAAAAAATGGGAGAAAGGAGGAAATGAGAGGAAAGAAATGATTCTAAAAATATAAATAAATTGAGTTATATCTGAATTATCTGGGATCAAGTAATTGAGTGTTCTATCAAATTTTTGTTAGTTTAATTAAAATAAATAATTTTAAATTTATGAATAAACTTGATTACTTAAATGAGGAAAGTTCAAATTTTAAAGTTGCATATATACATGCATAAAGTTCACTATTTATATGAAAACACTTTATTTACTAAATTATGAAAATAATATAATGTAACATTCAATTTTGGATTTTTGAATTTCATATTTTTCCATAAATCAAAATTTCCGACTTAGTCAAAATTTTATATTAAATCTAATATGATCATACAAAAACAACAACTAAAATTATCATAATAAGTAGCTACGCCCATTAAAAAATTGTATAATTAAACAAAAGATACTAACTTATAGAAAAGAGATTTAGTTTTTAAAATATATGATAACAATTTAACTGATAAGAATTTTTTTTATTTAGATATCATGTTTAAAGGTTTAAAAAAAATAATTGACCTTCAATTTTTATCAAAGCAAAATTTAATTTTTAACATGACAATAGTTATTTGTTTCAAACAATGAAATAATATTTTTTTTTATTAAAAATCGTTTAGAAAAATATAGAAAGGTCTTGAAAACTATTGAAAATGATGGTGGTATATTTTTTGAAAATGGTATAATCTTCATTAGTAAAAGAAACATCAAGAAGAGAGAAACAAAATATGAAATCTAATAAGAAATGCAAAGAGAATTGATTGTAACAATAAAAGAATGAGGAATTAAAACACTAGAATTTGACTTATTTAATTTTAAGCTTAATATCACTTTTGTCTATTATATTGTACAATTAGTTTATTAACTTAAATTTTTTGAAATAGTAGTTTAAGATAGTGGTGACTAAAGCCGCCACTATGTGTTTTTTTCCAGGCAAAAAACTCAAACACCACATCCTTCTCCCCCAACATGAAATCAAACAATCAAGCAATAAGATGTACAAAGTATAGTCTAAATTACTTTTTATGAACTAAGAAGTTTCAGAGAATAAAGATGACTGACAAACAGAAAATAAAAAAGGGTTGTGGGGATGATTGTGTGGATATGGGTTTTTGAGATGGGAGAACGGAATGGGTGACGGTGGAGGTATTGGCGGCGTCACAGTGGTGTTGGGGCTGCGTGGTTCAGATTCCTTGCTCCTTCACTGTCATTGGCGACAAGGGCCACCATGCTATGAAAACCTCAATGTCGCTCGCACACTCTTCCACTCCATGTTGCTCAGCAACACCGTTTCCCGGAACTCCATGGTTGTGTGTGTTTCTCTGTGTTAGTTGAGGAGGAAAGAGTTGGCTATGTGTGGGGTGACTTGTTGGGATAGTGAAAAAAAGAGATTGTCGAAGGTTACTTTTGGATAAGATTTTATATGACTGTGAAGATGAGCTCGTTTGGTTAATTAGAAGAAATGATGAAAACGAGACACTTTAAAAAACTTAAATTGGATAAATAAAACTTTTAAAATTTAAAAATATGATCATCAAGATATTTTAATTAACTTATAATTGTTTTTACTATCTAAAAAATTCATTTGAGTCTTCCATAAGCAGGTTTCTTTATAGTAATTTTTCAATTATTTTTAACTTTTTCTAAATGTTAGTTGAAATAACATTTTTTGAAAAATATTTCTAGTTTATAATATTTTTTTCACTAAAATATTTATTTATTTTTGTTGTTATTTTTAAAAAATAAATTATAATTTTATTATTTTTCTATTATTTTATATTTTTCAGTTATTTCAATAACTAATTTTATTAAACTAGTTAATTTTTTAACTTTTAATTTTTCAACTAGTTAAACATCATATGTGCAAACTTTCTTCTTTTCACAATCTTTATTACTTGAGTGAGTAATGTGTGTCAACGGACGAAGCTAAAGATGCCCGGCCGACATTGATAATCCACAAATTCACCACTTGTTTTGCTATAAATTTTAACATTTTATTGGATGAATGAAGTTGACAAAGATCCAACTCTAACCCACTTGGTTATGTTATAAAAACAATTTAATTAACTTATAGAATTAGAATCATTTGGAAAAAGGTTTTCAACTAGTTAATAGATGTAAATTTATATAAAAGACATGTTCGTGTGAGATTTTATATTTTCATTTTTTAGATAGAAGTGTATCTTTAAATAAATTCAATTTTAAGTTTTTTATTTAATTTTAATCTCTTATTATTTTTAAAGGATCAAATATATAAAATGAATAGCAGTTTGTTTGTTTTTTTCCCTTATAACAGAAGACTATCACGTTCATAAGAAAAATGACACGATTATATTCAATCATGCATACAAAAAAAATCAGCGTTGATCGTGGGATGCATCTTCATAATTTTTTGACTATATACACATAGAACAATCACTGCTTAGTAAAGTAGGAAGACTTCATCTTAAAGCCTAATTAATGTTTTCTAATAACATATCTAATATCTATCCTATTAATTTTTCCATTGCAGAGAAAGAGTTTCAACTTGAAATTCATTCATTTATGCTCCCTGTATAAGTGAAGAACTTTAGTTTAGCATCAACAACGTACAATTTAAAAAATTGTAACGAATTTCAAGTTGAATTCAAGAGTTTAAAAAAAGAGATAACTCAAATATAACCACAAAAATTTGAAAAACAAACAATAAAAATTAAAAGAAATGAAAACAAAAATTCAAAGTAAAATGCCAAAGAAAGGAAAGACTAGAAGACTAAAAATAAGAATAACACAAACCAACAGCACAAAATCCTTTCATGCTATCATATTCCCTATCATTAAAGCACATAATTAGTACTGGTAACCGTAATATCCTAATAAACTCAGATTTAAAATCCTTCTATATCTAGTCCAAAGCGAATGAATTTTGATCTCTATAAATTTGAGTTGTTTATGAAATATATATGATATGACAGTATATATAGTAGATACATACTTATAAGATAAGATACACACCAGTTTTGGACTTGCATGTAGTTAATTACATGCATCTAGTTCCATTGGTTTTAGCCTTAAACACGTTTGATATACTTTTTGATTCCATGATTTCTTCAACCCCTCTCGTGCCTTTGAGAACCTAATTGGTAACGAATGTGTTGTTATCTTGATGAGCTATGCATGCACATGAGTCTCCGTACAGTTTTATGCTTTACTCTGTCTAAACAAATAATTATATATCCTGTACATGTAGAGATTCACTCAGTCTAATTAAGTTGCATTTCAATAATTCTTTTTCCTACTATAGCTTCTTTGTTATTTTGTTTGGAATGAAGTGGGGAACCATGCATTAAGCACGTGTAACTTTTAATAATTAAGGATCACATGGGCAAGGGTAATCACATGCCCAAACCCACAAAAATCGGTGACACTATACTATACAATATACATTCCAATGAATAATGATTTGGGATTAAATAAGTCTTTCTGAAATTTAAAATGAACGAATAATTAATTGGTTAATTTATTATTCCTCTCATCACATATAATTCCTTCCCTTACTTGGACATAATCATTTCCCGGCCATATCCACTTGGACATTATCAATTTGCTTTTCAATGGTTGGCTTCATTTAAATTAATTTTGGGTACAATACAATGATATTAATTGTCACAATAAAAAAAAAAAAACTTTATGTACTCATTAGAGAAGTCAGGGAAAAAAAATAGAAGATTACTGCTTTGTAATTAGTTAGTCAGAAATAACGAACACTCATAAAAAAAAACTTAATTATGTGAAAAAAATTAATTTTTTATATTATATTTTAAAAAATAATATATAAAATTATAAAAATATAATAAATTAAAAAAAATTGAATTATTTTCAAATAAAACTTATATTAATACTATATTTTACACTAAATGTTCAAATGAACACTTGGGTCTTATGGTAAAAGAGTTTTTTTTTCTTGTTTTAAGGATCATGGTTATAGTTATTGCTTAACGTTTAAAACTTAACTAAAAATTAAGATAGTGTATTTTAAAATATAAGAGAACTCAAATAGTAAATTAAAAGATAGGAAGACCGATTTAGTATAACAAGGAACGAATTTTACAATTAAACCTTAAAAAAGTCTAAAATTAAATAGTGGAAGACTTAATCATGTAACTTTCACATTATTAACTCAACGTTCTAATCAACTAAACTAATAAGTCAATTATGTTATAAAATAATTAATATCGTTATGTATAACACTAAAATTTCTAATGTATATTTAATACACGTTTACATAAAAAATTTTGTGACAATTAATTTTATTTTAATATATTTAATTTACCAAAATGCATATGTAAATTTATATAATAAATTTTGTGACAATTAATTTTGTTTTAATATATTTAATTTACCAAAATTAATTGTCACAAAATTTATTATATAAATTTACATATGCATTAAATATATATTAAAAATTTTAGTGTTATATATAACAAAATTAATTATTTTATAACATAATTAACCTATTAACTCAATTGGTTAGAGTATTATTTTAATAATATGAAAGTCAATCGTATTTAAATATAATCCGTATTTACATACAGATTGGCAATACCAATCCATAAATTTATGGATTATGAATCCATAAATTTTTTAAGACTAATTTTAAAAATAACGAAAAAATGTTGAGTGTAAAAAAAAAAATTAGATGCATAAAGCAATTGTCTTATTTCTTGTTAGACAACAAATCAAGCCTCGTAAAAACTAGTACAATTTAACCCAACCTCCCACAGTCCCACCCCCCAATAGGGCACATATATAAATGATAAAACCCACACCAGTGCACCACACACACATTGGAAACTTAAAAAAAAAAAAAAAAAAAAAAAAAAACTACTTCATTTGGGAGGAAGAGGTCAAAGTACCTCGCTTCTAATTATACATCTGTTTTTAGTTGCAGGGAAAAACTAAATAATTCTAATTTCATTTTTTTCTTTCATAATTGCAGGTTCTATAACAGTGGCATCAGGTGGAGATTTTCGTTGCATGGCAAAATATTACAAATTTTATATTTTGTTGAATACTTTTCTATGAATTAATTATTATATGTAAAAATAAATGTCTCACGTATCATTTCGACTTTCGGGTTAGCAGAAGCACATGAATTGTGTGTTGCCAAAAAAAAAAATGAACTACGACTTGTCAATAATCCATAAATTCATATTTAAAATGATCACTTCACAAGCCAATTTCGCTGGGTTTTGATGGCTATAGGGATGCATATGTTTACATCACGCATGCACATCTTATAAATTTGACTCCTTAATTAGGCTACGATATAATAATATAATCGACCGACTTACATACATAATTATGGGTTCAAACGTAAGGAGAAATGACCCTATTCCTATTTTGTTTTATGCATGATTAAGGGGACTGTTTAAAAAATACGTGGTCACATGAACGTGAAACAATTGAATGGTATTGATCCAATATTTATTTATCGATACAATCACACAATTGCCAATGGGGGCTGCTATTTTTTGGTTTATGAATATGGACCCTCCGTGTAATTTAATATCTCGAGAAGAAAAAAGAAATAAAAAAAAAAGAAAACAAGAGAAATAAAGAAAAGTACAAAGAATCAAATAAGTGTTTGCAATATACGTACATAGACGTTGATATATCATTCCTTTTAGTATATATATCCTGACAGAGTAACATAGAGCACTTATCAACGTGCTAAAAGTAATTAATTGCCTTGTGTAACGTTGCTTGAACAAAGATTCCACATCTTTTGGCCTTTTATTTAGAAAATATAGTACTTTTGAATAATCCTAGAACCTGCATACATACAAACGGGATATGTCGTCGTAGATTAGCCATGTCGTTTCATTCATCCCTTCCTTGATTCCCTATTTTTTATCAACTAAAAGTCACAATGCCTCGTGTACTCACTTTAATTACTACTTTTTTTAATCAATATAAACATAATTATATTCTTTTCAAATCAATTTAAATAATATTTGCAAAATATACGAGATACTTGCTATTTTTCAATAAATTTTATTAGAAAGAATAAACACGCACTTGTAACAAAAAAAAAAAAGAATGAATAAACACACAGACATAAGATAAAATAATGTTACCACACTGTGTGACTTCCCCCTTAGGCTGATGATGAACCTGTTTTATTTTATTTTATTTTTTACCAAAAAAGGAAAGGAATTTCAATGAACCTGTTTAATTAAATCTGTTCCAGGTTAAAGGCTTATAGAGATTAGGAATTTATGTTCATCACTTGAGGTTGTAAGAGATTAATTAGGACTCCGAAGGGTCAATTTTTTTCTTGGGCCGTATTTTTTTATTATGAAATGTCCTATAAACTATATTTTCCTTGCATTTAGTCGTAGATGTGTGTGTGTAAGATTATTCTGTATTATATTTTAAAAAATTACAATTAGAGGGACTAAAATAAAATGTTTTAAACAATAGAAACTAAGAAAAAATATTACAATTATTGGGGAGGAAATTAATTAAACCAATTTCAATTTAAATATCAAAATCACAAATTACGTGGAACCTGCAGGGTGGGTCCTGGATTTTTATTTTGGATTTATGTGTTGTAATTTGTTTGATTTGGAAAGCGTTTGGCATTACAAAAATAATGCTTCTTTGTATGAACGAGGTGTCAGTCAATTCGGGATATAAATGGCGATGTGGGGCTTGACGTTCGACCCTCCAAACTGGGCCCCCAACCAATTGCACATTTTTGTTAGGAATGAAAAATTGGTATTGATGCAACAAAAAGAAGAAACAAAAAAAGTATTTGATCTTGAGGGATTGGGAATTTTCTTCGTCTTTAGCCTGATCATTTTCTTTGAATTATACAGAAACATATGTTTGGATAAACCTTTTTATAGATACACCAAAAAAAAAATTGAAAAAATAGGATCATAAAATACATGGAACTCTTTTTATAAGTTAAAACAAACTTAGGTATTTTTTATTTTTATAAGAACTATCTCATGTAGCATTTTCAAAAAGAAGTGAGAAGTTGATTTTAATTTATAGAAGAAGCTTAATTTATTTTGTCTTTTTTTTCCTTTTATAAGTACTTATAAAAGAAGTATATTCAAATAAAGTTTAAATATTTCATTTCAATTAATAAATAAAAATATATTTTGTAAATTTTCATAATTAAAAATTCAACCTAGTATTAAGAGTTTCATATATTATCAAATAATTAAAAAAACATTCTAAATTTATTAATAATTTAAGTACATATGATAATTTGTGATTGAGTGTATGTATGATGTATTTTAGTTAAATTCGATTATTAATTAACATATAAATTTCATTTCATAATTTTATTATTATTATTATTATTATTATTATTATTTTCACGTGAAAATGAAATTGAGGTTGACAAACTTGACAGTTGCGATTAGCATTTACGTCTTTACAGAAAACTATACTACAATTGTCCATGTTTCATGATTTACACGTCGGCTTATTTTTCCTTTAATTAATTAATAAAAAAATGGCAAGACAAGTGTTTTTATGTATGGATAATTGGATATCTTTTTCATATTCACGAATTTAACATAAATTTAAAATTTTATTGAATATCGTGAATTTTAATCAATTTACTAATTTAAAACGGTTTCTTTTGACCAACATGTAATTGTAAGAGTAAAATTGTGCTTATTTTTTTTAAGTAAGTTTTATGAGAAAAAATATTTCAGGAGAGAATTCACTGAATGAAGATGTTGAGTCACATGTTTTGACATAAAATAATTACCGACAAATATTTCATACCAATATTATAATAATCTTTAAAAATAACTTTTGTGAACATGTCAATTTTATAAGTTTGAGTGGTAATGCATAATATTAAAAGAGAAAATAGATTATACATGACAATGTAAAATAATTTTACATCACAATTCATCATAATTTATTATGTATGATAAATTTATTGATAATATTAAAAATCATATTAATAATAATTTATGATTAAATGATAGTATAAAATTATTTTAAAGTGTTAATATATAATCATTAAACTTATATTAAAAATAAAAAATTTGAAAGTGTGGCATGTGGCAAGCTTTTATGATTATTTAATTAGTTTTGTTTGTTAAAGTTATTTCAAATATCTACTGTTTTTTAGAATGGAAAACAGCTTAAGTTCTAATTTGAGATTTATTAAAACCAGGTAAAAATAACAGATGAAGTATTTTTTCAAGAGGGATAATAATAATAATATAAAGTTATATAACTAAAATGTAATATATAAAGAAACTTTTTTTTAAAAAAATAATGTTTCCCATAAGATATGACATGACATAGGAGAAAAGTTTCCACGAGCTAACTTATATAGTAATCTTTATTGAGAAAAATGGTACATGAAAATTGGTTAATTCACCATCCAATTGTAAAGCTGTAGGCATCAAGTAAATTTTCATGACTACAAATCTGCAATGAAAATTAAAAAATTTAAGCAATGATAACACTAATAATGATGATGATAATAGGAACCACAAATATCATGATGTCGATCATGACAATTATGATATTAATGATAATATGATCATGATAAGAATGATAATTTACTTTTATTTGTTTATCGTATTATTAATAGTTTTCATTGTTTATTTTAACAAATTTTTCATTTGAAACATCTCTCTCAAACTAGATTTTAGATAAATCGAATATAGCCAAAAAGTAATTTTATAATCGAAATGCACTTATATTTTAAAATTTATATTACTCGCTAAATTTGATTCATTTAATATTAAAATAATTAAAAAATTTATACAAAATTATAAACTTAATCTATTTAAAAAAAAATTAAAGTATATAAAAAAATGATTAAATTGAATAACTCTATTAAAAATTTCATTTGAAATAACTTGTTGCCCATTATCTATTTTAAACAACTTAATAATCTCGCTTCCTTAGACGTTTTTGTCTACCTTTTTAATTAGTCACCATGGCACTCTATCACGCACGCGGATGTTTAGAAATATCAAAACTAAGACATAACCCAAGAGCTAAGGACACGTACGTATTAGAAAAAGAAAAAAAAAGAAGAGAATATGCTCGAAAGAAAAAGCAAAAGACTCTTGTAGAAAAATCACTTGAAGCTCAAGGAAGGAATATTTTATTTATATATTATTACATGAGTTAATTTTATAAATTACCCCCTTTGCCTTTTTCTTCCCCGTATAATAGCTACCATTAGTACTGCGACTATTTATCTTGTGTAAGTTATTATGCATACAGAACGTGTACTCTACGATAGCTTTAAAAAAATACTTGTACTTTACGAACAAATATATGTCATGTGGCAAAAGTACACAAGTAATGTGCCAACAAACGGTTCTACATCTAAAACAAAATTCTAACAAACAGTTTTAATTTTATATATTCTCCTCCAACCAGGTAGCTCATCCGAAACTTTTAAGCACATTTTTTAAGATGGCAATTGGTGATTTCCCTATTGAACTATGCAACAAAAGGCTGTAGTCATCACACCATTAATTAATTCATAGATGCTTAAATTCAAAATTGAGTTAATTAGAAGCATACATGGCAGTGGGGCTTATGAGGAAGAGTCTTGACAGTTTCAGATTTGGCAACCACCACCTTCGAAAGTTGTTGATTGATTCTGTATATAATTTTCATTTCTCATACTCTTACAAAATGAAATGGTCAAAACATTGTATGCTTGGATTAATTTTGTGATAATTAATTATGAGTAAAAAAGCAACCTTAACTTTTTTTAAATAAAAGAAAAAAAGATAAAGGATATAAAAAAAAAAGTTCAAAGCAAAGAGCTTTTTAGCATAGCTTATTGGAAGTTACTTTGAGATAATGCACTTACAAAGGCATGAACTGGAATAATTTAAAGTTGTAATAATACTAGTGGTAGGTAGGGGAAATGTTATCTCTTTCATTCGAGTTTTTTTTTTCATATTAAAAATTACAATTCACTTTTAATGAGAATAAAGCCAAAGTGAATAAGGATATGTATTTTTTATTTATCCCAGTGGAAATACCAATTAACCTAGCTATTTCAAGCCTAATTCCGTTTGTATTAATTAACTTATCAATAAATGAGCACATGATGTAATTGAAATTCAATAGAGATCAATTACCCTTGTAAAAAGAAAGCTGCATTAACCGAACCATAAAAATTAATCTTTGCCGTTTATTTTTACACCTACGACTAATCCACTAATCCCCAATACATGATTGTAAAGTAAAATTGATAGCATCTTTAAATCAAAGAGAAAATTATTGCAATGACTAACTTTTAGATGTAATTATAGCTAAAGCTATAGTCAACTGTACCTAACTGCCAATTAAATTGTCTACCTAGCAATTCTAATCAAACACTCACATCAATAGAAACATTTCTTAATTTCACCCACATTTTATGACCTAAAAATACGTCATTCAAGTTCAACACATGTGGTGGGTATATTGGCCATTAAAAAAAAATTCCAAAACTGAAAATTGGACTCAAAAGGTTTAACATATTAGCTGAGTTAGACCATGCATTACCACCACCGTGCCAAACATGCAACGACAAAATGCAATAAAGAAACAACAACTCCTATAGTTTCTACCAAACTTACCGAAACTAACGACTACGCATCCTTATTTTTTTCCACCGTATTATTACTATGAAGTGTACACTTCAAGTTGGGATGGTAATCCGATCTTGGTAACTTAGCCTTCTAGTACCTCATATTTGAGGGCTCTTGGATCGTAATTCGATCCAAATATTTTGATATTGTATTCAATTTGATTATTCTCATAATACTAGACTTATCATAAAACTGACATAGATGTAATCACATATCCATGATGGATTCATAATATTTTAGCTGTGACTTATATTATAACTTATTTTTTAAACTAATTTTTAAATTAGAAATAATTTATAACTACCTATATATGTTATATTAAGAAAAAAAAATAAAAATTTAGTGAGGTCAATTGTCCCCTTACTCTTAAAAGTAGATCCGTCCTTACATACTGAAATCCTAACATTTTGATACGTCATAGTATATTCATCCTTAAATATCGAAGACAGGATGGACATGTAAAAGAAGATAAAGTATTTTTATTTTGACTTAGGAAGATAGATGAAACAATACATTTTATTTAAATGTTTCAGACTAGATTGTCTTCATCTACTAAGAAATCTTTTATAGAACACAAAGTATTAACCAATTTTATTAACAGTGAATTTTCATTGAAAAATTTGATTTATTATTTTTACTAAAGTATCATTTTTAACTACACTTTTTATCTACAAAAATCAAGTAAAAAACTTTATTTTTCAGCTCATTTTTTATTTAGATTTTTTTTCTTAACCTTCTTACTCATCAGAAAAAAATAACTCTGGTTAAGACCGGAAAATAAATAAAATCTATCTAAAAATTATTTTTGCGAAGAATCATTTTTATATAAAGGGGTGTTTGTTTCATAGACTATTTAGTTATTCTCAAGAATATTGAATTAGAAAAAAATTATCCCACATTTATTATAAGGTCATAAAAATATTAATCATGAGTATATTTTATTTATCAAAAAAACATTTCATGTTTTTATCAATATTTAATCCTGACAAAGGAGATGGGGGAATTCTGAGACAAAAATATCTCTTCATTAATAAAAATTGATATATATCCTCTTACTAATCACTATCCACTACTCTCTCATTGTTCTTTTATGATCCATGCTTAAATTTTTTCCAATCTCACAAATATCATTCCCGTCTCATTAGTCTTCCCACAATTTGATTTAATGTCAGTTTCATTCTTACATTTTACGATAATTTATTCGTTCTTCTCTAATGCTCCTTATTGAATAGGCGTTCTTATGGTTCTTGTGTTTTCCTTTCAATCAATTATTGTAATAGTCAAACACATGAAAAGGAAACAAGAGATGAGATGTAATGAAAATTTTTCTAATAAAAATATTTTAGTAATTATAATATATAAACATTTGTTATAATCATTCCTAAAAATATAAAAAATAATCTCAACCAATTTTAATAGTTAACCAGACATATTTTTTAATAATATTAAAAAATAATATTCTGATCTTATATTTCTAAAAAAAAGTATTTTTAGGACTAAAAAATATGCTTAAATAAACGCCCGTTGGAGTAATAGTATATATGTTGAAAACGACTATACATTCTTATGTATACCAGTAAGAACTCGCCTGAACAGTGGCACTGCTCATTAATTATCCGAATCATCATTATTTCTTGCTATTAGTGTTGAGTCATCAAAGTGAAATACAATACCTGACTTAACTTGCCTAACTTTTTTTTTAAAACTCAAATAAATACAAGTTTAGGAGAAAAGAATGTTCTTTATTTCATTCACTATTAATTATTAATGGTATTAACTAATAAGATAAATAAATTACAAAATCCATAAATTTAATTCCCACAGATTATACACCAGACCAGACGATCCGAAAAGGATAAGCTTCGTTTTTTTGGTAAAAGCTTAAAGTGTTTTTCACATTATTGAACTAAAGTAATTTTTGCTTGAACGTTTTTTACATATGCATCATTTTGAAAATAAATTTAATTTATTAAAATACATTCGTAATATAAAAATATTTTACACCATCATTTTTAAAAATGAATTTAGTTATCGTGTATAATACGGTTGTTAATAAAGCAAAAAGGAGAGAGTGGCTTAGGGGGACCATGATCACTTTCAATTTTTTTTTAATTTTATTTGAATTATTATACAAATAATTTTGAATTTTTTTACATTAAAAATATATAAAAAAATTATTTACACTAATAATATAAATAAAAAAATTATTTACATAAATGATACAAAATATTTTCACGTTGAAAAATCAATTCCTCAAGAATCGTTTTTCAACATCACAACTTTTTTTATTTATTTTCACATTAGTTAACAAATCGATTCTAGAGAAACCAATTTCTTAACTAGTGCTTGTTTTTATTCTAAATATGATATTTTTATTTTTTAAAAAACTCAGTTAACATAACTCGTTTTTTTCTTAACTGATTTTTTTTAACGTTTTATAAAATGTTTTTTAATTATTTTAAATTTGTTTTTTATTAATTTATATGTGTATATATATATATATATATTATTTTATATTAATTTTTTTGCATGTGTTGTTGTTAATTTTATATTAAATTTATTTTGTTTAAAATTCTTTATAAATATTTCTATCATGTTTAAAATAATTTTTAATTATTTGATAACAAAATTTTTGCCTTCAAAAAGTGTGGAAATTAAATTTTTGAAATAGGTTATTTCATTCAATATTTTTTTAACAATAACATCAATATACTTTTTAACTAAAATTGAATATAACTCACAAAGTATCATTTTTAGTTTTTACTCAACAATATTTCATTTTTAATTCATTATTTTAATAAATTTTGATTACCAAAAAAAATTTTAATTAATAAAAAACATATTAAATAACAATTGTTATTCATACAAATTAAATACAAGTAACAAAAAGTTATAGTAATTTACACCTTGTTCAATCAATTGAACTAAATTTTTTTAATTTACTAAATTACATATGACAAATGTTTATTGGTATTTAATTAAAAAATTAAAAAATAAACTTATTTATTAAAATATATAAAATTATATTATTTATAACTTTTTTTAATACTCATGTATGATTTTTATTATAAATATTTTTTATTTAATTTTTAACCAATATTCTAATACATAACAAGAACAGTAACATATCAGTGACACTCATAAATTCTTGCTATATAAAATCAAAAAGTAAATCCAAATCAATAAATTCTTTACAAGCTTTTATTGTGAAATCTTACTTGAACGCTAACTAAGGGTGTTTGACTGGTTTGGCAAGGGAATTTTGAATCAGATAAAATGTTAGTATAACTTGGCCAATTCAAAAGAAAGAGAGAAACTGTCTCAACCAACAACTACCCTCTCTCTCTCTATATCTATATATAGACAGTGTTGTGAGTTATAACTACTGTTGCTTGCTTAAACCAATCTCTCTCTCTCCTCTCTCTCTGATTAATAACTTATGGAAGGTTTTTCACCGGAGGCGGAGGCGACAGCGGTGGCCGTACGGCGGGCGTTGGAGCTGCTGCAGCTGAACGACCCCGTTTTGAGGGTCCAAGCGGCGAGGGACATCCGGCGCCTGACCAAGACCTCGCAGCGGTGCCGCCGCCAGCTCCGGCAAGCCGTGGCGCCACTCGTGTCCATGCTCCGCGTTGACTCGTCCGAGTTCCACGAACCCGCGCTTCTCGCTCTGCTTAACCTCGCCGTACAAGACGAAAAGTACGTACCTCTTCTACTCTTGAACAATCTTTATTAACTGGAATCAACACCTTTTCTCAATTTGCAATTTTGGAGCCAAAAAAAAAATATTTTGTCTCAGAATACATAAATGTTGAATGGTAATACTATAATAGTAATTGTTGCCGTACTATTTTATTTAATTTGGTGAAGAGTGTTTGTTATAATTAATTTGTGACTTTGTGTATAGGATTTACGGTATCGGAGTCCTGAGATATTCCTCTGAGGAATCCTCCTCTGAGTTTTTGCGAATAATTTTGGTTTCTTTATTATATTAATTATTATTTTTCTTGTAATTACTCAATCTGTGTGGATGTTGTGAAACATATGGGATTCACGGAATCGTCAAGTTGGGAATAAAATATTTTCAATTTGGTGAACAAACAAATACATACATGCCACAACAATGGGTTTTTTATTCGTAGATATTTAGAAGAGATTATGAGAAGTTTGTAAATATATAGTTTATGTCTTAGCTTTTTGTTTTGTTTAACTTATTAAAATAAATTTGATTAGCTTATTTCCTTAAGTTTCATAATTTAATTTACGATCTAAACTCTCAAGTAATAAAACTTTATTAAATAAGTACTTAATGAAGTTATTTACTCAAATATGCTCTTTAGTCTTTTCCTATTTTTCTATTTACATCCCTTTTATAGGTGAGAAAAATAAAAGAAATTTTAGGGTTTTTTTTAACCTCAGCCAGATTTCTGTTAGGATTTAGGAAAGAAAGATGAGCATGAATGGAATTTTCGCGGTTGGTATTCCCATTTCTGTCAGAAAAAAAAATTAAAATTTCATGGCTTAGAATTAGAGTGCAAAAGTTGGTTGGTTGAATTGATGAAATATTCTGAAGAAGAAAAGAGAAAATTCTAGGCGAAGTTTGAGTATTTGCTTGTCATATTTTTCATTTTTAATGTTTTTCACTTTTTTATACCGTGTCACGTGTACTGATTGGATATTGATTTATCATGGTTTCTTATAGATTCAATGCGTGCATAAACAGGTTAACAAGAAATAATTGGATGCTTTAACAATAGAATCTTATCAAATTGGAGGGTGGTTTTTGTTTGGTAAATATGGTGCACTTCACCGTTTTAACGTTTTAGGCTTGTCTTTAAATGAAGTTAACCTGATATCATTTGTTGGCGAAATATTATTAGATAGATAAAAGGTGGGGCCTGCAAAAAGATGCACTGGTTATAAATCAGTATAAATTTGTCAACGGGAAATAGTAAACAAACTTCAAACAAATGAGCCATGATTTAGATGTGGTTTATTATTTCGTCCTAGTTTTAAAATATCACAAAGAAAATAATAAAAGTAAAAATATTCTATAAAATTATTAAATCATAGAGTAAAAACAATTTATTTTTATAATTCTGGCTATTGTTTTACTATTTAACTTTTCTTTTACGCTTGATTATATAAGTAAGCTGTGCCCTCTCGTTTTAATGTTTATTGTTGGAGATGTTACATGTCCCTTCATTCAATGCGGTATTCAATCACCGAATGGCTTTTTTTTTCAACTTTCGTACTCTTCGCATTAAGGCTATGCTTGTGGTTGTATGTGAAATGGATATAAAAAGATAAAAAAAATGTTTTGATTTTACCTATTGTTGCTAATGAAATCACTTTCATATCTCACTTTCAAGATGTACGAGTGGCCAACATATTACGGCGGAGTGTAAAAATCATTTAAGTTCCATCTTTCATACTTTCTTTTTCTTCCCTAACATTTTTGTTCTATCATTAACTTTGACGTGATTTTCAATTTAAAATTTTCACTTCTCGATTTTCCATGTAGTCAAAAAGCATAACCAAAAATTTATAGTTTTAGGTCGGTGTTTTGATTCCTAATTACCTTTTATATTGAATGCTTTAAGTAAAGAGAAAACCATACTTTTATATGTGTTCCACATTCAAATTTCCCTTCTCTCTCTTTTTTGGGTCCCTGGGGTGGATAGCATATTTTGATGATTATATTTTATCTAATAACTGGTAGATTGTCGGGTCCATAAATGAGCTATAATCATAGAAAATTTCTGCTATATTCGACTTTTGGAAGAAATAAATTTATCACAAACCCAATAATTCGGCCTAATGGCTTTTAAACTTCATTATCCTCATTGTACTCACACACACAAAAAATAAAAAAATTATGACATACTCTAAGCCATCATCATATGTGTGTAAATCAGGGGATCTAATGTTAATCTGGCTTAAATATTGGTCTTGGAATTGTTTCCCCTTTGTAGCTTGGCATTAATCTTGCATCTGGGGCCTGTTTGAGCATGTCCAGCTTAGGATTGAAGATAATCTGATAGTGTCTTTTATTAGAAAATGTAGTCTAATAAAAAGAAAAAAACAATATTCAGGATTATGATTGTTTTTCTCGGTCTTTCTGGCAGTTAAACATGCACTAAATATTGCCCTCTGTTATATTTTGTATCCTGTTCTCTTTATAACAAGTACCAGTCACTTAGTCTTCCTTTATCAAATGGTTCATATTCAATGATGTTTAACTATCTGCTATGTAATTTCTATGGCTTGAATTTAATTCATTCCCATTGTTATCAAGCAGGAACAAAATTAGCATTGTGGAAGCTGGTGCATTAGAGCCAATAATTAGTTTCCTCAAGTCACCAAATCCAAATCTGCAGGAGTATGCAACTGCATCTTTGCTCACTCTATCTGCCTCTCCAACCAACAAACCAATCATTAGTGCTTGTGGCACCATTCCTCTTCTTGTGAATATTCTAAGAGATGGAAGTCCTCAAGCTAAAGTTGATGCTGTGATGGCACTGTCCAATTTATCAACAACACAACCTGAAAACCTCAGCATCATTCTTGAAACAAATGCAATGCCTTTTATAGTTAGTCTTCTCAAAACCTGTAGAAAATCCTCAAAAATAGCTGAAAAATGCTCTGCTTTGATAGAATCCTTGGTGGGTTATGAAAAGGGAAGAATTTCCTTAACATCTGAAGAAGGTGGAGTTCTTGCAGTTGTGGAAGTTCTTGAAAATGGGACCCCCCAAAGTAGGGAACATGCTGTTGGGGCATTGCTGACTATGTGCCAAAGTGATAGATGTAAATATAGGGAACCAATTCTTAGAGAAGGTGTTATTCCAGGACTTCTTGAGCTTACAGTTCAAGGAACCCCCAAGTCTCAGCCAAAGGCACGTACCCTTTTGCAGTTACTAAGAGAGTCTCCATATTCAAGACCTAAAGCTGAACCTGACATTCTTGAGAACATAGTGTGTGACATCATATCACAGATTGATGGGGATGATCAATCTGGTAGAGCAAAGAAGATGCTGGCTGAGATGGTCCAAGTCAGCATGGAGCAGAGTTTGAGACATTTACAGCAAAGGGCTCTTGTATGTACCCCTAGTGAAATGCCTATTGCAAGTTGTGCTTCTGAAGTTTCTTCAAAATATTAGTTGGGGCTTTTCTTAATTTGTATCTTTTCACCCTTTTTCTCTCTGCTCTTTTTCTTTCCAGTTGGAATTAGCAACATAAATTTTCTGTAATATATAAAGAAAAAAGAAAAGTGAAAAGGAAAATATAACATAATAAAAAAATGCCAGTCCAGGCCATCGTAGAGGTATCGAGTGACTGGTAATTGCCAATAAAAATGATGTTGTATGATAATAAGAGCTTGATTTTCTAGTTGATTTGTAAAGGAGCTGTTGCATAAAATAATTTACAGTAGTTAAGAATCTTATCAAACCTTCTTCCTCCTCTATGCACAATTGCGTATTAAGAAAGAACTTCTACAAGGTAGATCCGGATAGGACTTTTTTCTTTATTAAGTTTGGTATTTTAAACATCAGAGAAGGACTCTTCAATGCTACTTTTATCAGTGCAAGAATTTTCTATTTTGGTGACAAATAATGCAGTACCTATTGTTGTGGCAAATTTGATGTTGATGTTGATGGAGTGAGGTTTGTGTGTTTGACTATTCAATCGAATCATTTACAATAAATTTAGGGAGGGCTTAAATCTTTTGATGATGACGGATAACAATTGAATCATTAATTCATTACACGCATACACACCTACCCACTCACACACATATTATAGGATCCACAAAAATAAGTGAAGAATCCATTTAAGAGCCTTAGCATTGGAGATGCACTAATTATCGAAGAGAAACCACCTAGACTGAACGCTACATATTTCTTTATAGTGCTTATTAGAGTAATTGAGTTTTTCTTTCATAGAATCTGCTGCAAGCCTGCAACACTAACTCATTGCTGTCTAGCTTCAATAAGTCCAAGTCCAATACCTTATTCCACGAGTTTCTTTGATAGAGTTCAGATTTTGTTGCACTTTTGTTCTGGTTTTGTCGGAACCAACTAACCATCACTTAAAATAGTTCCCAATTACTGTTTTTTTCTCTCTTCCACGTCCAATAAGGCAATAACTGAATGCTCATCTTGAATGAGGGGTGGCATTTTGAAGAGGAACAAAGAATAATAAGCATAACCATTATCTGAAACACGTGCACTCCAACAATAGCTAGAGACAATTTAGTGCATGTATGTTTGGTTTTTCAATTGAGATCCACATTTAGTGCAAAATTACATCAAAGACAACGCAAAAGCATTTACTAGTTCATGATCATTAGTTGTGTTGGGGATCCACATTTACTAGCTAGGACCTAACATGTTTCCAAACACATTGTTTAATCTTCATGTGAGGTATATACTTTTAGACATCCGAGGAAAAAAATATAGAAGATCTACTTAAAATTCACACCGAGTTTGCCTTGACAAGCTGAGTGATATGATAGCAAAGGTTTGGAAAGTGCTAAACTTAGTTTAGTTTGAAATTTTTAATTGTAAAATTTCGTGTTAGCAGCACTGTGTTTTAAATTCTAAAATGGATATTTATCCTAGTTTATCTCAACTAGTCAACCGGGACGTCTTGTTTTCAACACAAATAAATTTGATTTTAATATTAATTTTTATTGAAAGATTTACTTTAATCAAAAACTGAAAAAAAAAATGATTTTCTAACCCTAAAACAAACAAGAACTAAAGTTTTGGCTTATATCAATTTAGATGTATCGTTTTCATTGGGTATCCGAAACAAATTCCCCAGTGGTTATTATCTTTAAAACAGAATCTATCTAAAATCTATTTTTCCGTTGTAGTATTACGAATTTGCACGAATTTTGTTGCTTATTGAAGTTAAAACAAGAAAAAAAAAGTTGATAATAATTTGTCAAAAATCACAGAACAACCTTTGTATATAACTTGGCTCAATCATTCTTTTGGTAACAAACAGCATTTCAAAATCTCCAAGTGAGATATATAGTGTTTATATCATAAAGTGCATGCCACTCTGACACATTAACAGCAATGGCAGCCAAATCTGAAGGCATCCAAGAAGAAGAAATGTCAAGTATGGAAGAGGGTGTTTCTTCCCCCAGCTCTTCCAGAACATGTTCCATGTCACATAACTGTTGTTCTAACGTTGTAACCCTCGCGCAGAAGGTCAGTGACCACTTGATCTTTTGTCTCACAAGAAGAAGTGCATGTTCGGTTTCAGGTGAAAAAAATACTTTTGAGATATAAGTAATTTTAGCAAAAGATTAAGGCCAAATCAAGATCTTTATTTTTGTAATCATTTTGTTTTTATCCATTAGATTTGCAATGAAACGCGTGCGCACATCATTTCTAACTTCAATCCAAATATAATCCAAATATATACCGGTTAATTAACAATTGCACACACACAAGTAAACACAATATTTATAGGAGTGAAATAAAATGAGGGTGGAATGTTTCTTTCTCTCTTTGGATTGTGACTAGGTGATGGCAGAAGTTATTGGCACATATTTTGTGGTATTTGCGGGTTGTGGCTCTGTGGCAGTGAATAAGATCTATGGCTCAGTCACATTTCCAGGGGTTTGTGTCACATGGGGACTGATTGTAATGGTCATGATTTACTCTCTTCGTCGTATCTCTGGAGCTCACTTCAATCCTGCAGTCACCATTACTTTAGCCATCTTTCGCCGGTTCTCATATAAAGAGGTAAACTTTCTTTTGTTATAGTCTTTGGATTTTTGGAAAGACCATACTTAAACACAATTCTTTCTGTGCTTTTAGTTATGTTATTTTAACTAAAATAAGAGTTTCCCCTCTTTTTCTAGTAAAGGTCAACATATTTAAAGTCTACATTGAATTATCCTGAATAGTAAACATAAAAATTACTTAAATAATTGTACCTAAATTTGCAATATGCCTTAAACTGAAGAGTGATTATTAAAATGTTGTTGGTCCAAGTAGAACCAGCATTTGAATCCTTTTAAGTGTTTAAATCTTGTGGATGGGTAAAAGATACATATGAGAAGAGAAGATCACATTAGAGATATATAGGTAGATTTTTCGGCAGAAATTAATCATCGATAAAATTTAAAAATTTCTTGTTACCAATAACATACAAAATTATTTTTAAATATAATTGTCTACAAAAAGAGATACTTACAGGAAACCAAATGAAAATAAGGCACGAATGCTCCCTTAAGTGCTCACAATTAAGGAGCATCTCATATTACTCAATGTCCTGGTGACTACACTCTACGATATTTAAGATTTAACACTATACACTTATCTTTTCTGGTCAGCCTCTCCTTATTTAGCAGTTATGGAGACTTCACGACTAACTCTAATACCAATTGATAAACAATTAAAAACTTGGGTAACAAATTAAGAATTAAACCACTTAAATACTCCATCCAACCTCTTGTACTACTTGACATAGAAACCCTATATATAATACCAAGTCCCTATTAATAGTCTTCACCTATCTTGTTACAAATTACTAAAGAAAGAACATGTAAAAAAAAACTCAACTGCCGATAAAAAACCAAGAGGCATAGATGAAAACCAGGAAAAGAATCCGGGGTGTTTATAGATACGAGCGCCTGCACGGTTTAAATTTCAAGATGAAGCTATAAATTTGAAAGGAAAAAAAAAACATGGATTAATAATCTTGGTATGCTTTAATTTTTAGAAAAATATGCGAGCTATAATTTATAATGATTAAATTTGATGGTCCTTTGTTTGAGATTGAGTCTTAGTGTGTTGCTATGATGAGTTTTGTGCATGTAGGTGCCACTCTACATTTTTGCTCAGTTGCTGGGGTCGATCCTTGCTAGTGGCACATTAGCCCTAATGTTGGATGTAACGCCTAAAGCTTACTTTGGAACGGTACCAGTTGGATCCAATGGCCAGTCTTTAGTTGCTGAAATCATTATCACTTTTCTCTTGATGTTTGTTATATCTGCCGTTTCTACAGATGACAGAGCGGTTGGCACTTGTTCATACAATCTATAATATAAGGCTTTAACAAGTTAATGGTTTTCACTTTCTGTATTGATTTCTTGTGAGTCCAAGATTCTGATAATAAGCATTCTATGTTTGGCTTGATAAATTCCCAGGTGGGTGACTTTGCAGGTGTTGCAGTTGGGATGACTATAATGTTGAATGTCTTCATTGCCGGGTAATTACTAATTAGTCATTCGTTGGCAGGTTTTAAATATTGATTTTAGGCATGACTGATACAGATAAAAATTGGAGTATAGTTTTTTTTTAGTGTTTTGTTGTTGTGTCTAATAAGAATTGGAGTTTTATTTCCACAATTATAAAGGCATTTATAAAAGAAATTTGAAAAATTAGGTTAAGTCATACACTGACCTCACAGTATAAAATAATTATAGCATGTCATCTTATCATAAATCTTCAGGTAGAGTAAATTTATTTTCATTTATAATAACTATCTTAATAGTCATATCAATTAATCATATTTGATTGGTTGACAAAATTTTACACAACACTACATAACTATTAAATACAAAGAAATAACATTGTAAAAGATTGCACTAAATATTAATATAAATTATATTGAAGTGAAACTTTAATTATGAGGGAACAACAATGCTAAAAATACGTGAGCAACTGCAGATAAGTTTTGTCCTACTAAGAATAGTTCGAGAGTCTGCTATATATGTTGGTTTCTTATTAAAATTGAAATTGATTTTGCAATTGCATGCAGGCCAGTATCAGGAGCTTCCATGAACCCTGCAAGAAGTATTGGTCCCGCACTTATCAAACATGTTTACAAAGGGTTATGGGTATACGTAGTTGGTCCCGTTGTTGGATCCATTGCTGGAGCACTTGCCTATTATTTTCTTAGATCCATAGACAAGTCATCTTCAGAATAAAAACCACACGGCTAGCTTTCTTGAAGAGCAGTTAATAGGGCTACATAACATTGTTGGGGGGAGTCGATGGGAATCTATTTTCTCACACTAAATTTCATATAGTTTTGGACGTTGATCCCCAAGCTCATTTCTTGCATCAATTCATTGTTAAATGTTAATTCTTCTAAGAAGAATGAGGCTTCGAAGTTGGTATGGTGCTCTGCGGTATGGAATATATGGTCGTGTAAAAATAAAAGTATTTTCAAGGGAGAAAATTTTGATCAAAAGAAGTTAATTGATCATATTCTTTTTTGGACTTGGTCCTGGCAGGCTCAAAGGATCTAGTTCTGAATTTTCTTACTCCTTTGTGCAGTGGAGGTCCAATCCTACGGCTATTTCTCTTCTTTGTAAATTTAATCATATAAATTTAAAATATAATTTATATGTTTAAAAATATCTGCTTATTAAGATTTTAATTATAATATAATTTATATATTAAAAATATTTGTTTATTATAAATTTTAAATGTGTCAAACGTACTAAAATTGATTATATTATATACTCAAAAAGAAAAGCACACGTCAAAGATTGAGGCCAATAAAAGAAACAATAAAAAATAAATTATTAATTTTTTGGGCTCTCCATTTCATTATTTTCATGTATTATATCGGATGAAAATATGACAAAAAAAATTATGATCACAAGTTTAAATCTTAAATATATAATTACGTTAAATATATGAAATAAAAAATTTCTAACTCAAGCTTGTGAAGTAGAGTTGATGCTTCTCAAAAGGTGATTAAAAACTAAACTTATACAGCGATAGACTACTTTACCATCATGTGACGGGCTTATCTGAACTAAAATACTAGAGCGAAAAGCAACGAGCATCACATAATAAGAACTGAATTTTTTTACGTCAAATGTTAAGGTTGAATTGTTCATCGGCATCGCACATTGGAATCAGTTCACCAGGAAAGACAAAAAACAATGGAAGTAAAAATAAAAATGAAGACGATGATGATGTACCTAAAGTTAAAAATAAAATGAAGATGAATAAATAGACAAAGTTTTGAACAATGAAGCTAGCTTGATGAAGTCATCACCCAAATAACATTGTGACTGACAGTGCTCCCAAACCAGCCAAAACTAGCAACCCCACAAGTCTGTTTTGTGCAGCAGAGTAATAGTATGCATATGCATCCCCCGGCACACCGGTTACATATATGAACCTTGGCGGCGGCGGTGTTGGAGGTGGCCGTGATGATGATGGTGGTGGTGGTGGTGGTAGTGGCGATGAATCATCACAACTCTCTGGTGGGGTTGGAGAGGAAATATCTGGAAGGAATAACGGTGGCGGCGAAGGTGGAGGAGGTGATAGAAGTTGATCATCACATGGGCTTCCACAAGGACATGATCCACATTTGATTTCAGTGTGTGTTGGCTGAGAACTCAGTGATTGGTCTAATTTGCTAGAAAATGTGTTGGCATAAACCGGAGATGAAATTGTAATGCAGAAAAGAAGCAGCACTACTATTGTGAGTTTTTGAGGAGTCAAACTCTTTGTTGGAGGAGACACCATTGTGTTGTGGAGTTGTAGGTATTTGGAATTTGGTTCCTTCTGAGCCAAGGTATATAAATTAGAGATTGTATAAATATAATTTTTTGTAACTGTTGTAAGCATATTCTTACCTTTTGCATGAAGTATATGGTGACGAGACATCAATTACAAGACAAAGCTCTCTTCCTCATCATTCTCTCTGATACACCTCAGGGCTTATTTGGTTATTCTTTTCTAGAAATATTTTTAAGAGAAAATAAATAAGTTTCTAAAATGAATTCCCTACTAAATAATCATTAGTTAATTCACAGATGTCATTACATCTTTTAGGAAAATTATATGAAAAATTTCTATAAATTAACTAATGATTACTTAACGAAGAATTCATTTTAATTTATAAAAAAAATTCATTTTATTTTCTTTTTATTCTTCTTAGAATTGCTTTTAGAAAAATGCATCCAAACATACACTTGTTTAATTTCTATGGCTTTTGCAAGGTGTTCAAACGTCTAAGTGTTCAGTTTCTAGCGAATTGGACTATCTATTAAAGGAAAAATAATGAGGTAATATAGAATTATATTCGTAATTAATTAGTTATTGTTTCTACCAGTCAATAATCAGTTCTCCTTAATGTAGCAGAGAAAGTAAACTCAATTAGATTACAAAGCTTAGTTGTTACACAAAATTCTTAATTAGTTGGATTTGCATCAGGAAACAATAGAAGAGAATGGCTACTTCACTTTGTATAAAGTGGAAAGCTGGCATTATTCCTCCCCATACGTGAACAAATTATTGGCACCTTCATTTTATGTACCTTTCACCTAACATATTAGTATCTCATTATTCTGTTTTTTTTTTTTTTCCTTTTAGAATGAACCTTGTAACTATTCTGCGGAAGTAGAATTACACTAGCCTTTAGCATATTTTGAATAATTTATTTAAAGACTATAGTATAGATTTTCTATTCAATCGTGTAACATTTAAGTTGTACCTTCTTTAAAAGCCAACATTTGACGCGTTGTAGTAAAAGATTGTATTGGGATAAGAAACTAAGAAAGGAATCAGATGTTGTGGAAGGGGATTAAGAAAGTGCACTTCCAACCTGACGCCAGAATTGAACCATTGCCTTTTTTCTCTCATCAATCGATCAATTAAACTCTCCATTTACATCACAGATGCATCTAGAGACAGATTTAAAATGGAACATGAACAGAAAAGCAGAAGTTTATGAATAATTTTACTTTTATATAATCTTTCTTTTTTATCTCTTTTTTCTGTAAAAATTAATATAAAAATAGCCTTACTGAAAAAAAATTTAAAAATCATAGACAGCAAAGGTGCATGGGAAATACGAAAATAGAGGATTAGTTACGTGTAATATTTTTTTCTTGATGGCATAAAAGTTTGTGTTTGGTTCTAAAATTAAATATTGTAAGTTTCTAATGTTTCATTTTTTCTCTCGATTAAATTAATTTGTAGGCAACTACTAGATATTAGAAATACTAATACCCTCCTTTGCTATAAGAAATAGGAAAAATAGTCAACTAATCTCCTTGTCTAATGTTAGAATAGTCCCACTTCCTATGTTTAGTAAATTTGATAAGTGTTTATATAGTTGGGTAGGTCACCCCCTTACGAACTGATTTTTAAGGGGACCATTCGGATATCTTTGTTGCACTATAAAATTTAATATCTAAGACCTGTTTCCATACTAGATTATACTTAAGAAAATGTCAGACAACTATATTGAACAAACGTATGCCTTATATAATTCATAAAATAGCTTGACTAATTTCCTCCTCAAGTAGTCGCATTGATTGCTAGATATTTTGTCATATTTTCAAGCTATAATTTTTTTTATTTAGTCATTATTTCTGTTCTACCAAATAGGTTGTAAACTTTATGAGAAACAAATCCAAATTATTTTTTAGCATAATAACCAAATTATTTACAAATTAGTAGTTAGTTAGAAAAATAGGTCAAAAATATGATTTGAAATAAGCCATGTTTGGGAACATAGTGAAAATCTTACAGAAAAGTTGGTGGTAAGTGTTAGTGGATCGCATGGCCCACTACAGTCAACAGGGAAGGGTGTATTGGGCTTTGCTAGAAAATGTGTTGGCATAGCAAATAAAAGGAGGCTGTGTTGTTACGGGCATCAGCATAATTGTTAGTACATCCGGTAAAGTAAAATAGTAAATTCCATTTTTCCCTAAAGCTAAATATGGATTGGTATATAAAAATATATTTTATAAATTAATTTAAAATTAATAATACATGTAGAAATTAAACTTATGACTTTGGCATTATTAATATGACACTCTAATCAACTGAATTAATATATTAATTATATTATAAAATAATTAATGTTGTTATATATAACAATAAAATTTCTAATCTATATTTAATACAAATATAAATTTAGATAGTAAATTTTATAAAAATTATTCGTATGGTGCTTACGGATTCGCCAAGCTTTACATAAAAATGAAATTTTACGGTTTTAATGGGTATAGCAACAATTATGTTGGATGCCTGTATCAAGATGACTTAATTAATAAAATAAAGCCATGGATCTCCACTGTCACTCCATGAGTGTCAAATGAATGGTGATTTGAGAAGTTCATGACCATAAGGAATTGACACCTTGACTGGAACAGCCACTATTCATCTTTTTTCCCTCAAACCCAAAATAATTATTGGAGCCATAAATTAAAATAAAAGTATGCATAGTAACCTAATAGATTTGGCTACAGGACCTTTAGTAAAAATCCTTCAGTGGTCCCTTGACTCCTATCAATTTAATAGGTAAGAGCCTCTTTTTTAAATCCTTTTAAATGGAATTTTGGTGGAAGTAATTTTGTTTTTAGAAAACATTTTTTTTGTGTTGTTCAGTTAAAATTAGAGTTTAAAACCTTTAATCTATATTGTTATTTAATAATAAAAAAGTAATATTATAACCTTCGATTAATTCCCCTATAAATCTTCTTATTATCTTATAAAGAAAATATGGAACGAAAAAATAAGTATTTATTATCTTGAAAATATGAAACGCGTATAATATTTACCATATTAGAGCATTAGTATGAGGATGCTATATAATATTTAAAATCATTCATTCAAAAAATACCTAAAATACCTTATGTTGTTTTTCCCTTCTAGAGGATCTAAATATAAAATGACTCAAACCAACATCATCTAGTAGTACATAACAGCTCCTGAAAACACAGACTTGCAAAATTTAGTAGCTACCAACACCATCTCTACCTCTTCAAGTTCATAAAAGGGAAATGGCCACCTTGTGCCTAAATCGGCCAACTCTGAACCTTACCAATTAATCAAGCACGGTGGTTCAATTCAAGCCCCATATATAAATACTAGCCAAGACAATTGTTCCAAAGGTGCTGGTAACTAACAATCATAAATAATTAATTAATTAGCCAGAGATGAAATAATGAAAAACCTTCAACTATCTACTCCCAACTATTTTAGAATTTTTCAGATGGTATTGGGAGTCCTGTGGTCTTTGCTTAGAAGATTCTCCAGTTTTCTTCCTTCTCAATTAAAGCAACATTAGACAATTAGAACATAGTTTAAAGTAAATGTGTATGACTAGAAAGAAGACGTTTTACAAATGGAAAACAAATACTGACAAAAACAATGACCCAAAAGTCTACCAGTCTAAGTCAAGTAAAACCCTTTAGACAAGCAATGCCCATTTGTACTTACATACACTCCTAGGTCATTAAGGAATTTTGGTATTTGCTCATTAATAATGATCTATTATCTTTTACACCTTTTTATTATAAAATAAAAGTATATTTGAAAAGTCAGTGCAAAAATTATATGATAAATAACGGTAGTGATATTGTAAATTAGCGTTTGGGATTAGATACTGTTTAATAAGAAAAATATATTAATAGTATATATTAAAAAAAAGTTGCACAACTTATGTGAGGTATGTATATAATTTGACTTATTTAAAAAATAAGACAGAGAAATCACTTTATTTAGATAAAATTGACTAAGATGGGTACACCCACGTAGGGGTGGGGGCTAAGTAAGAGAAATTCCTTAACAAATAGCTTGCATCAAAAGATGTGGACAAATGATGATATTTGATTTTTTATAATTAATAATATATTTTTATTTTAAATTACAAAAAAAGAATATCACCCTTTATAATTTTGAATTAAAAACATAGTGACTCAAAATAAAATAAATAAAACCCGCCAAAGTACCCGTTGGTTTGTACTCTGTAAAAAGACTTGACGAAATTGTTATATTTTATTAGTACACGGCTATTCAAAAGAAAGTTTTTTATAATGTCCAAGGGAAAGATATGTATATTTGCTTTTTCAAATTTCCATGTTCTCCAGAGATAAAAAAAAGAAAAAAGAATACTGCACAGTATACAAATATATATGTAATGATATAGTGTAGAGTTCCACACGTATTTTACAGCTTGGTAATGGAGTGTCAAAATCTTAATGACAGGCAAATAGGAGTTGTTGGCATTTAGAGCGTGTGACATACTCTTAAACCAAGGTTTTGCTCTGTCTCTTTTTATTGCACCACCATCCAACCCTTCTCTTCTAAGTAACTAACTAACTTCATTTCATTTCTCAGTTCTCACCCATGGCGAGGCCTCTTCTCACCTCTTCCATGCACAATCTTCTATTCTCCTCCATGCCCATCCCCACACTTTTCTTAGCTATACTCTCAGTCTTGTGTTTATTTTCCATCATCACTTTTCTCTGTGGTTCTGACAAACTGAAGAAGCTCCACTTAGAAGCAGAGAAAGAAGCAGCAATAAAAACGAATTCCAAGGAGCACAAGCTGATTTCGAAGCTGAACAGCAATATTGGCAACAGGGCACTCTCCATGGTGAAGATGTTGTCTTGGAGGAAAGTGCAAGAGGGAGAAGTGGAGGGAGAATATAGTGATCAAGATGAAGAAGCCCTTTGGAGGAAGAACATCTTGATGGGAGAAAAGTGTCGTCCTCTTAGCTTTTCTGGGAAGATTGAGAATGATTCTGAAGAGAAAAATTAACACTTCTTTTTCGTTTGTGTTGTGGAGATGAGTATGGTTAGAAATTGTATTTGTGTGGCTTCAATTAGAACTTGCTAACTAATTGCTCAGATTTTGGACAGTATCTAGAGTTTGCTACTATATTGTAACATAGGAAATAAACTTGGCAACTTTTTTTTTGTGGGAACTTGTGTGAAACGTGTTGGCTTTGCAGGGATAGACACGGAGCTTAGAAACTTTTCCATGAAACTTATAATGGGATTGATTTCTTCTTGGTCTCTTATCTTATTCTTTAAAATTTCTTTTTAATTTTGTTATCAGGTTTTTATAATTTACAGAAGGAAATGCTAGAAATAAACGTATCTAGCTCATGACACTTTTCATTATTGATTGATTTTGGTACCACGTAATTCGAAATGAATGGATCAAATTAATTGTCCAGTTCTCAAGTTGCATTGCACAGACACACTTAATTGAAGCAGGGATTGTATTGTGTGAACAGTGAAAAACTTTCATTTTCTCACCCTCTACACGGTTGACTTTGTGAAGTCTTTCAATCGTGTAATTGAAGTTTAATTTAATGTATTAGGATTAAGGAGGCTTTTCCCGTGTTTGACGATTAAACATAGAATCTGTTATGTGTTTCTTGTAGCTTTGATTCTCTTTTAGTAGTCACCACATGTTTGTAGCTTTAGTTTGGTAGTTGTAGAATGTGTCTGTCGTTCTGGACATTTCATTCAGTGCACGCTTTTAAAATATTTTAAAGTAAATAAATACATTTTGCTATTTGTTAATAAATTGGTTTAAGTGTCTGTTTGGTTAAGGGATGCTATGACCCCATGTTGCTTTTTTTTTTCTCATGGTGTCTGCGAAGCAACTGTTTGTTTCTAATTTTTCACGGTAACACCTCGGTTTTGGGATCAAAATCGATTCCGATAAGGTTTTCAACCACTCACTAAATGGCTTTAGATTATGCTTTTGCATGAAGAGAGAAAAAAAGACATAGTAAAATTCACCAATTTCCTTTTTTTCCTTGTTTTTATTGGTTGTTTTTTTGCCCAACCAGAAAATTTAGAAAGTCCCACAGATTAAATGATCCCCGCCCCCTCTCACTCTTTTCATTGTTTTAATTGGATGGTTAGAGTAATGCTCGATGCAACATATAAAGAAGAATGCGATTTTCTACTCTAAACACTTGTTAAAAAAAAAAAAAACGCTACAAGTAATTTTATGGGAGATAAACCTAATAGATTTATTATGGTATAAAACTTTAAGTGTTTAATAACACTGTATATTTAACATTCAAACTGAAGAGTACTATTTAAACATAAATAATTTTGTATCAGTTTGATTTATACATTTGATAATATTTTATTGATATATCAATTTTTTTATTTTTTTTCTTTATCATATCATATTATTTATTATATTTTTTGCTATGAAGAATGTCTACCAATCATTTTTATTTAAAACTTTAAGTACTAACATTTTAATTTCTACAAATGAATGAGGAGAATATTTTTATATTTAATTATATAGATTAAAATAACTTTATTGTATTTTTCAAATGAATTAAATAATTATAAAAATAAAAATAAATTTTAATTTGTTTTAAATATAAAGATGATAGTATAATTTTAATAATAGCATTTTAAAAAAATATAATTTTTTCGAACTTAAAATAAATATAGTTTAATTTGTATTTAAATATAATATCATGATTATAACAATAATTAACACAAATTATTTAAGTTTAAAATATTATTTTTGTAATTTAATAATAAAAAAGATTTAATTTAAATTTGAATGTGAATATTATAATAATAATAATAATAAATTAAAAAAATATGTAAATCTTGAAAATTAATCTCACTCTCATAAGTTGTATATGTAGACTACTATATAAGGGTTTTTGGGGCTAGCATTTTTCCTATACTCAGTCCACTACACGCCCCGCGCAAAGCCTGACCCAATTCCCCTTCTTCCGCCCCTCGAGTCACCTCACCCAAAGCTCTATGTGCCCAATTAAGGTTATATATATGATAAAAAATATTAGTAGAAGGAAGTTTAAATTATTATTCTTTTACTTGCAAAAAATATTAATAAAGTCTTACTACTAAAATAAATGTCACATTTATAATTTGAATGTTTAATAATTGATGTAAGAAAGTTTTACTCAAACAATAATTGGGTAAAAGGCTTCAAATCCACATTATTTCTGTATGATACATCATGCTTCACACAATATAAGTAAAAAGGCTTAATTGTTGTTACTGTATCAAACACACATTATTACACCAAAATTAAAATTTTCTATTTTTGCATCATACAGCCAAATTAATCTTTTAAATAACTTTCCTTATCTAAACTAATTCTTCAGGGTTTGCTTAAGGGTGACGTTTTGGAAGAAAAAAATAAGTGGAGGACAATTTTTTTTTTAATTAAGAGAGTTATATAATGTTTATAAAATAAATACAAAATAGAACATTAAATTTATGTTAATTTTCTATGCTATTTTTTTTACTTCAAACAATTGTCAAATTTAAAACTAATATTTATTGGAAATGACAGTTTTTCTTCTTTATTTTCTTTCTCCAAAACCCCATACCCAAATACAACCCTAAAGAATTCTTGGAATAACATTATAGTGTGTTTAGTTTTGACTAGTTCCAAAATATTGCTTGGGAAAAAGGCACAAGAGACAAATTTTCCAAACACAGATTGATCATTCAATCTTTTCATTAGACGTAAATAAGATATATATCTCGTTCAGCCAAGAAAAAAAAATCTGGCTTTAAAGTTTAAACCTTGAAATGAGTGTTTTGGTGTGTTTGTTTAGCATAATATTTAACGCCGGGTCGTTTGCTGGTAGAAATTAAAAAATGTTAAACAAACAAGGCAAAGAGGATCAAATTCGAAGCAATAATCTTCTAACCATATCACTACAAATAAATGCATGTATATACATATCTATATCTGCTCTCATAGTGAAGTAGGTTACACATTAATTACAGAACAAAATTAACATGCTTCAGACGCACCAAAACGAACCTATGAGAGTGTTATTGCTCCGGCTAGCTTCTTGCTTCTGCATTTTTGCCTTGGTCACGACTTTGCTTCTACTTAAATACTAATTACAAGGAAGAAAGTAACCTTATTGAGAAGCTCCTACTACATGAATTTCTTCATTTTCCATTGGGCTAAAACTCACCCGTTTCTGCAAAATCATATGATTCAATTCAAGAAATAGCATTAACACAATCCCCTGAAGAATCGCATATTAGTTACTTAGGAAATTAAATGAACTGCTAGGAAACTACATACATGTGAAATGTTTCTTTTTTTACTCGTTATTTTAATACACCAACTCTCACCAAGTCTAAGTCTCGGATAATATATTGTTTCGTGGATCTATATGACCACAATCAGTAAACGACGAGTACTATAATTGGGTGCACATGTAATACTACCAAATTTGTGAATTATTCTTTAATTGGCGTGTTTGATTTTACATAAACTTCCAAAATCCTGTCTGTTTCCCTCGACGCAACTTCATTTTGTATGAGATAAAGTTAAATTTGAAGTCTTAATTAATGCTAATTCTTTATTGTAAAACCAACATTTTGCTATTTTTACAATAAACAGAAAAATATTGATAAAATTATTTTTCATTTAATATTATATTAATACCACCAAAACTACATATAGTATATTAAAATCACTTTCAAATAAATAAATAATTTTAAACATGGATTAATATGCTCAAATTTGTCTTTAACTGAGATTAATTTATCGAAGCAAGTCCATCAAATTGAAGCAAATAGTAAAACGTGGTGTATGATTGTATGAACACTGAAATACTCTCCACACACTAGGGGTGCAAACAAACCGATTCGGTTGAATTGTAACCAAATTTAAATCGATTTTTATTCGAGTTGGTTCAAGAAAAAAATATACTATTTTATAAAAATTAATTTAGTTAATGGAATTATTTTTACAATAGTTCGATTAATCAATTTTCACTTGAGTTTTATTTTATTTTTTTGAAAAAAATAATTCAAAAACTAGTTTAAAATTGGTCTTGTCCTTAGAATCAATTTAAATATCGATTGAATCAATTTTTTGAAACCAATTTAATTTTGAACCAATTTTCAAGATTAGTTTGACTATTTAAATGTAAAATTAAACAAACCGGTTTAAACAGTTCAAAATCAGATAGGTTTAATTTTTTATTTTTTTTACCTATTTGCAACCCCTATTCCACACGTTTGGAGATCGGAAAGAGAGTATTTGTTGTCCTCATGTAAGAAAGCAGTCGCAATTAATTAAAGCCAAAACATATTAGACTTACGGAGTGTTTGGACACGCGTTTTCAACACTCATTTTCCTGTATTTTCACATCAAATGGAAAAAACAAATGCAGAAACTACTATTTGTGATTTCTAACTTGATGCAAATCTTTCCGGATACAGTGAATGTTTGGTAAGTCGATGAGGATCCGCATTCAGTACATAATCAACACAAACAATTATTAATTGCTTCAACAATTGAAGTTCAGTGCAAACCAACTTGTTACCAAACACATTAATAGAACTAAACATGCATTTAATTAATACGAATTTGAGTTAGGGTGCTTATTTGAAGTATAATTCAACTTTTTAAAACAAAGTATGGCTGGTATTAAAATAGTTTGATTCTATTTCCTCTAACAATATAAAGAGAACTTATTGAGAGATTATTTAAAAGCAATTTGTAAGAAGATGTTTTTGAAGAAAAAGCAAGTATAAAGATGATGAAATCTTCAACTTGGAAGTATAAACGCTTAAAATATAACTATACTATCCCATGAAATCCGGTACAAGAAAACGACCCTGTCTAAGCAGCCACATGCAATTTCGCGTACGTCGACATCAGCATTAACCGACGCCTTAATAAGCGCCCGTGAACACAAACGACCAAACACTAACAGATACGAAAGTTCAACCCACTTTCAAAGATTCAAGAATAATAATAATGTTTTTTTTAAAGAGATTTCAGTGTCTCTTTACCTATTTCAACTAAAAATAAATATAACATAAGAATAATGAATAATTATTAAGAAAGAAATAATAACAATTTAAAAATAATCTAATAAAATATGCACATCAAATAAGGATATTTTCTTTATTATTAATATAAATAATAATAAAAAAACCAAGATATTCGCAAAAGAAATACATACCTCACGTGGTTTGTGATTGTGCACAGTCTTCCGGCCACCGTCCTCCGGCGCAGAAACTCCGGCAGCACCCTCGCCGGCATTGGTTCCCATATACAAACTTATGATTTTCTGGGCCACCTGGGAGCCGTCGGTGCTCTCCTCCATCAACTTATCCAGATGGGCCTTGGGGAGCCTCATCTTAACCCTGATGGGCCCATCAGAGCCCAGATTGGGGCTCTGCCTGGAGAGCGGGAGGTCCGAAACGGAGCGTTTGGAGAGCATGAGAAGCTGGAGCCTATCGGAGGCGTTCATGCCGCGTATCCCACTGGATCGCACCCTCCTCGGTAGCGCCGTTTTTTCCTCTTCGGGCTGAATCTTGGGTAACTCAACGAGAAAGTAAATCTTTGTGGGCTTCAGTTCCTGGTACGGCTCAAGAGGTTTGGCCCGAAGCCCGAAATGTTTCACCGCTTCGGAGTCCAGAAGCACGTGGCCCGGGTAGTCCTTTACGACGTCGTTTGCTCTCGCTGGTGTTTTCAGTTTCAACGTCTCTCCATCCACCTTCATCACCTTGGCCTTTTTACTCCTTCCCATGGTGTTCCCCATAGCTTCAAGCTTTCTCTTCTGTTCCTTTGGATTCTTTTTTTGTCTTTGGTTGATTTGGCGAAATTAAGGTACGTGTTCTTCTTTTTTTTTTTTTTTTTTGCCTCACCGAATTTTGTGGGGGGTATTTATATTGGGATTATGGGAGGGATGCTTTAGTAGTAAGGGGTTGACAAAACCAAAGTTGAATTATCAATGATGGGATTGCATGTGTGAATTGGTGGAATATTGCTACTATGCATAAAATAAAATAAAAATAGGTTAGTTTAGTGATATGGATGGTAAATAGTAGTGGGGAAACTTTGGTTGTTAGGGGATAAACACTAGTTTGGTTGGTTTATAACAATAGTAGTGGGTAGGCCAAACCAAGCTTCAATCTTAATCAATGTCATTGTAGTTTTGTACAACCTATTTGAGAAAAAAAAAAGAAGTGGGGTACCTCATGTTCTTTTCATATGTGGTTTGTCTACCTGTCAAGGGAAGTTGCGTTTATGAGATAGTATGATGACGTTGGATATTGTCAAAAAAGAGAAACAATTAATGATTTAGTCAATTTTGGTAGTCAGGCCACCAGATAAATAATAAATTCTTCATATATGGTGCAAATAATTAATATTTTTAACTACATAAATTATACTATTATAATTCAGATTCATAATAAATAAATATTTTTAAATATAAAATTTATATTTTAAATTTATAATAAACAATTTAGGTTTAAATATTTTTTAATTTGGGTAATTTAACATTTTTTCATTTTTATTCTTGTAATTTTTTTCTTTTAATCCTTTTAATTTGTTTTTGATATTTTTGTACTCTTTAAAGTGTTTTAAGGATGAAAAATAAAATACGCATTTTATAATGATTAAAACGAAAAATAATATTATAAGGACAAAAATGAAAAAAAATGTATTTAAACCTATAATTCAATATGTGATATAAAATTATTATTAATTATGTATATTTTTTAAAAATAAAAAAAATTGATAATTAATTTTGAATTGAGATAGAATATTATAGATTTAAAAAGGATGTGAGCGTAAGAAGATCATGCATGTATACTTAAAAAAATAAGAGGAGTGTTAAAGAATATATAAAACAATGAATTAATATTTGAAATATAAATTTTAAAAAATAGGAGAAAATAATGTGTGATATAACTTTTAAAAAACATTTCTCTATTATTATATATAAAACTCAATTTATCTAATTTACCAAGATTAATGAAAGTGATTGATTTAGTTGATAATAATATTTTTTTAAAAAAATTATAATTTTTTAAAAAAACTATCATCATCATTATTATTTCTCTCTTCTAATAATTTATCAATGCATTATCTTTAATGAAAGGTATTTTTAATCTAAAAACAATTTATGTAAAAAATATTATATTTTAGATCTTATAAATAGAAAAAAGAAAAAGAAGAAAAATGATGGAAATGCCTCCCCATAAAAAACATAGCCCTACACTGTATCATTATTGTTAAAGACTTTAGGGAGTTTTAGGACACCTAAAAAATATAAACATTTTTATTGATACTTCATTATTTCTATTTATTATTTTTATCACCTCGCATCATTAATGTATTAATTATTGAGGTGTAGAAACTCCTTCGAGTGTTCAACTATCTTTTTCCAATTGATAATCTCCTTTGGGTTTCTGTTTTTACTTTATAGTGTTCCCATGCTGCTGCAATCTCAACTCCAAGTAGGTAGGCATTCACATTAGGCAACTCTTAATGGATAAGACCATCGAATTCGAAAGTACCTTTTTTTACTTTATAAAGTATAATTTAAAGATTTAAATATATTTTTATTATGTAATAATTTAAACGTTTCTTTTTAATTTTTTTCCTGACAAAATACGATTATTTCATTTTTGTGTTTAAAATGTTTTAAATAATATTTTTATTGTTTAAAGTGATATTTTTGGTCTTAGGTTAGAAATTATGAATGAGTTAGAGATTAATTCTATTCACGCTGTTATTTTAAAAAAAATTACATATAATAAAAATAAAATATGAATTTTTTTATCAAATAAATTATTTTTATTTGTGTAAATACAATAAAATTTTACATGACTGTACTAACTTTTTGAGTTCTTTAAAGTAATATTACATTAAAAATAAAAAATAAAAAAAATATATTTTATAAGAACTAAATAAAAAAATCAGAAAAAAAAACATTAAATTACATTAAAATAAAAATATATTTAAATCTAATTTAAAACTGTAAATTACCTGCTCTTCGTAAATCGTAAAAGTGGGTGTCGGCGTTGGAGAGGTGCTTCTCACACTCGCACTCGCACCTTACGTGAGATTATCTAATGTTTGACCACTTGACCTTCCAAATTTGTGTTCATTTTTTTTTTTTTTTATGAATATGAATATTTCTATTCTTTCATGCTATTTTTGTCCTGTTTAGATTTAAATAATCCTACACGTACATATATATTATATTATTCTATAATTTTTTCACGATGATGACATCATATATTTTTTATTATTATTTAACATCTTATTGTTTAATTAATATTCTTATACTTTTATTTAATTATTTATTAAATAATGAAAGTTGTATAAATAATTAATATATATATATATATAATTTTTCTCTAACTTTTTTATGTCTTTTCTTTGTACTTCGCAGGTACATATTAAAAAGCAACAATATGCAACTGTTCCGGAACAAATTGAAAATAATTATACAAATATAATTTAATGTACATCATATAATAATTGATTATTAATAGTATATTTTGATTAGTTAGAGATCTACTAACTCTACGTGTAGATGTTGTCAAACTTATTTGACTTGATAATATTTTATGACCATTGGATGGCAAGCTTATATCCAAAAAATCAAGTTTATGACATTTTATATAAATTAAATATTAGTTTGTATTTTATTAATCAAATTTATTTTAACATTACAAACTCCCTTTGTAGATGAAGGTTACCTTAAAAGAAATTGATATTGTTTTAGAAGTATAACAACTAACAAAGTTTTAATATTATTTTTTTTTTTACCTTCGTTAGAAGTAAATGGTGCCACTACATTTTTGTTTAAAACAAAGTTCTAGTTAATTAAGGAGTGCTATTTTATCAAGAAGTATTTAATATATCGGATTCAATATTTTTAACTTTTTAAAATAAATTTTGAAATTTAAGATAATTATTTTTTTAATTTTCTTAAATACTTTGTATTTAATACATTATTACTTTAACAACGCACGTTAACATTTTCTTAATTTTGATTAATATGCGCCTATTAATAAGCTAACAACATTACTATTAAGAATTGAATTAATTATGTTTTTAGTGTTTGAATTTTTTTCAACTTTTCACTTTTAATCTTTAAATAAAAAATTGATGGGTCTTCATTCCTAATATTTATCTCTATATTTACATTTGATCCTTGCTTTAAAAATCATCCTTAGAGGCTGAGGTGACAGTTTTTTTTTTAATTACGGTTAAAAATCCCAAGCTTTGCGTTGCGACGTCGCGTAAAAAATGAAATTGGATTTCGAATAAAGAAGAATGAAGTCTCGATGAATCAATATTCAAACATAAAAATAAAAACGAAAATGCAAAAGGTAATATTTTGATTTTTCAATCTACAATTGCAGAAATTGTTAGGGCAAAGAGAATTTTACAAAGCATGAAATGCAGCACAAACAGAGTAATCTTTCTCTTAGCTCAAAAAAATTTGACGACAAATATCCCATTTTTACAGATTCGTTTTGAGTTCCATTTTTTAATACTTTTAAAAATATCAGAAAAACAATTTCTATCGATTTTACACACCGTTCAAAAATGGTCTAACACGTTTAAGACACTTTAACCAGGTATTTTCTTGTGGTTCAAAGATGCCAGAAAATAAATTGCCACAAAATACTTTAAAATAATTTTAAAAAACAGTCACCCTATTCAATAAGGGTGATTTTTTAAGAGATCAAAAACAAAAACAGAAATAAACATTAGGAAGAGTTGTTGTACCATTTTTTATTTTATTATTTTTGCATTTTCCTTCCAATAATTTTCATAAAGTAGTTTTCAGTTAGGAAAGACATTGACTTCTTTCATTCGTATAATTTTTTTTTCTTCCTTTCAATCCTTTGAGGTTTCGGTTATTGAAGATGAAGAGTGAACAGTTAAGAATGATGAGTTGATAAACTAAGTTGGGACGAGTTTGACTATTTTCATTCCGACTCCCATCATAGGCGAAATGAGTTTAGAGACAAGTTTAAAAGAAATGAATAAGGAAAAAAAAAATATAAGCTCATTTATATAGGGATTGGAGAAATCTATGGAGCATCCACTCACCTTTCTTTAAAAAAATAATTGTCTTGTATATAATTTAAAATAAATCATAAGTTATTAATTTCGTTTAATTATATCAATATATAGAAGTTAACAAATAAAATAAATTACAAAAATAATAATTTTAAATACTAAATTGTTTATTGATAAATTGTGTAATTTTATTATTATTATTTAAATTATTTAATTATTATAATGACTATTTTATTAATTTTCAATAAGCATTTATAAGACAACAAATAAGAAAACAAAATGAATCAAAATTTTCGTATAAATTAAAATTAAGTTAAGTACTACTAATTTTGAAGAAATTAAATTATGGAACTTTAAGAAAAGATGTGGCAAGTTAATTTTAACTTTGTTTTTTCTCCCACAAATTTAAACATTTTGAATATCTATATGACTTCATAACTTTTATTTATCAGTGGTTTGCATTTATTATTTCATAAGTACTAGAAACATAATGGAAAGATCGACAAAGAGATAAAATTTAAAGAGTGCTTATAATAGTAAAATTGAAGAAGGAAAAGATAACACTACTCTTTTAGATTTTTTTTGGATTAATGGAAAGCTGATGGAAATTAAGAAAGCCAAAAGAAGGGGAAAAAACACATAAAAAACGTTTTCATCATTTGATTGATTTCCTTTCACTTGTGATGAAATGGTGCTGAATTGTTATTCTAATCTAAGAAAGCATATTATGAATTTTCACTAGTGATTCTTTTTAAGCCTTGCACTTTATCCTTTCTGCATCCTCCTTTATCATCCATCAATTTATCACTAAGATATTAGAAGTTGGATTCAAGGACAAAGCGTTCTTGGTCCTCCAATTCTTGCACATACATGCTTGACCTCCTATTATTATTATTAAAAAAATGACCAAATTGAATTGGCATCATATGTATGGATCTCAATTCTAATCAGCAATCAGTTTCCTAAATGGTAGTTCGTTTGAATTGTTAGAACTTTGAATATGTTAATGAGTCAGCGGATTTTCATCAGCTTAGTGAGATTACCATTAATAATTTGTGTCAATTGACATTTGACTGTGGTAATAAAAAGTTCATATGATGATTTATTTAAAACACGCTAACTAGGATATATAACAGAATTCAGAAGTTTGTGTTGGTCCAATTCCAATATAATTGTTATAGTATTAATAAAGACTACGTTTCTTCTCATCCTCTAGCATAGTAATTCAATGCATCTAAAGTTTTATACTAATTCAATTCATGGTAGTTATAGTCTTCTACATCTCAATGTTAAACCAATTAGGTACAAGAAATTTCTCTATTTTCACTACATTCCTAACGTGCTTGCTATTATGGCTCGATCACTAAATTGACATACTCAGGAGCATAACTGAAATTTCTACTTCTGTTGCCACTTTAAATGCGGACACAATTACAGAAACAAAAACTTTATCACTGAAGTGCAACGAAGTAAAACACTTACAGAAAAAATATATTAAGGATTTTGTTTCCTTCAAAATTGTCTGTTAAATATTCGATTAGACTTGCAATCTTAACCTTTATTATTATTTCTCTCAAACAATTTTTTCTTAAAAAAAAAATTGCATACAGGACCTATACTTAATGCTCGGATAATTTTTTAATTTAAAATTTTCATAAGCAAAATTCTCGACTTTAGTATGATATATTGTAAAAACAAATGATAAGAAGGGCCACGTTATTCGGGTTTTGTGTGAACCCAATTCTAAACAAAGGTGACCGAATGCAAGAAATATGAAAGCCTGTCGAGTGATTTTCTTTCTGCACCAACCCTAAGAATTGAAAATGGGTATGAACCTTACGAAATAATTTAAAATCAATGGTAGGTCTCAAACCCTCTCACCAATTAAACTAATAACTTAATTATGTTAAAAAATAAGTAATATTATTATATAATACTAAATTTTTTAATATAATTTAATACATATAATAATAAATTTTGTAATAATTAAATTCGATCTAATAATATATTTATATATATATGTATATATAAATAAATTTTAAATAAAAATAAAAAATTCAATAAAAAAATTTATATATATATATAAAATATATTATTAGATTAAAATTAATTGTTATAAAATTTATTATCTAGATTTATATGTTTATTAATATATATATTAAAAATTTTAATATTATATATAATAATATTAATTATTTTTTAATATAATTGATCTATTAATTTAATTATTTTGAGAATTGCTTAGAGTGCCAGCTAACGTAACACTCACGTGTTTGTATAACAATTTTGTGGACTGCAGACTACATTATTAAAGTGTTGACTGTTGATAAATTTAAAGATTTGATTCTCATTCAATAATTCATATGGTGGTTAATTTAGCAAAATAAAAGTTATCAAGAAGGGGATTGAAAAATTATACCATTCCGAATCGATGAATAATTTAACGTGTCTGAATAATTGTTTTTTTTTTTTGGTACAGTGTTTGAATAATAGTTTGAATCTTATTTAATCTAGATTAATAAATTTTGCTTAAATATAATTTTTAGTTTTACTTAAGTTGAAATAAATAAATTGAATTATTATTTGCAAACTATTATCCACATAGGACTGCGTAAAATCAATGAGCATCTAGATCAACTTTAAGGAAAAAAAAAATTGTTTTTCTAGAGGAAGAAAAAAATTGTTGGTCAAAAGCTGAAATATCACGAAATTAAACCGCGTTCGTTATAAAATACGTAGATTCATTTGTAGTTTGTAAACGAAATGCCAGTTTACCCCAAACAAGCACATGCACGCATCCTTCTAAACACGCGGTCTTATCCAAAGTCAAAATATTATCATGCGTACATAATTGGCCAAGAATAAATATTTTTTTGAGTTTTAAAAATATATTCCCATGACATCTTTATAAAGAGAGATTAAAAATATTATGAATGTTTAGGTGAAAGTATTATTTTATAAAATTAAAAAAAATATAAGAGATATTTCAACTCATTGACAAACAGAAAAATAAAGTCCAATCTATAAGATTAATATGTCCGAAAAAGTAGTTAAATTGATACACCACTCAGTCAACAAACAAAAGTCCTTATTGAATTTGGCCTTTAACCATGGATCTCTAAGAGATCATATATATCATAATAGCATAGTCCTATCCAAAGTGGTAACTAAATGCACCTCATATTTGAAAGAAAAAAAAAATGACTCTATTTTAAATGACATGCACCTCATAGTGAAACAAAATTGACTACGAAAATTTAATGGCTAATTAATGAGTATTGCAATATGCTTCAAATGGTTTAAGCTTTTAAAAATCCATATAAAACGATATGAATCATAATTAAAAGTAAACACATATTATAAAAAGAAGATATTTTTTTTGGTAAAAAATAAAAAGAAGAGATAATTACTTTTATATATATATATATATATATTAGTAGTAGTTATGTCTATACTCTACTTGTTTAATTTGGACATTATATTATCTCCTTTACGCATTCTTTACTTTGTGTATTTTTAATTGTGTAACAATTTTAGGGAAGGCGGTGGTATTCTTTGACTAACAATTTTCCTAAGTTATGTGCAAATACGTATATGCGTGTGGAAAGGATACATTGCATTTATCTATGTATTTTGGATATATAAATTAAGCTTTTTGTTCGTGTGGGGTATACAATCTGCTTTAGGTGGTGTAGTTTCACTTCATTTGTATAAGACATAGTTATGTATAGAGAAAGGTCATGGAGAGTGTTTTCTTTCTCTATCTAGTAATGGGATTCCTATTCTATGTATAAGGGGAGGGCATCCCCTTGTACCCAATCTTAAAACATATGTTTAATTTGTTGGCTGAAAATAAAATTATGTGTAATTTTATAAAAAAAAATAATGTATACCTACCAAGCTAGATAACGATCTAAGTGTAATTATTACTAGTCTTACAAGAAATTAATGTACTTACCCTATGAAAAGAAAGCTAAACTTATATTATAGCCATAAAAAATATGTTATATTTTAATATTTAACTTATCAAAAGTATATATAATGGCATACATGATCATGTAATGTAACATATTATACTCTTAATAAAATGATATAATACTCTCAAAATATTTATAAAAAAATTATAAGGAAAAAATAAGGAATAACAATATATTTTCTTCTATTCATTAGAGAGAAATTGAAAGGAGAGAGACCTTGGTTTGACCCCCTGTAGTGGTCCTTGTTTTTAATAAAGCGGACCAATTTAGAAACAGAGATTCTCTTTTCATAAATTTTTCTTTTAATTCAATTTTTTTTTTTAAATTCTTCTAACCAAACAAACTCTTATGTTGTGTTTGGGGCAAGTGATTTTCAAGGAGTGACTGGAGATCGAAACGAGCTTGTCTGTTTGGTAAAGGCTATTATTTTGTGTAAAAACAAGTTTCACGTGTACTAGGGTCTCACTCACAATCACTTTTGATGTGATCATATAATATGTGAATGAATTTTTCTCCTTATTTTGTCACAAAAAATATTTGATGTTGGGTGAATAAGGATACAATAATATTTTAATTACAATGTTTTAATTTTATTTTTACTATATGTTTTATCTAATTATTTTTCTTTTATTTTTATTCATTTTATTTTTCTTCTCGCAATCAAATAAAAAATCAAGCTATCATGTGTGTGCATTTTTTTATATATTTAATATTAACTTTAGATGCCTATATAATTGGCGTGCCATTTAGTATATATATATAATGAACTCTGATTTGTTTGTTAAATTAGTAATTCTATTTATGATATTTTTTACGATTTGTATTTAAAAATGATGCTAATGTTACTCACTATAATTGACGTTGTAATGTCATTATCCATTCTCCCTCCCTCCAACTATTGCGAAAAGCAATTCCGACCATTTTTTTTCCTTTCTGAAATGAAATATATGTGTAAAGGACATAAATATTTTCAAAAGAATTTGAGGCCATTCCGTGTGAACCACCAAATCGTGATATATATATATATATATATATATATATATGAATGGTAGATGCCCCAACATGAGCTTATGAAGGGATAACTATGAAAGATATTTGTACTACCAAATTGTTAGATATATCAATTTGACACCATAAAATTGCTAATTCATTTTAAAGTGATGATTTCATTGTGTGATGACGCTAAGAAAAGCTCGCTCAATCTGCATTCCAAATTTTACAAACCTATAGACACTTGAAGTTTGATTCATCATGATCACCTAGAGGTTTTGTGTAATTTTACTTCTGATTAAGGCTATTATATATTTTTTCAATAATAATTTAATTTGTGTTGAAATTTTATTAATATTTTTCTTCAAATAAATATTAAATAAGTCTCGTTTATTTTTTAATAGAAAATAAATAAACATAAAATTTAAATATGATCATATTAATTGTCAAAATTAATTTTGGCAAAAGATAATTCATTTCCATCGACTAGCTAGTAGTATGTAGCGGCACTTGTTTTATAATTTTTTTTCTTTTTTTTTCATATGAACAAAAATAAATGAATAGATTATGGGTAAACAAGTATGATTCACAAAACTTCAAGCAAGATTTACTAGCTGTACGTACGTCAGGATGATATATCTGAAGGGTCTTAAAGATTGTATGGTATCATAAGGGTGCTGATTGTTGCTCTCTCAGTATAAATCTATAGATTAGTTAAATTTAATTTCTACTTAATTATTTTAATATTGACATTATATGTATGCAAGAACTAGTTTTAGAAACGTTAATAAAGGTCTTGCCCCATCAAGAGAAGATGTCCAAGCGAAGTCAGTTGGCATGTATGATTATGCGTTGTGCTTGAAGTCTTGTGCTTTGAACTTCTGCATAATGGATAAGAAACCAAAAAAAGGTACGTACACAAACTAAAACTTTAAGCATAATAAATTACTTTAAGAAGTTTTGGATGCTCATCCCTATGGTGGTTGTTTGGTCTACTTAGTGCATAAAAATGGAATTGTGTCTTTACGGGAAAAAAAAAAACAAGTAGATTAAGCAAAAGTTGTGGATTACATAATGGTTGATCTTAGTTGACTTCACAATTGGAGAGTTCTCTTTTTGTTTATGTTATATTATTCCCTTACAATTCACGAGTTTTTTTCTTTTGGTGGGCGTTATAATTCATGAGGTCATGGCAACATCTTTTGAACAAATCTGGTTGTAATGCGGGCTGAAATATCTCTCGTATTTTTCATAAATATTTTTTAATAATTTATTAAATTAATACTACTTAACTTTGAATTTTTTTTATATAGTTAAGATTGGGAATAGGAGGCATCTTCAAAATGCATATGCTCTTTACAAATTAAATCTAATATATTTTAAAAAAAAATCATTAATTTTATCATAGAAGTGTGAAAATGTGGAAAAGCGCATATATAAAACTATATAGATTACTTGTACCTCTTTTGATTAAAAGAGAGAAGTCCAATATGTATACTTTTTCTATGCCATGAGATGATCACATCAAAATAACTTTAGAGTTCGTTACTTTTCTTTTTTTCAAATGTTATTCTAAAAATAATCATACCTAGAAACTTGGTCAATTTTGTAGAATATCTAGCTAGTACTACTGTCAGACAGGTTTTGCATGGGTCTTCTGGTAGCTATAACCACCACTCTCAAAATAAGATTCATCATCACTTGGAAACTGAATGGAAATTGCACCCACTACTCAACTCCGAACTTAATGGAAATCTTGCATTCATTGATTTGATTCTTTACTTTAATGCTTTTCTCTCTATATATGAATACGTGTCCGAAAATTCCAAATCAACAATAAAACTCAATAACGACTTTTGCATCACTTTTCGCCGCATTAGCACTACATATACTTATAAGTAATAATCAAGGTCTAGCTTGCAGGAACATGCACATGAACCGAATTTAGGTCATCATAATATGTATATACAAAGGACACTTGCCATTACATGAAAATAACTCATGTTAAATCCTTCATTCATCCCTCAGCTTTCGTTGTCATGTATCTCTCATCAAGATCTAGCAGGAAAATTCTAGTACATTTTGTGTACTTAATTAATTCAACTTATTTTAAAGAGATAATCAAATTTTTTTAATGTTTTTTTGTTTGAATTGCTTTTGAAAAACTGATTATTTCTCCAAAATTAATTTGTAACAAACATGAAGTACTACTGCTGGTAATTAATACTCTTGCCAACAACTAAAAGTACTAACAGTTGAGATCTATATCCACGTCACATGTCTTGGCGGACTCATGATCAGAATTTTTGTTTTCTTCCACAGGCGAAGGTAAAGAAATTGTAAGATCAAGATTCAAAGGGGGTGATGAAATAATTGATGTTTCTTCTTTAGTGAACGAAATCTTATGATGATCAGTGGCAGCTGAACCACGGGAATTGAAGAAAGGGACTTTGTTGTTGTTGATGGACTCAGATGTTGATGCACCCTGATGATCAGCAGAAGAAACATGAGGACGAGGAAAGCTTTGGTGTGGCTTATGGCTATTTGGATCAATTCCCATCTTTATTAGTTTTCTTCGGATGTGAGAATTCCAATAGTTCTTCACCTCATTGTCTGTCCTCCCAGGCAACCTTCCAGCAATGAGTGACCACCTATGATTACATACATATATATATATAAGCATCCAATTAACTGAAGATGCTCTAATAATATGGTATATGTATATAAAATACCTTTTGTTAATAATATAGTAGTAGTTCAAAAATTTGATGAATGAAATTATTTTTTATTAGAAATCACGATAAGAAGGAATTTATAAAACTCAATATTGTGTTTTACAATAAAACTATTTTACTTCCAATTCTCTATTCATTTCTCTTAGGTAGTTAATGGTTAACAAAAACGGTAATAGTGTCTTTTAATGTCAAACGAGGGATTTAAAATTTTCTATTTCAATTTTCATAAATGTGATGTCGATATTTGGTACCTGTTACCAAGGAGGGCATGGAGTTTGATGATGAGGTCTTCCTCATCTTCAGCAAAGATTCCACGTTTGATGCCTGGTCGTAAGTAGTTTAACCATCTCATCCTACAGCTTTTGCCACAACGATGCAGCCCTATATATATGTTGAATGACATATGGTTATAAATGGTACTCAAAACGATATAACAAGAAATTAATTTAAGGTTTTGGTATTATTATTTTTTTAACTAATAATAGTTGAATGAATTTCTATTCAATGAAACTCTTTCTTCTTTAGTATGTCTAAATTCATTTAACTATTGAGTATTGACAGCAAAAAAATTGTATATCAAAACCCTCTTTGGATACTATAACAGCTCTCTATTTAATATGATACACCCTCATGAGTTAAGTTATAAGTTTTTGCTACCTAGTTAATTGATTGGGTGTACCTAGTGTAATCTTCTAAGAGAGAACTGTATGAAGAATGAATATAATTAACTCATGGTGGTTGAATAGAGAAAGAAAGAGGAAAAAGTCGTGGTAAATTTGAATGTTTCTCGTTAAAAAAAAAAAAAAAAAAAAACTAACAAATTAAGACTAATGTTTGTTAATAAAAAATAAAAATAAAAAACTAACCAGCAGCTTTAGGAATGGAACGCCAACAGCCTTCACCATGGACTTGGATGTAGTCAATGAGCTTTTGGTCTTCTTGCTTGGACCAAGCACCTTTATTGATGTTTTCCTTGTCACAACAAGGTTTTCTCATTGTTTTCTTTTTGTTGTGAACTCCCCCTTTTGTACCTGCAGGGGTGTGCCCGTGTGGGTGTTTGGGGCTAACAAAAGGCTAAAAAATGTATATGGAAAGAGAGAAAGAGAGTGGAAGCCCAGACAAATAGCAGAAGAAAGGTTAGATATATATTTGTAAAGGAGTGAGGATGAAGGGTGTGGGATATGGATATTTTGACTTGGACTGGTGGTTTTGCCGTATTGTATTTTTTGATTTATTTTTGGTGATAGGATAATATTAAGGGTATGCATTTGCCCTTAGGTGTTCTTAGCATTCCATTGCTTACCGTTAAGTAAATGTCATTATCAGGTGTCATACATTTGTTGCACACTATTGAGATGGTCTTTATTGGGTCGAATTCACAAATTTTCGTACTGATAAGAAAAACATGGTGTCAAGAGTCAATAATGATGGCTTTTATTCGGAGAAACTAACGCATGATACTCCAAATTTTAGATGAAAATGGATGCAGGCCAAGACCAGCGTCTGCATGTACTAGGGATGGCAAATTGGCAGTTGTATCCCTGGATAACCGCAAAAATATATGTAAATAAGTCGAAAAATATTCACTCCTTTGGGGATGAGTTTGGGATATATATATATAAAAGGAATCAAATTATATCCATATAATTTTAATAGTTATATAATTTTTATAATTTGTATTAATTCAATCATTTAATTATATCAATTATTATTTGTATCAAATTTTATTAAAATCAAATAATAATAAAAAATAATCAAATAATTTATTATTTATTATATTTTGAAATGTTTATGTTATGTTAATATTAATTTATATGAAAAAGGTAACAAATAATTTTATATTAATATAAAATTTTAAATATGTAATTTATGTAAAAAAAATTTAACCCAACAATGAATTTAAAAAAATATTTTCCACTAGAAAGTTATAAAATGATTGTAATATATATTTTATTAATTATTAAATTTAATTACTAAAACATAGTACTTTATCATTGTTAATTTTATGCAATCAAACAAATATGATTCAATTTGTAGGGCATGTTGATCTTGTAGCCTTATAGGAGAATACCTGGTTTGATTCCAAAAAAAAAAAAAAATCATGAGAAGGAATCATTAACTTTTAAGTATAATTAAATCTTAAATTAATAATTAGTCTCATCATTAACTAAAAAATTAAAACATATAAAAATACATCAAAATTTTATCAGTGAGTTAAAAGACCTAATTTCAGTGTAAAAAACATTATCTTATTGTATTTTCTTTCTTTCTTTCTTAATTTCTTCTTATTTGTCTCTTTATATATATAGTGGTAAAAAAATTATAAATCTAATTTCTTTTAAAATAAAAATGACTCTAAAAAAGTTCCCCCTCTCCACCGACTCTAAACAACACCAAATCTATGTTAGCCACATAATAGCCGAGAAAATAAGTGGTGAAGATCTTGATGTCCCCCACAGAAATGACAACATGAAATTCACCGTGACTCATATCAGCACCTTAGTAGGCACGAAAACAAAGTTGTTTATTAATTCTGACCTCCGTCCTCACGTATACATAGTAACCAAAATATAAGACCAATTATATTACAGCAATCATCTATGTCAATTATACTACAATCATCGACCTATACCTAACTCGATAAAGATACCAGTCTCAACTACGAGTCCCATCTGCACTTCGTTTTTATACATCTCATTACACAGATGACCAGAAATATCTCTAAGGGTGTGTTTGGAATTTATCGGAAATAAATAGGATAAATAAAAATAAAAAAGAGATATAAAAAAATAAAATGATATGTTGTGTGGTTTAATTTAACAGAAATAAGTAAGAAAGAATAGTTTTTGTGTCAAAGAAAATTGATTTTTTTCCCAAAAAATTAAGATAGATTGTGATCCATATATATAATAATATAATCACATAGATACATATATTTAACTCGATATATCATAAATTAAATAGAAAATAATTAAAGACTAAAATTGTCTATTCAGTAGTCACGAGACAGGATCCATCTTTGTTGGACTTTTCTTAGGACAAAGGGCAACCACCAATAATTTAAGAATAATTACATTATGATTGATATTGCTAGGGTTTATGCATATTTAATAAAAACATTTGAAACGGAAACAATTTCTACAGTCACATTAGAAGTAGCTAGAGATTTCTCAAGGAGCATTATAAGTGGCTTCCTAACCCATCACGGTATTCTAAATAAATTAAAAATACTTACTTACAATTTCATTAACTAATCAAGTGTTATAATCAAGTTAATAGTCTCCATAATTAATTGATGTATTATATTAAATAATTCAAAGAATTCATTCTAAATATATGAATCTTATATCTCCACAATTAATCATCATCTTTTCTCATCTCATCAATATATCCACAAGTATTTCTCATGAAAACGCAATATTATATATATTCAAAATATCAACATATAAGGATGTTGCATCTAGCAACCCACTTGCGTACGTATAAGGTGGCCTATCACATCGATCGACATACAATATAAACATAATATTAGGTATGGCCAAAATATTTAACAATTAGATTCACCGGTTAATGATTCCGGAAGCGACATAATATCATTGCTGGAATGAAGCATTCAAGAAAGGCAATAAGTACTATGTTCATGCCATCATATATATAAACATTGATATCTACCAAGAAGGTGCCTCTACAAAAAAAAAAAAAAAAAAATACATGACAGGGGAAGGGAAAAGTGTCAGGTGAGATATATGCAGCCGTACAATGATATATACATCAAAAGACTCCAAGTCCTTCTCAGGTGAAATCAGTCACTACCCATCACCTATGGCTAACCTCTTGAGTAATGTAAGCATAGTGTCCCCTGCCATTCATAGATAGAACTTCTAATTAGTTCACTGGCATATTCTTTTGTCTTGTCAATAGCTCCCCTTCATATATAGGATTTAATCGCATATAACATACCAGACAAAATAGATAAAGCAAACGGAGAGGGATAAGAATCTAATATGAATAAATAGTCCAAGTTATATATATATATATTCTATATGTTAGTTAGGACCATGAAACTAAACTTTCTAAGAATTCCTCGTTTTAAAGAAATGATTTAGTTCCATGTCAACTAAATATATGGTTTAAATAAAGTTTATAAATTTGAACAGTTCTCATTTTATAAATTAATTTTGTAGGATTAAGTTAAATTTTGAACTCAAATTCCATGAATTAGGATTTACTTCTCTTCTTAAACCAATGTTCTTGGTCCGTTGACCAAAAACAAAAAACATTCCACAATTTTCATCAACATTGGTTTTACTCTCCTCCTCTTCCCCACTCATGGCAACAAAAGATTGATGGTCTTGGGTCCTAGATAGAGCTCTGGTACGGTACCATGTAACAGAAACAAAAATCTTTTTATATAATATATATATATATATAATACAAATACTAATACAGATCTAATAATATTCAAGAGTTCAACATAAGCAACTCTTTATTTTTATGCTAACTTACAATTAATTGATATTGATAGTTGATTCCTAAAGATAAGAATCATAATCTCCCAGGTGTTAAGGATATCATGCTAACACGTTTTTTTTTATTTATTTTAATAAATCACTCGATGTGAAAGGATATGACAAACAACAGCGCGACATAATATCACTTTAATTTATATACATGTGCTCTTCTCCTGGCTGATCTTTGTGTACTCTTCTATATATGTGGGTGCCTTATCAATCTTACACTCTTACAGCATTACTCTGTATTTTTTAACTCAAAATAAAGAAAAAACATAAAAAAAAACAATTGAATTTTATTATTATTTTTTCTCCAATCAGACCTGGACAGGAGGGTATTATTATGAGCTGGTGAACAACATTTATTTGGACGGGTAGGTTGGACGCAATATAACATCCAACGGTCTTGCTTTACTCTGTTTGAAGTACATTCAGATTAGATATCAAAAATTCAAAATCACTTTTCTGGTTTGCGCTGAAGAATTATGCGCATGCACATCCAATGTTGATTGTTGAGAGAATCACACGAATCACATATATCATAGGTCAGCTTTGGGGATTAAACATTCAGTCATTCAATATTTGTGTTCCAACATCCAGTGCAAACCATGTGCATTCCATTTAACATTAAACACGGGAAAATTATGTCAACCATGTTTTTGAAAATTTGTCTTTACATTTACTAGTGGTTGAAAATTAAAATATAGTTGTATGATTTTTAGTCTCTTCTTAATAGCTAATTTTACTAATTATTAAATAAAAGAGTATTTTCATTTTTTTTATGTTTTGAAGATGTTTTAGGCTAATTCCAAAACCTTGGTCCAAATTAAAGTATAAAAACAAGTCTAAATCTCCATAGTAAGCCAAATTAGCCCAATCCAAACCTATCTGGCTGGGATATCACTTAACCTGACAAAACAGAACGATGGCACCCTAAATGTCACTTTAACAAAGTGTATTACACAATCAAGTAAGAACTCTCTTTCAAGATCCAATAGTAATATTTAATTATCTATCTATATACATTCACTAAAACACAATAAAAAAATAAATAAAAAGTCAGACAGGTAAAGACCCAGAAATCTATTATAAAGGGGGGCAAAATTTTTTTTTTCTTCCTTTAAAATTGTTTAACTTTTCAAATAAATAATAATTTTTAAAAAATGTTTACTATTTTTACACATAAAATTGAAACTAAATTTTATTTTAAATGATAATAACCTTAACTGTTACACATAATTAATTTTATATAATTTTACACCAGCTAGAGCCTTAATCATTGTATTGCACACCTGTTTTTACACAATTTTACACTATCTAATTAACCTTAACTATTATTATTATTATTATAATAACATAAACAATTAATTTTACACAATTTTATACTAACTAATATAAAAATATACATGAAAAATTCTAAAGGAGGGACTGTCCCCCTAGGTCCGTCCCTGAGAGGTCAGATGATATTGGTTCATAAAAAATTATCCCAAAATTAAAGGAAATGAAGAATCTGATTAATAAGTGAGTTTGTTCCATAGTAGTTAATAGCAGATCACGGAAGGAGTGGGATGACCACTGTTTTGATCCCTAAAAACACCTAGAATTAAACACATTTAGAATTAATATTCATAGCAGTTTCCCAAAACAACAAAAGTTGCATAACAACATATCACATGTCCAATATAGAAAAAGCCATTGTTTGCATATCCAAGACACCAAACAATTAAGGAAATCGAATAAAAAAAAGTTTAGGCCTCTAAGCCTAGGCTAGAGGCAATTTGCAAAAAACATTAAAAGGATTGAGAGGATGACTAAACAGGTTCAATGAGTGAGCCATAACTGTTGTTGCTTTCAACAACAGTAGGGCCGCCAAGTCATATTTTTTTTGGACCCCTCTCTGTGAAAGGCTTTTTGTGAAAGGCATCACTTATAGTTTAAAACAAAACTACCCTAGGTTGCGAATAAGTCATCCAGCCAGCCAGCCGCTCCACTACACAAATCCGTGAAAGCACCACTATTGACTACTCTAGTTTGTTCTGCTAGAAAGGGTTGTGAAACAATTCTAAATTACCATCTCCCTACCGCCCAAGTTACAAACACAAATTAATAAATAGTATTTAAGTCACTAAATAAATTCTAAAATGAAAATGCTCTCAGCAACACCATGTCATATTTCCTTTAGCCAATTCCTTGTTTCCTGTTATTGTCATAAACCTTTTACCCATGTGGTTCATGGCCAAACACTTGCAAATACTATTATACTTTCAGCTACACTTAAGAAAAAAACAGGAAAATCAAACCACCAACCCAACAGTTATAGAAGCTAAAATCAAGGTTCAAATGTTTAGGGAGTAAAAACAGGAAGACAGATCAAAAGAACAAGACAAACAGAGAAATCAAACCACTGACCCAACAGTTATAGAAGCTAAAATCAAAATTCAAGACAAACACCCTAAATCCAAGACTGATGAATACAGCACATGTTTGGAAGCAAAAAAACTTTTATCAACAAAATATCTAAGAAATGATCATTTTGATATTTAGAAAAAACGTTTCAAAATTTATAATGAATTAATGATAAAGTATTACAATCCAGCACAAACAAGTTAAACTCTATTTGTAACGCAACAATTTAATATTAGTCAATATAAGAAATAATTTTAAAATCATTAAGCATCAAAGTAAATCTCGCAATAGTTTTGGGCAAAGAAATACCAGTTTACTTATATCATAGCATCTTAGTAATATCAACAACAAACTTCTAGGAAAAGAATCATAGACACATCAATAACAAGTAACATGAAAGAAACTGATGAAATATATGCTTGAAAGCAAAAAACATCATCAGCGATACCTAAGAAATGATTATTTTGATATCTTAGAATTTCAAAATTTATAATGGTAAAGTATTACAGCAGCACAAACAAGCAAGTTAAATTCCATTCCTAACAGACTCAACAATTTAATATTTGCCATAGAACCTATAAGTTGTAGCCACTTTTTATGAAAGAAAGGATCAAACCTATCCTGCATATGCTAATATTCTCACAAAACTTAAAATTATGAATACAAATACAAATATTGAACCAATTGAAGTGTGTATTGTGCTATTGTCAAACAACAGCTATTGAAGAAGAAGAAAAGAATAAATTTTCTACAATGTCTGGAGTTTGAATAGATTTAATGGCATTAGAGACCCCGACACGCATCCACCCAAAAAATAAACAGACTGTCAATAGTAGCATTCTAGTGAAATTCAGAAAGACATATATTTATACTTCTGCACTCACATCTATTATTACTCACCGGATTTTGAATTACTTGCTTGGGCTTTTCTATTTTGGTCAATATCCTCATTATTTTATTCCTTTCTAACATATCCTTCAACACAAAGTCTACATACCCCTAATAATCACCGAGAATAAAAGGATAACATAAATCCACCTAGACAATAACCAACACCTTCGGCTGCTGAAATAGCTAAATAAATCTTTGAAATTTTAAAACAACTACTTATCTTTTCAAATTACAAGTACTAAGAGATTACTATTTACATCTCTGAAAGCAAAATATCCAATCCAACAGTATTCTTAAATCTTAGAAACACGTCAAACAAGCATGCTCAACTGTTTCCCCTTCTTTCCCTCCCCAAAGTTTCGCATTCCCTTCAAGATAATATGATACAGTTGCAAAGGACAGGTAATTGCACATTCCATGTTTTCAATTATCATCTGTTGAGAAGATCACCTGAACTATATAAATTCGGAAGGCGAATTGGCATCTGGTTTTACATTACCCAATCCACCTCCATGATGCAAAACCTGAGGAGGCAATGCCCCCAAACCATTACTCAATCCATCAGTTCCGGACCCGAAGAACTGGCAAAGGAGTCTAGCCATGATCCCTAGAACCTGCATTTGATTCTGGCACGCCTCTACGTGCATCTGCATCATCTGCTTCTCGTGCTCGACCTGCATTGCCACCATCCTCTGCCTCCACTCCATCTCCTCCTCCTCCATCTTCTCCTCCACGCGCTTCCGCCACCGCCGCTCCGCGTCAAGCTCCCTCTCCAACCTAAGCCTCTTCTCCAGCCCCCTCCGGGCCCACCTCAACTGCCGCTCCTCCAGCTCCATCTCCCGATCTTCCAGCAACTCCCTTCGCCTCTCCCGCCGAAACTCCGACTCCCTCCGCTTCCTCTCCCGCTCCGCCTCCACCTTCTCCCGCCGAAACTCCCTCTCCCGCCGCCTCTCCTCGCGCTTCACCACCGCCTCCCTCAGCTCCACCACCGAACCCAACCTCCTCACCTTCAACACATCCTCCTCTTCATCACAATCCTCCTCATCATCATCTTCTTCTTCTTCCTCCTCATTCTCATCATCATCAGAATCAACATCAAACCCTAATTTGGCGGTGGTGATAGGTTTGGGGGATTCCAACAATTGCACATCGCCGAAGACTTCTTTGTATTTAAGAAAATTCTCCCAATGATTGTTACCGTCCTTCCAATTGAAGTGGTGAGGGGAGAGGCGGATCTTCTGCTTGACGCCGAGGTACTGGTGGCGCATGTTCTGCACCTTGATCGAGACGTCGCGCCACGACCACTTGAAGGGGAAGGAGGCTGGGTTGCGGAGGTGGTGCACCGCATTCACGTGCTCCGCCACAGGCTTGAACTTCTTCTCGCGGGTTTTGAGCTTGGCGAGGGTTCCTGAACGGAGGAGCTCGGAGTATTTGGAGAGTAGGGTTTGCTCTTCCAGCTCCGACCACTTCTTCCGCTTCATTGGCGCTGGATGTGAGATTGATTGGTGGGTGGCGTTGAAATCAAACGGGGAGCGACCTTGGTTGGACACTATTTTCCTATTCAGAAACAATCATATTCGACCCTCCCTTCACTTCTAGAACTAGAATAACTCTTCTATTTGAATTTCAAGGATTTAGTCAATAAGACTCAACTCTCTCTCCTTCTCATATTTAGTAGGACTAGATTGTGAATTCAAGTTTTTTTTTTGTTTAAGTTGAATTAATGTAAGTTTTCATAAGTATTTTTAACTATTTTTCTTACTTTAAACTAAGACTAAATCTCTTTATCTTAATATCTTGTAATTAAAAAAAACTTAGCAATATGAAGTAATTTTCTATAAATATTATTAGAAGAAAAGCTTTTTAACTAAATATGAAGAGTCATTTTGTTCAAAATAGTGTATGTTAAAGTCACTTTTATTTTTTTATTATTTAGAAATAAGCTCTTAAAGAAGTAACTTATTGACTACCAATTTGTATGTTATTGTAAATCTTAATACTTATTCTTTATTTTTTTTAAATAATTATTGTTTTATTGGATTGAATCCTTATTGTCCCGCATTAGGATTAGTTATGTAGATCTTGGTTTAACTGGTCTACTTTCGATCCATAAAAAATGACACGACAGGTTAAGTCATTCTCAACCTGTCAACTCCTATTGGTTTGTCTCTCCTGATGTGTGAATTCAGTGTCATTGATATTTTTTGTTTCAAACAAAAAATCTTTATAACATTTTTAATTTTTTAAAATTTAAATAAAGCCTTCAATTGTTTTTCTTTTGTAAAATGCATTCAATTATTTTTCTTTCGCGTGGCTTTCTTCCATAATCCCTATTGGACAATGTTTAATTTTTTTGATGGATCAATATTGCTATTTATGTTTGGTGCCATGTAAAAACGGTATCCCCTTTAATGTGATATTTTCCCCCTTCATAGATCGTTTCATGCATTGTGTTTATATTTGAAAAGGAAATAAAATATTTAAATTGAGTTTCTAATGTTTAGGTGAAAGGTAACGAATGGGCATTATAGGGTTATTGAAAAAAAGTAAGTATAAATATTAATTTCATCCTCATAAAAACTTTCGTATTAATTTGATCTTTATAAAATTTAAACATATTTTTGTTAATTCTCAGGAGTTAGATAGTAACATAGAGGAATTAACAAACTTACAATCTAATTTGATTATAAATAAATTAAACAACTTGTGATGGTTAAAATTTTCCATAATAATTAAACATTCCTTAAAATTGCAAGTTTTGTTACTTTCTAATCGATTTTCTTGCATTTTTATGATGAGATTAGGGGAAAGATATAATAACAATAGATTCTCATGTCTTCTAAGTGGGTTTTGACAAGATAAAATGAAAACCAACAAAAATATATTTTAGTTTTACAAGAACCATATTAATAAAAAAATGAGGATGAAATTAATATTTTATAAATTTTCCAAGCACCCAAACATATTTTATAAATTTTTAAAAATGTCATAAATCCTTTCCTGAGATTGGAAATAATTGAGGAAAAATAATTAAATTTAAATTTATTCATAGTAAATATTTGATAATCATGAAACTCTTTTTCTAAAGATATTAAACTTTTAAAAAATGTTATAAATGATTTTTTGAAACTAGGAAATAGGAATAGTTGGGGAGAAATTAGTAATTTCAAATTTGTTGAATTTAATTATTTAATGTTACAGATGCTTTATTTAAATTTTAAAATTTTTAAAAATGTTAACAAAGAATAATTAAATTAGTAATTTGGAATTTACTACTTTTCATTAAAAAAAATGGACTTAGTGTAACCATAATCATCCAAAAACAGTTACAAGACCAAAGATTATACTCATAATTTTTCCCGGTCCATTATCTAGTAGTAGTAGTAGTATTAATCAAAAGTAATATAGGTAACAACAGCTAGGGGGAAAATAATAGAATACACATTATAAATCTTGGGCTCAATACGTGCTTCGACGACAACTCAACTCAATCATCTCAATTGTCGCACTGTATTTACAGAAGAAAATGATAAGCAAACAAGGAAATGATGAAAGCCGCAAAGTGAGGTTTAATGTGCGTGTCATGAAACAAGACCCTCCCGAGCGATACTGGTGGTTACACGAAGTACAGCTTGAGCACTAAGAGGAGAAAGTTTTGACTGACAGAAGCTTTCCCAAGAACTCACCTCTGGATTCTCCTCATTCACAGTATGCTCATTATTGACAGTAGGAGTAGCTGGCTTGATGAGATCATGAGATTTCTCATACACATTTTGAAGCTCGAGAAGTAGAGTTCGGGCCGCTTCCCTGGACTCTGGGAGCTGGTCACTCAACTGAGATGCAGCTACTTGGATCAATTTGTCAATCCCATATGTCTTTATGCCTTCTGCACCCTGTTTAAAAGTTCATGGATACAAATCAGTAAATTTTAATGCTCCTCATCCAGTTGCAAAAATAGACTGGCCATATTCATGACCCTTTCTAGATCAACAAAATCCCTTCCAAGTTCCAATTAGATAATGCAGGTTGTAAACTTAAAAACGTAGCAGTAATTTAAATCATTTGAGACAAACCCCCACCCTTCAATAGAGTTTTTCCAAGCATGGATCTATCAATAACAAGAATTAAACCAAAAAGAAAATAACAATATTATAGAATTGAGCTCTTTATATATAACTATCGAATAAAAAAGCCTGAAATAATTTTGAACAAAACATTACAGAGAAAGAGAGATACACAGATATATATTATATACACACACACACACACATTGATTGTTTTACAAGCAGTCACAGAGCATTGCACAGTAGAATTAAATAGATACATGTTCATTGCAACTAAGAAACATTATCCTTCTATTTGATGACACTATGTTTGTCCATATATCAACAAAAAATATGATTTATAGGAAGGTTCAAGATAAACCATTTCTCTAATCATAGACATAGAAAGCTTTGTTGAATAAATTTGGGAGTGAAACAAAACCAATTCAAAACTCAATCAGATTTCCATAATCAAGGCAGACATTTTGGAATTTCAAAGTCATTGGTGAGGAAAGTTCTTTTCCTGCATCATTAATCTGTTTCATTAAGTTTTGTGTTTCGTTTCATTTTGCTTAATAAAAAATCGCTTTCTGAAAATGTACTCATACCAGCTGAGGAACACTCCGAGAAAAGCACATTGATGCCTTTGCACGGATACGAGGATTCTTGTTCTTAAGGTATGGTTGCAATTTTGGCAATAAAGAAATAGGGGAAATCCAAATAGTCATTGATATCAAGGCTTTTTCAGCTGCCTCACATACAAAGCGTTTGTCTTGTGAAGACTTGAGAAGAAGTTGTACTAGCTGCATTGACCAAATAAATGTTTCACAGAGAAAACTATCAAGTGTAGTTTGAGATTCCATATTGATTAAGTGAGGAAATTTATTAGTACACATAATGAAGCTGGCTTACCAGAGGGTCCAATGAATCTATTATAAGATCATTATATGCACTGAAAATGTCTGCAGATGTCATAATGGCAGTTTTGCAAACAGCACTTCTAGGACTTTTCAGTGACTTTGCAATAGATGTGATCACATCCCCCCTATTTACCAGATAACATGAATAATTTAATAAATCCAAATAAAATCCATAACATATTAATCAATGATGTTTTGATTTTAAAAACCATATTTCAATCTGAAAACCAAAAAAAAAGATAGAGTTTGATACTTACAGCATATCAAGCATTGCTTCCTTATGAAATATAGACAATCGACGTACGTTATTCAGTGTGTCACAAACCAGGACCCAGTCCTTTGAGTCAAGTCCAGCTAATAGGGTCTGTAGCAAAAACAAATAACTATTTTCACATAATACAAGTGTTGCATTTTTATATAAGGCTAATAACCAAAGGTAAATAAATAAAAAGAAAAATAAAACAACCACATTTAAGCTAGACCATTTTCAATGGTTATCAACTTTCAAACCCTCTAAGTTCCTCAACCCAAAATGTGGATAAAAAAAATACCTTGAGACAAGTATCAATATCGTCTACATCATTCAAGTTCTCAGATTCAATATATTCTACTTCTGCATTTACAACCTCCGCACCAGAATTAGCAGTCACAGCCAGATTTCCATTAACAGCTGGAGAAACCAAGGAGGAACTATTATTTTTCTTTTGCCATTCTTCAATATTTTCAACAGCATTGTCAACAGAAGGCTTGGATAAACATGCCTTACTGGAGTCCTCATTCTTCCTTTCAGTTCCAAGAATTGTATTGAGATCCCTAAGAGCTTTCTCCGACATCCCTGTCAGCTATAGTCTGAGATCAAAACATCCAATCAAACTCAAAAATAAGAGCTGTTCAAAACACCATCTAATTTCTGAAAACAAACTCTTAAGTCAAGATCTGAACTTAACAACAAAGACACAGTCATGAAAATATGATGTAGTGCCATAACATCCCCCCCCCCCCCCCTCCCTCCCTAAACAAACATACACTCTAATAGTCCATAGAACAAAAATGATCCATTCTCATTCTTTCTGATTCACTACTAATTTTCCATCCCTCCCCTAACTTTGGAATTTCAACACTGTTTCTCTTCTTTCTTGTTCTCAATCACACTCATTCAAAAAATAATAATAATACATCGAATTTCCAAAGCCAATTCCAATCCTAGGACTGAACTTCCACTTCAAACATGACATCCAAATACTCTACAAATCACCACACACAATTCTCTAGACACGAAACGAGAAAGCACAAGTCGAAGCATTACAGATGATTCACGAGCGTCAAGTAAGATAAACACTGCAAACTAAGGAGATCAAAGCAGAACCAAAATAAGAACACGGCGCAGATAAAATCCATAAACCAACAGATTCAATGCGAAATTGAATCCACGCAATCAAATCCCCCAAAAAATAAAGCAAAACAAAACAAATCAGCAAGATCTCGTTATCCCCCGCACTACACCCCTCGAATCTCCATTCACAGACACTCGCATTTCAATCCTAAACCCTAACACCGCAGCATTCGATTCGAAAACGGAGAAACAAAACGATACAGTAATCTCAATTGCGCTAACGGATCACCACAATTACAGTGGAGAGTAGAGAGAGGAGATTACCGAACGAAGAGAGAGAAAATGTGATCGGAGGATAAATGCAGAGAATGCGATGAGTAGCTGAGACAGTAGAGAGCGAGTTACGAAGACTCAGTCAACTCAGTGTGAAGAAGACGGAGAAGAAGAAGAAAGGGAAAGAGAGAGGCAATTGGTGTATTTTAGTAACCGACGAAACGAAGAGAAGGGACAATAGTCGCACACCCCAAAACGACGCCGTATAAGGTGAACCGGACCAGGGCCGGCAAAAATAATAAATACACATACATTGCATTTGCATTTGCATTTGCATGTGAACCAAATTAATTCCACCTTTTTTTTTTCATGAGGATTTATTTTACTACCTCAATTGCTTTTATTCAAATTAGTACTAATCACCCCTCCCTTTTTCTCTCCCCTCGCGCCATTACATTATTGCTTTTTAAGAATTTTAAATTTTGATTTTGATAGTAATTAATGCTACTATGAGTCTATGATCATGCTTCTTTTGAATTTTGTTGTATTATTATTGTTGTTTATAAAGTTAGGTCGCCTGTTTCTCCAGCAATCAATGACGTTCCAACACGATAAAGGTGTAAGTTTTGAGTTTTGAAATGATGCTTTATCATTTTAGACAATGATTAATTAATTAATTAATTGTTGTGTTAAGAAATTGATAGCATTCGCCTAGCTCCTGGCTCTTGATTGAGATTTGAGAGTCAATTGGAAATAGAAGTCTAATATTTGCTGTCATATTATCATTATTATCATGGATGAATAATAAGAATATCTTTAATATGGATTTTTTTTAAAGATTTGTTAGGTGTCTTACTTTTTTTTTTCTCCATTAAAATAAATTTATGTAGTTGGAAAATTTTCTTAAAAATAAGATTTGTATTTTATGTAAGAAATTATTTCTTAATAATAAAAATATATTTATCTAATACATAACATCATAATTAAGTGAATAAAAAATATAAAGATATGAGCTTTTTTAAGTTTTTTATTATAAGAGTAAAATTGTATATAAATTTTTTACAATGATATAACATTATAAATGTTAAAAAATAACTTAAGAAATTTACTTTAAAAATTTTCATTGGAGATGTAGCATGATGTGATTTACTTTTATGTCCCTAACTCCATTTAATTTTTTTTCTGAACCCTTAGTTCCTACCCTTCCAAAGACTACACAGCACCATAGCCACTCTAACAACATTTTACTGCTATGAAATGCTACGTTAATTTGTTTTTAAAAAAATGAAAAACGTACTAGTTTATTTTGGTATTCGACATTATATGATTTTGTTGATCCCGTGACTAGCCTCTCTATGGTAGAAGAAAATATCACAAGAGTCACAACACAACACAGTCCACGCAATGTTATTAAAAGGTAAGGAGATAAAAGGTGGTAAGTGTAAGGGTGTGCTTATGTACCATAAATAGATAGATAATCCAAAGGTTTTGTTACATTAGATCAAAAAAATTTAAACTAATAGCCAAAAGTGTATATCAAAATGTCAATACCACCCCACTTAATTATTTGAAAGACTCATTTGCCACCTCTACCAGCCAATGCTTATTATGTAGAAAAAACTAAATTTGGGATTAAGGAGGGAAATATTAGAATAAGTCACTACGTTATAAAAAAGTTTATACCTTATTTTATAAATTTAAATATATTTTATTGAAGAAAATTTAAATATATTTTTTAAAAATGCCTCTTTATTTTACATTTTTATTAATATTTATTATGAAAATAATTCAAAAAAAATTATAAAAAAAAACACATGCATTTTAACAAAGAGAAAAATGATGATAAGATGGCAATGTAAAAAGTTTTATATGTCATCCAATCACAACACATTATGTATAATAAAATTATTGACTTTTATGGTAATAATTTTTTAACAAATTAGTATTAAGAAAAAAAGAATAAAAAAAATTGGATCCTTCTAATTATTATATCATCATGACATTAGTGTGAAGTATTTATTTTAATATGTATAAATCTACTTACATCCAAGACATTTGTTCTTTCCTAAACCTCCACATTAATTATAACCTATCATATTAAATCTATAACTCCTTAGATATAACTTACTAATGCTAACTCTTAATCTTTTCCATCTCATTCAATCATTCCTTAAACATAAGGTACTACTAATAACTCCTATTCTCTTCATTCTATTTCTCCTTCTTTCTATCTATCCATGGATAAGAGTCCATGGTTCCGTTTATACTCCCCAAAGGTATGACTACAAATTGATAAAATTAAATCAATTTCATATTCCTACTTTTTTTTATACTAACTATGACTTGTTTCCTATCATTTTCTTTGAACATGTGATAATGGAGCATCTAAATATGAATGAGGTATATTAGGGATGGACTGTTATGGATCTTCTAGGAAAGCTTCATATTGTGATTGTTGATAAGGTTCTCCATGATTCATAATTTTCTAACATTAATTTTAATGTTTTATTTATTCTCATGGAATTATGTTGTCTTAAAGATATGACAACAAATTGATAAAATTAAATCAATATCACATTTTTACTTTTTTTTTATATATTACCTATAACTTGCTTCTTATCTATTATTTTTTTAAGGTTTAAAATAAAGTGACCATGTGAGAATATTAGTTTGGAACATTGATCTAACCACTTCTTAAAAATGTATTTGCTTATATAAAAAAAAAATACTTGAACCATGCTAAATTCTTCTATAATAACCTAATCATGAACTCTAAAATTATACCTATGTATTTTTTTTAAATAATGTTAAAGTACTTTAGTTTTATGTATTATTAAGTAACCATGTTATTCCAAATTTAAAACTAACATATATTCTTTTAGTATCATTACATTTTTTTCTTATATTCTATTCTTTCTTTCTTTTTTTTCCTCTCTCTAGGTGTCTTATAGTATAATGGGTTTTCATAAAACATTTTTCAAATACAAAAAAAAAATTATTATCTTTTAAATAATGTTTAAATACTTTTTTCTTGTCCTATAATACCTCATTTATTTATAATATTTAAAATCTCTAACAAACCAAATAAGAAAATTAAACACATCTCTTATCATCATCATATAAGATATTTTTTAAGAAAATCGAATTCAACATCAGTTATACCAATCACTTATTAATGAATCTTACTAATTTAATATTAAAAGATTATTCTTATATACCTATAAGTCAGGTATAAAACTAATTTGAAACAGATAAATTAAAATTTTAATTAGACTACAATTCAATTACAAATTATGTATCAACCATAAAGTTGTTAATTTTTATAATAAAATTATTCAATAATATTTCAAAACAATGTTTAATTAATTAATACGATAACTGTATATATTTTCAAAATAATAAAGTGTGAAAATTGAACTCGATGTATGTGAAAAAATTGTAAGCCTTTACTATCTACTATTTAGCCTCCAGGATATAAAAACTTACAAAAATTTAATGAAAAACTTAGGAAAAAAAATCCAATTGTACTATTTAAGCCATCAATATTGACTGTTCACTATTTAGGATTGGGCATTGATACGAAATTGTCTTTATCAAAAGCAAAGTGATAAATCTTCTTTGATTGTGAGCACACATAGTATATTGTAACTTGAGATTAAGCATAAACTTTATAATAAATGAAGCACATTTTAAATATAATTTTATTAAATGAAATAAAAAGGCTAAAAATTTACTGAAATTAAAAAAATGTTTAATTTTAGATTATTTTAAATGGTTTAATTTGATTTTTAATTTTTAAATAGTTGATTTTGGTTCCAAATTAATAATTAAGTAATTTTATTTATTTATTTTATAATCCGTCCGCAGCTCTGGAAGAGTGTTCTCATTTCCCAATTGTTCTAAGTTGCGAAGCAGTTTGCAGCATAGCACTATCTCGAAATTGTTCATTTTCCTCTAATCTATGGATCCCGGAAAAGCTTTAGAGCTTGTCAAGCACGGTGTCACTCTTCTCTTCCTCGATGTTCCTCAGTACACCCTCGTCGCCGTTGGTACTCAGGTAAACTTTGTTCCTCTGTAACCTTTTTCGTACTATCGTGGATTATGAAGTTGTTGCCTTGTTTTTTTTATGGTATCTGAAAATAAAACTTCAAGTTCGTGGGATATGAAACCATGATTTCAACTTTGTTTCACACTGGCAATGTGACATTATTTTTCTTCTGTGTTTGGTTTTGTAGATGTTCTCTGTGGGGCCTACTTTTAAGGGTATTAAGATGATTCCTCCAGGCATTCATTTTGTGTATTATAGTTCATCAAGCAGGTTTGTTCATGTTTCCTAACTTTCCAGGCTTTTTTCTCTTTTGTTTAGTTCTTCTTATTCCTGCAAAATCCTATCTTCCCCTATTGATATATGTGGTGGCCTATTCTATTAAATTAAAAGGCAAATATAGGAGTGGTTGGTGTTCCTGTGTATGATAAAGCAATGCTTTTGCTATAGTGTTGTTGCTCTTTCCCACGTGTATTAGTGTCTTTTCAATCTTGTATACTGTGGCACTGTGTATTTTGTGGGAAATAAAGTTGGATTCATAATATTGGAAATAATATATCTCTTGCATATGGTCTCTCTATTATTATGTATGCTGACCACAGAAATGTTAAGCATAGGAGATAGGACTTCACTGTTTCTTTCAGTTGCTAGAATCAGTAATGTTTCTTTCCTGTAGCATAATTTTTCAAATTTCTTGGTGCATTGATTCTTCTTCTTCTCTCTCTCTTTTTTTCTTTTTTGATTCATGCAGGGATGGGAAGGAGTTCTCACCAATTATTGGATTTTTTATTGATGCTGGCCCTTCAGAGGTATGGGAATAAAAAATTCAGTGTCTCAAATGATTCAATTAAATTTACATTAATTTTGGTTCACTGAGCTTTGACTGAATCTTTTTCTAGTTTAGAGATCATAGCAGACACTATATCTTAATGTTATAATTTATGTTCATTTCTCACTTATTATTTGACTATGGAATCACGGTTGAGATGGGGTGTAAGTAACCTTTATGCTTTGCTTTTAAATAATTTTTGTTGAAATCTTTGATAATATTGATATTTTGCTTTGTTTTTTTGATAAATTCTCAAATGAATTGATTCATGCAATTTTGTTTCAGTACTGGCCTAATGGCAAGATTTAAGAAAATAATTAGTTTTGAATATCAATCAATGACCAATTTTATGAAGATGGTAACTCAGAAAGAAGGCTAAGTGACTAAAACCTTTCCTGTTAAGTGATGTGACTTTCCTTGGCAAATGATGGTGAAGTTAAAATTATTACAGTAGTTATTGCCTTTTAGGTGTGCAATTTTTTTTCTTACTTGTACCACAGTCCTGTCTTTCAATAATTTTGTGGTGTAAATGCACTTTAACCATCTTAATTATAACTAAAATGACATCTAAAATGGATTGATTAGAACATTTTTCTCCTGATGAAAAAAAGAATATATTAAAAATGAAGGGAAAGTTAGAAATGTGAGAACCTAGAGGATAAAATCCTTAATAACTAAAAAAATTAAGACCGAGAAGAAAAGTGGAAAAAAAATTTAAGAACAAGAAACACACAACACACCATGCCAATTTCTCTGTAAATCTTACGAAGACACTCCTCTAAAAAACGATTAGCAGAATTTCACAGAGAATCTAGGAAAACCACTTGATCTGTTAATCAATGCTCATCTGTTTGACCTTGTTTGTGGTTAATTTGTATACCAAAAACATATAAGAAAAAATGTGACACAGTGATTATGTGGTTTAGTCTCATGGCCATGCAGGTAATAGTTCGTAAATGGGATCAACAAGATGAAAGGTTAATCAAATTATCCGAGGAAGAGGTATGCATTCATTTAAATTTTTAATAAATATATAAATACTCGTAACATGCCTATTATGCAGCAAAATGTCATGATTGATATAGTTTACATCATGTTGGTCAAATGAGGTCATCATGAGAAAGTATTTAGGAAACAATAATTTTGGTGGATTTATAGAAAATGTGGGGTATCCCCTAATATATTCCGTCAAATCAGTGCTAATTTGTGTTCTGGTTCATATATTGATTATGGCCAAGGAAACAATTTTTTTTATTTCATTTCCTTTAATTCCATGCTTTTTATTTTTAATGTGGCATATTTTGTTTTCTCTGCTTTTCCTCTAGGAAGAAAGATATAGTCAAGCTGTTAAAAATTTGGAATTTGACAGACAACTTGGGCCTTACAATCTCAGCCATTATGAAGACTGGAAACGATTATCTAATTTTATCACAAAGAGCGTCATTGAACGACTTGGTATGCTATTTGCTTGACTGAGGTGTTCTTTGTATTAAATAGTTCATTGATCTTTCGATATTGTATTAAATTGTTAATTTATAAGCAGAGCCCATTGGAGGTGAAATTACTGTTGAATGTGAAAATGAGATAGTTAGGAACACTACTAAAATGCCAATGGAGGAAGCAATAGACAAGCAGCTGAAGGTTGGTAATTCTGCAACATCTGTTGGCAAGTCCCCAAGGAAAGGATGTTATTATACCTCAATTCCACGTGTTGTGAAATGCAAGGGGATTAGTGGGCAGGAACTTACTTCTTTGAATCTTGACAAGGTTGGTCCCTGAAAAGTAATTGTGAGAAAACAGAAAAGGTTACTGTAATCAATACTCTTACCTTAAAATAGTACCTGTTATTGTTTGCTCATTTGTGAATTTTATTTTTGTTTGCCTTCTCAGACACAATTGTTAGAAACTCTACTGGCAAAAGATTATGGAGATTCTGAAGACTTGCTTCTTGGAGAACTGCAGTTTGCATTTATTGCCTTTTTGGTATTGTTGACAAAACATAATTTTTTTATACATTTTGTTGATTTTGTTCAATCCAATGTGACATTTTGCGATGGTTCAGATGGGGCAATCACTAGAAGCATTTCTCCAATGGAAGTCATTAGTTAGCCTTTTGTTTGGCTGCACCGAAGCAGTAAGCATTACCTTTTATCCAGACTGAATAGTGAAAAATGCATGCATAGACTCTCTACATTGACTTTAGAGTTTCTGGTTTTTTTTGTGTACTTGTCTTTGGCATGACTCATAAACCAACTATCCCAAAAGCTTAAAGCAGTTAGGTGAAGACATGTGAATGGTTTTATATTGCATCTCTAACATGCCCCTCACACCAGAGCCCTTTAGACTTGAAGGGTGGATAACATTTGCAACCCACATAGTGCTGAAATTCAACTTTTTATTAGAAGAATTGGGGTGACAAAGTTTGATCACTAGACCACTTGGTCATAGTGACTTCGATACCATGTCATGATCCATCCCAAGCAGCTTAAGCTGGTGGGTGAAGGCAGATGAATGGTTTTATATTACATCTCTATCGGTCTGCTTTTCCACCACATAAAATAAATATATTGATTTGCTGATATTGAATATTTTAAAATGTTGCTTATTCACCAAACTTTCAAACCTATATGAGATATCTATATATAATTAATCACACTATGATGTTCATTAATTAGATATTCAATTGACTTAGTACAAGTGATATATATGAACCACTAATATATATATATATATATATATATATATATATATATATATATATATATATATATATATATATTTAAATTAATAAGCTCATTCTTGAGCTCTTGATTAGTTGATTGACAGCTTAAGCTTTAATTCAAGTGATTCTATGAGATGTGCTTACTGTCAATTGTTGCTCTATGTTCAATAAGTACTTGTGCTTTCATTTGTGTTTTGTTAGATGCTTGTTTGGTCTTTCAACTTGGTGGGCCAGTTTGTTAAGTTCTTTGATTCCGTGGGCTTTACCATTTTGCCTTTGCATCATTTGCTGGAGGGTTCCCCATCTTTTGAGATTTGTGCTTCAACCCAGAAAATAGATATAAATATGATAAGAGTAATCATTTTCGATTCTTCTTATGGAAATTTCTACAATATTTTTTCTATGAACAATTTTTACTTCTTTCTTAGGACATTTTATGGTGGTAGGGCCTAGGTTATGTTGCATATGGATACCAGACACTTATTGATTATGGTAAGATATCTAGTGTGGGATTGCTTAGGTTCAAATAAGCTTGAAGTTGTATCATTTCATAAATATATATGATTTTAATAAATTTGCATGACTTTGTATACTCTTTTGCAGCCTTTCCGCACACGAACTCATCTATTCACAAAGGTAAACATTATTAATGTATTTTTTTTTCTTTAGGTACAAAACATTGACATTAATACTTGGAATGCTGTTAATTTCATCCCTGATTGTAGTAGTTCTTCTGACTTCTGAATTTAGTCTTGGAACTGCTAGCAACTGATTCTTGATTAAGAAAATGAGTAATGATCTTGAATCTTATATTATTTGTTAAACTCATTTCAATGATGGAAAATCAGAACTTTCACCTTCACACTTTTGTGGTTTGGGACATGGAAGACAGGGAAAATAAAATATGTTCTGTTTAACAGACTATGTGCAGTCCTAGAAATAATGGAGAATTGTTCAGCAGAAAGCTCTGGTGTTGATATTTAATATATAGAAAGCACTGATTAGAACTAAAAAATCTACAAAGTAATTCAAAAGAGGCAGCAAATAATCGGAATTTTATTCTTTTCCAAAAGTTTAATGTGGTAGCTACTTGGGATAATTTTATATTTTCTATTTTTTCTTCCTTAACAATTTGTAATATATAAGTTATTATTTAAGATATTGTACATATCCTTAATACATATTGTAGATTAATTTGATTGACTTTTTTTTTTTATACTTTAATGGCAGTCTAAATTCTTGTACCCTACCTCCTGTTTACTGCTTTCTTTCCTCATCAAACTTTTTGGATTCTTGTAGTTCATAAAAGTCATATATAATCAACTAAAATACGGACTACAGAAAGATCACATGGATGAAACAGGATCTGCATTATTGGATGATTCTTGGCTTTCTGCTGATAGCTTTTTGCACCATCTTTGCAAGGTATTTTCACTGATGTTAACTCAATATTCATGTGCACAAATTTAATATGTGACCTACCTTTCTTAATTTTAAGAAGCTAGATTGGCGCATATTCTGGTCAATTATGGATTTTTAAGATCTTGAAATTCTAAAACTTGTCCTTTTAGCACCAAAAAGAAATGCATGAGTTGATCTTGAAAGTGGAGGTCAGCAGCTCATTTCTCCATATATGTGGTTGTTCTTCATTGATAATGGTTAGCATATTAGACTGCACATTGTTTCCCTCTACTTGACACTGTCCTCCACTTTCTTTATCATCCTTATTAATCTTTTTTGTGTTTTCTAAGTAGTTAGTGTCCATAGGACAAAAACTGTTAAACAAGCAACTCATTCCAGGGGGAAAATCAGAAAAGGCTGTCAATTTTCATAAGAATAATGCAGGCCTTTCAGAATGCAGTTTCCTTTCCTAACTGAACATCAAATCCCCCAGCCTCAAGCATACTTGCCTTTCCTACTGGATTCTGTATCCCAATTTACAGAATAACACAATTAATGCATGCCAATAACAAGCGGACATGTTTTGTTACTTTTGTAAGTCTACCACAGGATGTCAGAATTGATAAAATATAAAGATGTTTTTGTGGGAACTCTAACTTCCTAAAATCTTTTCAAGGGAGGCTTGGTCAAGGAAAATGTGGCTAGAAGAAAATTCCCCTTTCTTGTTCAATGATTCAATTATCCTCCTTATAAGACGGGTTGTATTTTGATGCCTTTGATTTTTGTGGACTAGTTGCTCAAAGTAAAGTATTGTCTGTTTCAGGCTTTTAGCTAATACTGATTGAATATTTCTTTCATTTTAGAAATTTGATATGCTTTCCTGAGCTCAAGTGCAACTTATTCCTTTTGATTGTTTTGGAATTGCAGGACTTCTTTTCATCATTGCTTGATGGGTCGGTTGTTGATGGAGATCTTTTAAACTGGGTATGAGCATGGAACCTGTCTTGACATAATGTGATATTATTATTGATATCTGCCTCCCTAACTTCAATCTGCCAGAGAGACAAAATATGGCATTGATTTGAAAAAATAGGAAAAAAATTGTGAAAGTGAATATCAAAAGTATTAGAATAAAGTGACCTCAACCTGGGTATAATGTGCTTGAAATGCATTATGCAGCAAAGCAATATTCGGCAGGGATAGATTTGTGATTTTTTTTTAAAAATGCTACCTGGATATATTGCTCCTCCAAGTTATTTATGAATTTTTAGGCTAAAAACTTGTTGATGGATATGTATAATTGACTCTGTAAACAATCTTTTGTCGTTATATATAGGAAATAGGAAGTGATTATTAATTATAATCTTGAACCTTAATTCCTTAACACATCTAGGAAGTGAGTATTAATTCTAATCTTGCACCTTAAACACACGCATGCACACACGTGAAGTTATTCTGCACCTGAGTTTAGACTTCAGAGTATAATGCCAATTCTATGAGCACTGTTTATGCGCTCATAAAATTGGCTGCAGACTTGCACCATTTGCTGCTTGCTACAATGTATTTGTTTGTAACCTTCCTCTCCTTGCAGACAAGGAAATTTAAGGAGCTGCTTGAGAGAAATCTAGGGTGGGAGTTTCAGCAGGGAAGTGCTGTTGATGGAATATATTTTGAGGAAAACGATGAGGTCAGTATATGCGTTTATCTGAGTTGCTTTGCCACGTGTAATACGTTTGTTCACAGACCTTATTGGTTCACTTTGCAGTATGCTCCCGTAGTTGAGATGTTGGATGATGAAGCTCAGGTAGTTTTAAAATGTGGATTATATCATCACTGGGGAACTAAACCACAACTGTCACGAATACCACTTTGCATGGCCTTTGGCCAACGTACTCTCACAGGCATACTACCCTTCCCCCACATTGTACAGTAAAGCATACGTAAAATCCACCTTAGCAAAGCAAACTATAGGAAGATCATTTTGCAATATGTCAAATTTCAATTGTGCTAAAGTCAAATGTTGTACTTGAAGTAGAAATGCAATAACCTTTCTCTTTGGTGGGATAGACTTTCAATAACTTTGATGATGGAGATTGATATTGTATACATAGCTGAACAAATTTTGGTACTTCTCAAGGAAACTTGGGATTTGTCAATTTATTATGACATGTTCGAGTAGATTTGTCAACAATTGAAGGCATGCTTTCCTTTTATGTTGGCCTTTGAAGTTGGGGCAATATGATAAACAGACAGAAAGGACTACGGATGAAAAGGGATAAGCACGAAAAATGTTAAATTGTATTAATGAATTTTAATGAAACCATATAGGAACAAGTAAGGAAATTGAGTTTTGTTGGTTAACTATTTAGTTATCAAGTTTTTTCATATAAAAATTTCCATATCAAGTACTAGTAGCTTTTTTAGTTTTTACTTAAGAAAAGATAATTTAATGAACATGGTCAGCTAATACTGAAATCTCGAAAATAGTAGTAAACGGGCCATCAGTGAGCCCCTATTCCCTCAATCCTCTTCAAGAACCATGGTCAGGGTTTGCTATTCGCACCTTTCTTTTTGCTCTTTGCATCACCTATCAATTTTTTTTATTGTTTATGAAAATACTTATATATATATATATATATTAAGCAGTAAATTTTAAGAGTTAATTAAATTTTTAGTCCCTCAACTTTTTTCATATTTTAATTTTTAATTCCTTAAAATTTATTTGACAACTTAAAAGTCTTTGTTAATTTTTTAAACATTTTTAGTCCCTCAAATTTTTTTCCAATTTTTAGTCAGTCATGCATTAATTAAATTTTTTTCTCTCACAATTTCTGCTTTTCTCACAATTTCATGACTCAAAAGTAGATTTTAATAATTCATATGCTATCGTATGTATTTTAAATACGTATTTGTACAAGTTAAAACGAGCGAAATCATTGATTATGTACATAGGTTCGTCGTGTAGTATGTTTTGGTTTGAGATATTGTATTGCATAGGCCTATTGGGTAAATTATACTCTTTATGTATATGACCTTAAAGAAGAGCAACACTAATTTATTCTAAATTCTTTGTTCTTCGTCATGTTTCATCTTCCGTACTCAATCTTAATCTTGTACAGTTATCATGTTGACTAGTAAAAAAACGTGTAATACACCCTGTATTTATGCATATTTATATGATCTACTAATCATTCACATGATTTCTTAAATGTGTAATCTCCTACATTTTTCCTGATTTTTTAAACATAGGCGCATCTGCTGCAGATTTATATATTTTTAATAATATGAAAAATTATTTTTTAAATACTTAACTATTTATATTTTTAGATTAACTATTTCAAACTTTTAAAAAATTTACGTTTAATAAAGGCAAACTTCTAACTACTTTACTTATTTATTTAAATTAGTTTATAAATTTTCTTGTAGTTTCAATTATTTTGTTTATTTTTAAAAATTTTACTTAAATTTTTCATAATGACTTATTATTGAGAAAAATAAATGAGAATTTGCTGAATTAAATAATGGCCAAGAGTTTATTGTACTACTCGAACTCAGCAAAACTTTGCACTTGGTGGTCAGGTGCTAGTTGAATAGCCCACTCAGAATTCAAAGAATGTATTTAAGTAAGAAAAGAGAAAAACTCCATCTTCTAATAGAAAAATAAAGATATCTTCTAAAATAGTATATTATCTATTATTAAAAGAAAAATGAGATAAAGTCACTTATTTTTTTTTATTTACTTTATCTTACGAGAAAAATTGAGATCCTAACATCAAATTTCATCTACATAAAAAAGACTATCAAAGTTCAGATAAATTAACTCTAATTCAATCTACTTTAGGATATTTATTCTTATCTTCACGTCACTAATTTAAGTGTTGGAGCGTCTTCACATACTCACCACTGTTCGTGAGAAGATTCTACCAAATTTGATAATACGACCCATATTTATCCTAATCACAATTATTGTTTCTATTAATTTGAGTAAATTCCTGTAGTTACCTTCAACAAATATAAATTTTAATTTTTGGGATATTTCTATTGTCAATTTATCGACTAATAATTCAAAGATTTATTGTTTTTATTATTTTGTTGCACTGTATTAAGAAGTTATATACTTGACATTGACGGCACCTGTTATGTGATTATGTAGATGTTGACTTGACTAAATATACGTTTGACATTAGGAAACTTTAAATAAAAAAAAAAATCTGGATGACAAAATGTATTTTTAAGTGACCATAAAAGGGTTTACACTCTTTTTTCAAATCTACATGCTTTTTTTTTCTTCTCTTAAGCATACATGGTGCAAGAAATAATGGGATGAGATCATGGGAGAATGAGATGCTCGTATAATTTTTGCTAAGGAATAACATTGCTGATTGGTTGGTTCACTATGCACTTACTATTGATTTCGATGTTAAAAATGTTTATGTTCCTTCTCCAAGCTTTGGTAGATTGTTATCGATAATGATGATGATGATCTTCTTGAATATTTTTTCTTCTCAGTAGCTATTAGTTGTTCGTAAAAAAAAACTATTAGTTAGTTTATTGGGCTATGCCTTCTTGTAATAAATAAAAGTAATTGAAATATAATGTAAAATGATTTGCTCCATTTCTATTATTGTGTTCACAACTTTACATTTCATTCAATAAATTCAATTATATTTAATAATCAATGAGATTAATGTAAAATTTATTAAATAAAAATAAAAGGATTATATATTATTAAATACATGTTTACTTTTTAGGCATACAATTTATTTAAATTAAATTCATTAAATATTTTATTTTCTTAAAAAAAGTTGGGCAAGCCATGATGAGTCTTTGAGTGACAAATTACTTTAATAATTTTTTACATTATCATTCAACTAATATATATATATATATATATATATATATATAAAAGGAGAGATTCACTTATTTAATTGATTTTTGAAATAATTATTCTAAAAATTATATCAATAATATTTTTATTAAGTTAAAAGTGTAAATTTTTTTTATCACTAACAATTCATAACAATTAAACTCGTATATAAATGTATAATGAAAACAAACAATAAAATTATGCCGCAAAAGTATCATATTTTTGCTTCAGTCCAAAAATGATACCGCTATCTAAAACTCATGTATAAATTCAAAAAAATCATATTTGAGTGGTGTAACTGTGTTTCCAAAGATTAATTATAGAGTGTTTGAATTTTTTATGAAAAAATATCAAATTCTAATATGAAAAAAATTAACTTTTTTTAAACGAGAATCCTCAAACTATTACCCTTCCTTTGGTAGAGAGGAAGATGAAAATGTAAAAGATAAAAATAGAATAAATTTTTTGAAATTAAAATAGAGTGTTAAAAATGTGAATCTCACATAATATATCCTTTATTTCTCTCCTCATTCACCCTATCTCTCTCCTGGTAAACACACCATAATATGAATTGGCATTGTGAACTTTCATGTCTTTTTCAATTCTATTCATTAACATCTTCATTTTTTTAATGAATATTCATTTCTTTTATTCATCACTTTTGAAGAAAAAAATATTAAATTATATTCTCATATAAAAGAAAGGAAAATAATAATATGGTAATAAATAAGAGAGATGAAGAGACATATTAAGAAATAACTTACAAATAATTTTAACAAAAATAAACAATTAAATGTTTCTCTTAACCTATTTGTTACAAGCACAATTGCCTAAAAACAAACAAAATGAATAAAAAAGAGAAAAAATGTTTAAAGGGAGAAGCAAGTAATTAAGAAAAAACATCGCAATAAAATGCTATGGGATTAGTATAGTTTGTAATGAAAGTTTTGCAGATTTCGCGAGTTTAAATTGGATTTTAATGGTCATGCTTTAGTGTGTGTGTGTGTGCGTGTGTTTTCTTCCTGCAATCATGCTTCAGTTTTAATGAACGTGTTTACTGTTTGCGACTATAATCCTCGCATAATTTTGTTGGGGTCAAATCCAACAGCATTTTGCCCGATGCATCAGAAAATGATTTATTGTTTGAAAGGGCATAAGAAAATGATGCTATTGTAGTTGTGGTCAAATTAAGTGCATCCGTATTAATTTTGTTTGTATCTCATGTATAAACTCCTTTTTAATTTTTTCATTATTGTGCATTATTGGTCCCATATACTTAAACTTAAAAAACTTATGATATGAAATATTTCATCTTTACTTGTAAGTCATGTTATTCTCAATCTCTTGCTAAACTTATAATACATATACTCACTTTTTTCCTTCTTTTTAATCAACTAGCTTTTATTCTTATTTGAACCAAAATCTTTTGTTCTCAAAGTCTATCTCCAAAGCTCAAAACTAGATCATCAACAAAATCAAAATCATGTAATTAGAGTTTTTTTTAAGAACTCATACCGAATTAAACAAGTATTTCATTCCTTCTTATTTATAAGACTTAAGTTTAAAATAATATTTATTCTTTTTTATAAAATTTAATATATAATATTTCTTATATTAATTATTTTTAGACTAAAAATATTACTCATTAAAAGAAGAAAAAAAATATATTGATAAGTCATTAAAAGAGAAAAAAATATTAATATCAAGGATAATTTAAAAATAATATAAATTTAAAATAAATTTATTGTTATCAACTGAATTAATTTATTTCCTCAATCTTAATAAATTAGATAATTGAATCTTATATATAATAACAAATCACTTAATAACTTAAGCTAAACCTTGTAACTAACACCAAATAAAATTAATTTGGACGTGTCTTAAGTTAATTAATTCTTAAAAACACATTAAAAAAAGACAGCAATAATATTTTTTAATAAAAAAATAAGTTTTAATTTTTTTAACCAATATTTATCTTTTTGGACATTAATATCATTTATCTAGTAGTATGAATAAATGGATAAAATTATACGTAGTACTAGTAATAATGAATGTTACATGCCTATCTGTTACAGGATTTAGACCTTCCAAAATTAATTGCAGTGGCTTAACACTAGATTTAAATGGATTCATGGCAAAGTCAATGTCTGGCATTGAAGTGTCGGCACTAAAGTCTGAATCACTTTATTATGGTATGGTTACTTTACTGTGGCAGGCTAGGGTTTGCCCTGTATGAGTACATTAATTGAAAATGAAAGTTTGGTCTTTACTCCTCACTGTCCAAGCAAGTGGAAAATATACTAGTAGTACTATTATTTTAGGCATTTTTTTTTATGTCTTATCATGTTTGGCCCCAAGCTAGGTCCTTTTATTCAATGCCAATTGCCAAATATGGTTTCTTAATTTTCACACCCAATGTCAACCTCTAAATCATGTACACCAACTTTTGTCAATAGGATATTACTAAAACAGGTAAGTCATGATGACTGGGCTTTAAATCTCACACCCCAACTCCATCATTAATTTAGTTAAAAAAGAGAGTGAAAAGAAATAGATAAAATGTTTTTTATTTAATTAAAAGAGAAAAATAAAAGTAATTCTAAGAAATAAATAAGTTGTTCTTTTCATTTTTTTTTCTATAACAAACACAAAATATATTTTTTCTTCAAAAATAATTTAGAAAGTTGTTTCTTTTTTATTCTTTTTGGACACATCACACGCATTTATTTTAATTAACCACAACGTCGTCCGACAAAATCTACAAAAAATTTTATACTAAATTGTAAGGAACATTTTCTTTCTAAGTCCCTAAATTAATGATTATTTTACGAACAGTCTTCCTGTAAACGTTACTCTCCCTCGGTATATAATAATAATCTGTTGAATAATAAATCGTGGTCAGATTTAGCGACTTTCGTCGATATTATATTATTATTAAAAGAAGTAAATCGTTTGTTGTGTTACTCTATAGAATATAGATGATGACATGATGTAAGAGTATAAATATTCACATTTATATTTATGAATATTATATAATTATAATTATCAACGGGGTTGAGGTAGGATGATAAATAAATTATAATGTTTGAGAAAGTAAAAATCAAAATTTAAATATCATAAAAGACAAACGCTATGATAATTTTGAAATATCTATAGTCAAGAGTTTATTTTTCTTTGTCGAAACCAGACATACATCTAATTCTAACTTTTTGGCTGAAAAATTCGAGTTGCCTAGCGCTTCCATTTATTAGCATAAAGAAAGAAAGAAAGAATTGTCACGCACTTTAATCATATAATGTTATTATCTTAAAATCTCTCTAGTGTATTCACACCCTCAATTTTATGAGTGATATTAGTCAGCAATAGCATAAAAAAGGACATTGAATTGTCTTTTGGGGTACAAAAAGGCATCTAACTTTCACAATCTAACGGTTGAGGAAGGTTGTGGCCATTCAAAGTTGTCGTATAACCAATACTAAGAAAGATAGCCAACAAAGCAACAAAGGCAAAGGATAAGGTTTGAAGCTATGGAATGGATCCCACAATAGCAAGAATTAAAATAAAAATAAAAACCAAGCATGGAATCAATAAATTCATAATTTCATATATGACATCAGGATGAGGGGCCACAACACACTCATTATCCTTAGCTTACTTTTTTAATTAAAATTTATTAAAAATTACAGATTTATGAACATATTTCAAAGATAAAACTTGTAATCTATAAAATTTTATAACTTTTAATTAATTTTAGTTTATTATTTGATTTGATGAGAGTAAGGTATTTTCGCAACCAAAACCATAAAATTAGAAAGTATGAGTTAAGGGGCAATTATGCTTAAAAAATACATTTGCAGTTATTTTTTTGTTTGTATTAAAATTATCGTCAAACTGACATCATACATAATTGAATTTAATTTTATCTGTTTATACAAAATTTTATTCATACATATGATTAAAAATTGAAACCTTGTATTATATTTACGGATCTTAATTATTTATTAATCGTACCCTTCAAAAAAAATTATCTATTAACCGTTGTAGTTGGAAGGTTAAATAAATTTTACTACTCCGTGGTCATGAAAGAGTAAAATTATAAGAAAGAATATAATTAATATATTATAAAGAGTATATTTTTGTGTAATGAGTTCAATTTAATTGATTAAACATGTTAATTATATATAAATTATTATAAATTTTTTAATATGAAAAAAATTAAATAATTTAAGACTATTACATCATTTATGATCTTAATAATAAAATATCATAAATATACTTATTAAATTAAATATATACTCTCTAATTATTTAACATCAATGAATTGTGTTACATATAAATTAAAAAAAAAATGTAGATGACATCATGGATTCAGGGTCCACTTGCTATAATCTAAGTATCTAATCAACCTCAGGCATCAGGTCAACCCAGTTGTGGTTTTCTTTTGTCCTCCTTTCTCTCTCTCTCTTTCTCTCCAAGGTCAAAAGTCAAAAGCATGAAACTTCCAAGATCACCCACAAGGCATTCACGTTCACACACAGAAATGACAGACTACAAAAGAAACAAGCTAGTCCTTTGGAACTGGAAGCCAGCTTTTTGCATTGAATAGGGCGGTTAAAAACCGCGGTTGACAGCTATAACCTTTCATGTGGAAATAGCGTTCCTTTCACACTTGCGTTCTTGTTTTCTTTCTCCTTTTCACGGGCTTTCTCTTCTTTTCCTCTGGCTTCATCATCATCTCTCTATCTGCACCCCTTTTGAGAACTTCAACTTGTTACTTAATTACTCTACTCTCCCCTTTCTAGCTTCTGTGTTCTTCTTCTTCGGTTCTCTCTTCATGGGGTGCTGCTTAAGTGCCAGGATCAAAGCTGAGAGCCCTCCACGCAATGGTAATTACCATTCTTGCATGTGGTCCTTTTAGTCTTTTCTGCCTACCCTTTTGATTCAATCCTTCAACTTTTGATTTTGATCGGTTTGTTTTGATTTCTATGCAGTTTTAATGCCATAAATAACTATTTTGTTTGTGTTTTTGTTGTTTTTTTTTCAATAAAATATGGGGGGTGGCTACTATGAAACATAGGTGTTAGTTTTGGCAGCTTCATGTGCCAAACAGGAAAGCAATTTATGGGAAAAAAAATTTCTGTCTGTTTTTGAAATATGATTCACAAATCACAAAGGAAACTTGCTTTAATTGATTATGTTGTGCTTGTTTGGTTGTTTTGCGGAAATAGTAACAAAAACTGGATGATGTCATTTGTTTATTTGGGAACGTTGAATGAGCCAACACTTGTGTTAGGATTTTTTTTCCACTGTCTTCAATTTAATCTTGCTTTGTTTCAATTGTTAAGATGAAACCTGAGATGAGACTTGGAATTTCAAACCTTCAAGTTTACGGAATTTCTGAAAGGATGAAGGTTGCCCCTCAGTTATATACTATATCTTGGTTTTATTTTTAGTTGATTTTATTTTTAGTTGATGGGGAAACTTGGATTTTTCCAATACACCTCCTCACCTTTAGCACTTTTGGGCTTAGAACGTGAGTTTAGGCCTAACTCAATTCCAAAAGTTCAAGGGATGAAGGTTGCCCTCACTTATATATTCTACCTTGGTTTTACTTTTAGCTGATGTGAAATTTTTTTTCAATTCACTCTCTCACGCCTAACATCTCTTGGGCTTGGTGCATGAATAACATGATGAGTGACTCTTTGAATTAATATTGAGTATGCTTTGATATCATCTTAAAATGTGAGTTTGGGTTTAACTCAAGCCCAAAAGCTAGCTTTTGAGGTTGAGTGAGACCCAAACTCATATTCTAAGATAAATAAAACTAAGATATAGTATATAAGTGAGGGACAACTCTCATCCCTTGAGCTAACTTTTTGGGGTTGAGTCAGGCCTAAACTTACTTTTTAAAAATCTAAGATGATATGAGAGCATATCCATGATTAATTCAAACGAGTTACCCACCATGTTATCCACGCACCAAACCGAAAAAGTGTTGGGCGTGAAGGGATGTATTGAGAAAAACTCAAGTCTCACATCGGTTAAAGATAAAGATAAGTTAGAGTATATAAGTAAGGGACAACCCTCACCCCTTGAGCTAGCTGTTGGGGTTGAGTTAGGCTTAAACTTACATATTAAAGATACTAAGAAGTGCACAGTGTAATTGGTAGAAATATTGTTGTCTTCTCTCTTTACTATGACTCTGATCTTTCTATTCAAGCATAAGCTGAGTTTGTATTTTGATTAGAATGCTTATATATGGCCTGAAAAATGGACTCGGGTTTCTTTTGATGTGTGCAGGTTTGAGTTCAAAGGATGGTAACAAGGAAGAAGATGGCTTAAGCAGCAAGGCCTCAACTCCCTCTGTTCCTCCAACTCCGCGGACGGAGGGAGAGATCTTGAAGTCCTCAAACATGAAGAGCTTCAACTTCAGTGAGCTAAAAACTGCTACAAGAAACTTTCGTCCAGATAGTGTGGTGGGTGAAGGCGGGTTTGGTTGTGTTTTTAAGGGGTGGATTGATGAACAGACACTTGCACCAGTTAGACCAGGGACTGGCATGGTCATTGCTGTGAAGAGGCTTAACCAAGAAGGTCTTCAGGGACACAGTGAATGGTTGGTGAGTGTCACTTTGTAGGGCTTATTACAATTTGGAACTTTGCTTGAAGCCTCAGAATTTAAGATACAGTTCCATTTTGAAGCTTAGGAAAATATCAAATTAGTTTTAATGCGATTTCTTTGGGAGTTCCTCCTTTGGTGATATATGTAGCAAAAAGTTAATATTTTAGAAGATTTCTTCGGTTGGTGTAATTAATTAGCCTTGTGTTATAGACAGAAATCAATTACCTGGGGCAGCTGCGTCATCCTAATCTTGTGAAACTGATTGGTTACTGCTTAGAGGACGACCACCGGCTTTTGGTGTATGAGTTTTTGACCAAGGGAAGTTTGGATAATCATTTATTTAGGAGTAAGTTTTTTATTTTCCTCCTTGTTTATCTACAGTTTGACATTGTTTAGTTCCTTAGATGCCTCAAGATCTCAATAATGTAATCTTTTTGGAACAGGAGCTTCTTACTTTCAACCACTTTCTTGGAACATCCGTATGAAGGTTGCTCTTGATGCTGCTAAGGGTCTTGCATATCTTCATAGCGATGAAGCAAAAGTGATATATCGAGACTTCAAAGCTTCAAATATCTTACTTGATTCGGTAAGTAAATCTCATTTATCTAATATTTTACTAGTCATATTGGTTTTTCTAACATTCCTTTTTGTTGATGACAGAATTACAATGCAAAACTTTCTGATTTTGGCTTGGCAAAGGATGGACCAGCTGGTGATAAGAGCCATGTCTCTACAAGGGTAATGGGCACATATGGCTATGCTGCTCCTGAATATATGGCCACAGGTACCTAAGTTTGTGGAGTACTCAGCTTATGAACACTTTAGTTGGTCATACAAACTTCTATACATATCCTGCCTTCTAAATTATTGTGCACCAACCATATAATAGATTACCAGAAATAAGAAACCCTTATTAATTCTTTTTCAAGCCATGGTGGAGCTTTTTAGCTTCTTTTTTTTCCCTTCATTAACAAGCACTGCATCACATTTCATCTCACAAGCACATCTTGCATTTTTCTGGTTTAGAATTTGGGCCTAGAGGTTCTATGCTTCAAGGCTCTTTTTTGGTAACATCTGTCATTGGTTGACTCATTAAAAAAAGATATACCATCATCCAATGTAATTTAGTTTTTAGTGTAAATCAAGTCCTAAAAGCAACTAACTTGTTTTAAAGCTTAGCAGGGTGAAATTGACCTAGGGCATTTTGTTCTGCTAACAGAAATTCAGAGATCCCCCAAAGATACACTGACCATCCATTCACTTTCATAAACACCACATGAATATGATATGGGCATGAACACAGATGCAACAAGTCCTAAAAGCACAACAATGATAGAACGAATAAAACTAGTATTAATTGACATAAAACACAAGTATTAAATCAAAAGAGAGAATTGATGGTTGAAAGATGAGCATGAGTCATTATAAACTAAATAGAATGGTATAATTTATCTAAAGATAGTCTCATCTATGTTACTATTGAAGTTTAAAACTTTAAAAGTAAAAAGAAAATTATAAAATGCAGTTAGAAGTATTCGAAGTGTCCATAAATTGAAATGAGTATGGCATGAAAACGATTATTATTTTGAAGTATTCAAAGTGTTTTGATTCTTTGACGTATTTTTGGAGTATCAGAATTGACTCGCAGGTCTTGTCATTTTGAAGTACTCAAAATGCAGTTAGAAGTATTCTAAGTGTACATAAAGTGTTTGACAAATATGTGTGTGGCAGGAGTATGCCACGAACAATTATTATTTTGAAGTATTCAAAGTGTTTTGAAGTATGAGAGTTGACTCCCAGTTCTTGTTATTTTGAAGTATTCAAAATGCAATTAGAAGTATTCTAAGTGTCCATAAAGTGTCTGATAAATACACATCTGACATGAATATACCATGGGCAAAATTATTATTTTGAATTATTCAAAGTGTTTTGAAGTATCAGAGTTGACTCCCAGTTGTTGTCATTTTGAAGTATTAGTGCAGTTAGAATTATTCAAAGTATCCACAAAATATCTAACAAATATGTCTACCACATGAGTATGACATGAACATGGTTATTATTTTGAAGTCTCCATGCTCATGTGTGTAGTCAATTTTTTTCACACATTAATGCAATCAACACATTTATAACCATTGGATAAAGAATGAACTGCTCAAATTTAGAATGCATGTTTTTTAAGTCTAATTTACTGAGATAAAACATGAGCAGTCCGATCTTTATCCTGACAGTTTTGAGTTGCTAAATGTGTGAATGTGTAGAAAAACATGTGAATGAACATTAACTTTGTGTGCTGTGTTGCCAGTCTTCATTTCATAAGGTCTCTAATATTATGTTTGGATAACACATAATTAATTCTAGTCTACAAAATCAAGGTGATACCACGAAAAAATAGAAGCAACTATTTGCTGCTAAATTTAATTGATTTTTTTTTCTCACCATGAATCTATTCGAAACACACTATAAGACATAGCTAAAACAGCTTGCCAAATCATGCTATATATTTGAAGTCTCTTTTAAGTGATTACATAGAATCAGAGTTGATTCCTAGTTACTGTCTTTTTGTGAAGGTCACTTGACAAAGAAGAGTGATGTATACAGCTTCGGGGTTGTTCTGCTGGAAATTATGTCTGGCAAACGAGCACTTGACAGCAACAGGCCAAGTGGGGAGCACAATTTAATTGAATGGGCCAAACCTTACCTCAGCAGCAAGCGCAGGATCTTCCAAGTCATGGATGCTCGCATAGAAGGCCAATACATGTTGCGCGAAGCAATGAAAGTAGCCACTCTTGCCATTCAATGCCTATCTGTGGAACCAAGATTTAGACCAAAGATGGATGAAGTGGTGAGAGCATTGGAGGAACTTCAGGATTCTGATGACAGAGTCGGAGGGGTGGGAAGCTCTCGTGATCAAACTACTAGAAGGAGTGGCCCTAGACAACATAGAGGTAGACAACATGAAACAACAAGGAAGTGAAAAGTGAATGTTGATTTCATGTTGTGAACATGATTTTGCTCCAGTTGCTATTTTGTATGTATGTATGCATATCATGATGAACTTAAGCATTGCTTGCTTAAGATGTCTGATTGCTGTACAGTTGTTGTTGATTGAGCAATAATATTGAAATCTTCATTTCTTTCTTCCTTCCAATACTTCTCTTCCCTTTCCACCTTTCTATCATTATAAAAATAAATAAAACTTTATACTCATTAAATACGAGTATGTTGTGTCATCCTTGTTAATGTGAGGTGATATAAGATGAATACATCATCCTATTTATTTATATGATGTGGTGATAAGATGAATTTTTATGAATGTCTCTGTAAAAGTTATATACATTGACATTATATAAATTTAAATTAAACTATTAAAAGGAGACATGTGACAAAATTACAATGAAGATTGTATCAATACGCACACTCACACTGCAATATTGCTGGTTCTATCTTTTCTTTTGTTTGAGGGAATGTTGGAGTTCTTTGTTACGGATGATGGGTTTGACTGTTGAGGAAATTTAATTTTGAAGTTTCAAACTAAAAGTTTGATTAAAATTTTGCAAAAAGTATTTGGGTGTTCAAGAAAGAAGAAAATGAGAAAAAATTACAGGTTGGTCTTTCTTATTAATAAAACCAACAAATTATCATGTTGAAAGATAATTAAAATTAACTTTTTTTACGGTTAAAATTAAAATACTTAACATAGAGAATAAAAAAGAAAAAGAAAAATATTAAATATTATACCTGGCATTTATGTCTAATAATAATAATAATAAAATAATTTTTAACTTGGTTCACTTGTTTCTTCTAAGTTTTTATTATAATTTATAAAGAACTAAAATGAAAATTATTTATCATATTACGTATATAATGTTTATTTCCACTCTCATATATCTATCATCACTATTATATAAGATTTTTAAAAAAATTATATTATTAATTTGATTAACAAAGATGAAAATATTATTTTAGAACATTTTAAAATGACAAAACACCAGCTTAGTTTTTAGACTCTGTCACTATGTTTAGATTAAAATTGAGAAAATACTTTTACAAATTTTATCACACAATTGTAAATTTCAGTGTACAAAGCAGAGAAGAAAAAAATATGTTGCTTTAGAAGTACCCAATTAAAATCAAATTTTTTATTTTTTCCACATGCATCACCTTATTATTATTATGTTTTTTTTTTTTAAAAAAAAAAAAAGAGACAGGGAAAGGGTTTAAGCGGAAGGGGTTTGGTTTTGTTCATTATCTTCTTCTTCTGATGCGAAAGTGAAGACTGAAGAGAAGGTAAGATCAATCCAATGCTGGCGCTACTTCAGAACTGCTCCATGCCCCTCGCACGTGCGGTACGCCTACCACCTCGCACGCACGTGCGACCTTGTTTCACTGCCGTGGGCTACGCATCCATTTCCCCACGTGCCAACTCCCAGTCTCAGGTTCTCCTCGGCTTGTCCGACAAGGAACTGCAACAACTTGCCCTTGACCTCGGTCAGGTAGTTTTTTCATCTTTTCCCATTCAATTCGACCCAAAGAGAGATATAATTCAAATTTCTCGTTTTTTTCTTCTCAGGCAACATATAGGGGCAAACAACTTCATCATTTTTTATACCAGAGGAAGCTCAGAGAAATTCAGGATTTCACTCAGTGTGGGTTTATTTCTTTTACTATTTTTTTTTGTATTTATATTTCATTCCCTTTAATTTACTTGGTTGAGACTTAACAATAATCTATTTGAAAAAATATTTTTCTTATATAAATTAATTTATCTATCAAATTAAAAGTGATTTAAAACTTAACATATACCAACATGTCTTTAATTTGAGTAGATTGGAACTCAGATATTTAATATGGTAAAAGTATATATTTACTATGAGAATAATAAAATTTAACTCTTGAATTATTATTTTAAAATATATTTTGTATAGCCTCCCGTTCTTTGAAGTTTCAAGGCCATCAAATATCCTAACAAAATGCTCTAACAGATGGGGGGGGGGGGGGGGGGGTTGGATAGCATTATATAGTATTGTAAAGGAACTTCAATAAAATGAGCCCCCCTGTAAACCATAACGTGGTTCCGTCCCTGATTGCATTATGGTTTTTCTTGAATTGCAGTGCCTCAGGGATTTAGGAATACTCTAGAGGAAGCTGGATGGAAGGTGGGGCGCTCTCCTATTTTCGAAACTGTAACTGCAGCTGATGGAACTGTTAAGGTAAATTGTATAATCATAATTTGACAAGACGTTTTAAATTGTGGTTGTGGCTTGGTTGTTATTTATTTTGATGGTTTCTTGTTGTTTTAGTGGCCATCTTATGTTTTAAGATGTCCACATGAAAATGCAATGTTGATTATGTGGTTGAGTTTTGAATTATTTTGGCAATGGTTTGAGTGTTTTTTTCTTTCTTTCTTTTGGTGTTATACTTGGCACTTTCAAAAAAGTAAGATATTGACTTGCTCTTTAAGGAATGTGATTGTGGGTGTTTCCTTGGTTTCTTACTCTTCTTTGGGTTGTCATTTGATTTTGCAGTTGTTGTTGAAGTTGGAGGACAATAGATTGATTGAAACTGTTGGCATTCCAGTTATGGTTGATAAAGGCTTGACTCGCCTCACAGCATGTGTCTCATCACAGGTGTTTCGCTGGTTCCTGAACCATTAAATGATTATCTGTTGTTTTCGCTCTTTGCGGGAGTATTTGTATGGTTGATCTGGAAACTAATTTTTGTTTATGTGAAAATTTGTTCTGATGTTTCCATTGTTTTGTTATCACCATTTGTTTGGATATTAGGTTGGTTGCCCTTTACGCTGCTCTTTTTGTGCCACTGGAAAAGGGGGGTTTTCAAGGAATCTTCAGAGACATGAAATAGTTGAACAGGTCTGTGTCATATCTCATCTCATCCATGTTTGTCCATTAAAGCAGTTTGATGTTAGATTACCTGCATGGTTGATGAGATAGTCAGATAGATTCCTAGGTCTTCTTAGATTAATTTAAGAAAATAAAGAGAAGAGAAAGGAAAAAGAATGTAAAAAGTAAAGATAAGAGGCTTTGGATCATTATCATTGTGTTTAGGATTGTAAAAATTCTGAAACAAGCTTAGCTTTGTTTACTGCAAGACGGATAAAATTCATCTTATGTGAACAGGTCTTGGCCATTGAGGAGGTCTTCAAGAATAGGGTGACAAATGTAGTGTTTATGGGAATGGGTGAACCAATGTTAAACCTGAAGGCAGTACTTGAAGCACACCATTGCTTGAATAAGGTGAACAAATGACTGTGATATGTGACATTATTTCCTTCCAAATGCTTACTTTTGAGTTGCAACGGTATTCTATGAGATTGAGATATCAAACTTTCATGTAATATATTATATGAAGAACAAGGAGTGTTGTTTCAAGACTTTCCAAACTTACTTTATGCCACATGGGATGTGGAATGCATATGTAACTTATCTTCAATATAAGTGCATACATGCAATAAAATTATATACATACATTGCTCTCCTTCAAAACCTGAAGAAATCATTGTGTCTGCATAATGTTTGTCCTTATTTCATTTTCTGCATTTCATTCTATTGCGATTAAGTATTATAATAAGTTTTGTCTGTAAGTATGCTTATGTAGAATGTGTTTCTTGTAGGATGTGCAAATTGGGCAAAGAATGATAACCATCTCCACTGTGGGCGTTCCAAATACAATAAAGAAACTTGCTTCTCACAAACTTCAATCTACTTTAGCTGTGAGGTAAATTACCTTTGATACGAATGAAATTTCGACTTGCCATTAATTTGAATCTTCATGTTAAGGTAGATGTAAGGTGGCAAAATGGCATTTGCACCAGTATTTAGACCTTTGGGCTGCCAGCCAGCCACAGTAGCTGGCACCCTATATGATTATAATGTGCTGCAGTTCTTTTCTTTTGTTTGAGAGGCGAAGGTGATGTGTCAGGTTCATTTTGACAAAACAAATTTAAATTACCTCATGTCCCTGGTGAAGAAATTTCTAGTTCTGCATCTTGAATTTTCATATTATTAGGTGTTAATCAATGCAACTTCATAACTTCTTCAAGTTGGGGATAAAATTTAAACTTTCATCAGCCTGTGTATCTTTTGTTCCATTGCCTTGTAATTTTCTCCAGAACCTAAATTTCTATTAAGTCAGTTGAAGATATAAACCTTAAAATAGAATTGATCTTTTTATCATCCCCTTTTTTTAGTAGAATGTTTGATAATCTCTTGCTAATTGATCTCTCTCCCACCTGGTTCAAAATACATAAATAAATAAATAAATTCCTTGCCAATGATTTTGGATTTGTGGCTGCAGAGTATAGCATTATTTGGTTCCTGTGTATAATTTCAGATAGCTTTTTAATGGATTCTTTCAGATGCATATATGCATATTATAGTATGTGAGTTTTCTTTTGTACTTTGCATCAGCTTACATGCTCCTAACCAGAAACTTAGGGAGACAATTGTTCCAAGTGCAAAATCCTACCCATTGGATGCACTTATGAGTGACTGCAGAGAATACTTTCAGCAAACTAGTAGGCGGGTTTCCTTTGAATATGCACTTTTAGGTATTGAAAGTTCCAATATATACTATTTCCTTTTCATACAAAAAGTTTGGTGGAATCCTTATAATGCACATGGCACTTTCTTGGCATTATGTTTGAGCAGCTGGAGTGAATGACTCAGTAAACCATGCATTAGAGCTTGCTGAATTACTCCATCGATCGGGCAGCGGATATCACGTCAACTTGATACCTTTCAATCCAATAGAAGGCTCCGAGTATCAGCGTCCTTCCAAGAGAGCAGTATGTTGACTTTCTTTTCTTTTGTTCATTTAAAACAAGATTTAGTTCATGGCTTGAGTGATCTTTGTAACTTTTGATGTTTAATCCAAAGTTCCTCGTTTGGTAGGTGCTTGCATTTTCTGGTGCTTTGGAGTCCTCTAAAATAACTGTTAGTGTACGTCAAACCAGAGGACTGGATGCAAATGCAGCTTGTGGTCAGCTACGGAATAAGTTCCAGAAAACTCCTGTAGTCACCGACCCTTTTGATCTTGCAGTCACAGACACTTCTATGCCATACAATAACAAGTTTGCAGTAAGCAGTTGATGAGCCAAAGATGAGCATGTATCTATTACCAGTTGTGGAGTGATAAAGGTGTTTACTGTTGCTGCATCAGTTGTAATATCAACTTGCCATCTGAGAAATTGTGGACAGACACCTATTTGCTTGTTGTCAATTTTGCTGGACCATGCAGGCCTGAGAGCCTACAGTAGGGGTTAGGCCTATACTAAGTGATTAGGGGTCAAGTGGTAGAGATTTTCTTATGGTTTGGACCTCTTTTGCTTGGTATATACTGTTGTTGCAACTATTGATCCCAGCTTGTAAAAATCCTACTGTTTACACTTTGTAAAATACTATGTCAATCAATTAGAAATCACCACACATGGTATTTAAATTTATTATTATTACAAAAGTCAACAATCTTACTAATAATAATTCATAATTGAATAATAATATAATTTTTTTTTCATAGTTAATTGAATTTCTGTTTTTATTATTATTGTGAAAACCTACATGATTTTAGTTTGATTTGGTAAGTTGAGTGGAATACATCTTGAGATTAAAAATTTAAATTATCATCTTTTTTTAAAGCGAAATAATTTCCATGCGTACTCTATTTACTAAAGTCGAAAGTCTTTCTAATTTTGTTATACATGTCTTGATTTGCTTTTGTATTAAATCAACACATATTTTTCTTTAATTAATATTTAAATTCTTTCAATTAATAACTGACATAATTAGATTTTAAGAATCATCACAAAAAAATGTATTAATTTAAATTTTAGGATTTTCTTAAAAATCTATGGCTTTTTAAAGATATTTTTATTTTAATTTGTCTTTTGTTGCTAATTGTTAATAAATTAATAGTATACCAATTAAATTAATCTTTTTGAATTATTTTAATTTCATTTTCAATATTTTATATTAAGAAAATATTTGGGTATATTAAAAATTTAAATCAAATCATAAATGTTAAAATATCCCTCCTATCAAGGGATTCAATTTTTTTGTACCTTTTTTTTTACCTAATTCCAAACCTTATCGATCATAATTTATAGAGAACGTGCTAATATATTGTACAATTTTTTTAACGTTAACAATTATCTTGTATCTGGTATATTTGATCCGATTAAAAGAAGGATTTTTAAAAAAAATAAAAATCAGAATCATTATTTTTAAAAGGATTTAATGTGAAATTGACTTGGATTTGCAAATTATTTCCGTTAAATCAGAATCTGTTACATTGGATTCACAATTTATTCCCATAAATCAAATTAATAACAAATATTTTTTTTACGGAATAACAAATATAACTTATTGCCTTAAATAAAATCTATTTTGACTATTATTATTATTTGTATTATTTTAAATTAACTAGTTCCAAAAATAAACTTAATACTACGTGTTGATAATCATTTTTTGTCATATTATCTGATTAAAATTTACACCAAATATGATTTATAAGAACATCTAATAGAAATTAAATTAAATTTACATAAAAATATGTATAAAAATTACAAAATATTACTTAAGAAAAAAAAGTTATAAAATCACATGATTAAAAAATGTATTCATTAAATGTATTTTTTTAAAATTTGTAAAAAAAGAAGAAGATAAATTGATAGAAATTAAGAATAAATTAAACGATAAAATCTGTGATAGGTGTTATCCGAAGTTTGTGAAACAATGTTATTTTGTCATGTGAATTCCAAACCTGTCGTTGGATTCCTTAATTTATAAATATAGATTATTATAGATTTAAATTACTACTAATATATTTTCAAATTTACTAATTTTCAAGCAGGTTTATGTTCTAATTAGCACGTGAGAAACAAATAAAATACTATACGAATAAACAAATGATTATTTAAACAAGACGACTAAAGGGTGAGTTGAGTTGGTCTTGATCCTAGCTAGGGTTTAAAAGCAGCTTGCTCTCCGTAGACAACGAATCAAAGTCTTCTTCTTCTTCTTTCTATTCCTCACTCAAGGTAAAATCACTTTCTTATTCTCAATTTCTCAATGTTATTGCGTGCTTTTCCGATAACAATCTTTGAAAAGGATTTAATTAAACGCGTTCCAATTTGCCTATGATTATTCTTAGTTCTTTCATTGTTCGTTAGGGTTAGGGATGCGTCGGAACAGCCCTGCATACTACAGTCCTCCGCGGCGAGGATACGGCGGTGGTGGCCGAGGAGGAGGAGGAGGAGGAGGAGGAGGAGGGTCCGGCAGGAGGGGGTTCGGTGGAGGCAGGCGCAGGGACAGCAATGGGAGCCTCTTGGTTCGTAACATTCCCCTCGATTGCAGACCCGAGGAGCTTCGCGTCCCTTTCGAGCGATTTGGACCTGTTCGTGACGTTTACATACCCAAGGATTATTACTCTGGGTGAGTCACTCACTCATCTCAATTAAGAGTTTTTTTAGAACAACTAGGGTTTATTACAAATTAAGAGTTGTTTAGAGAAAGGTTGTGCTTTTTTTTTCAAACTGAAGGGAGGTTGTTGAGTAGTTGATTGTTTCAGGGTGTCGAAGCGCTGCTGGGTGCAGATGTTAGCCTTGATTTTGATTTAGGTCATGTTTGGATAAACTTCTCAACAATCACTTTAACGAGAAGAAAATAAGAAGATGAAATGAAATAAGCTTATGTGTAAGTTAAAATCAGCTTTTGGAGAAGCTAAACAAGAGAGCTAACTTATGAAGAAGTTTATTTCATTTTTTTTTCTTTTTATTTTTTTCTCTTATAAGTGCTTATGAGAAGTTTAACCAAATAGACCTAAGTGTTTTTTTTTCTTAAATTTTGGATTGTTGAATTGATCTTGGACTGGTTTGTCAGGGGGTATGTTTGTTTGAAATTGTTCAAGTTAAAACAAGACCAAGCCCCAAGTTTGAAGAGGAGATCTACTCACTCTTTTAACAAATTGGTCCTCAAGTTTGTTAGTTCATACTTCAAACCAAGAGAAATTATATAATTAAACAACACAATGAATGCAAGATTGGTTGGTTGGTTCTTGTCCCAATTGAAGGCTTCGTGAGGAGGTTTTTTTAGTTTGTGGTTGTGAGAGCTTTGTGCTCAAGTGCTTCTTGTAAGTACAACGAGAGAGTGTTGAAGAATTTTTGAAGTCTCTTCCATTTACTATTGAGTGCAAGTAAAGGAAAGGCCCGGTCACAACTAAGCTTTGGATTTTTAGAGGATTTAGTAAATTCAGCCACCACTGCTGTGTGCATGTTTCAAGTGTGTAAAGAAAGCATATTCTACAATCTGTCTCTGCCAATGTTTTTCTAGTAGTGTTGGAATGAAGCTTCACTTTTTTCCTCATACAGAGAACCTCGAGGCTTTGCCTTTGTGCAGTTTGTGGATCCTTATGATGCCTCAGAGGCACAGTACCATATGAACAGACAGATTTTTGCTGGAAGGGAAATATCTGTAGTTGTGGCTGAAGAGACGAGAAAAAGACCAGAGGAGATGCGCCACAGGACTAGTAGGTTAAGGTATTTCTTTTGCTTTTTCATCCGTGTCTGCTCCAATCATGTGATGGAATACAAAACTTTTAGTTTAACTGTTTCCCTTTAAATATATTTATATTGGTTTTTCATTTTACAGAGGACCAGCGGGCTATGGAGGGCAAAGGTCTTCTCGTTACGGTAATGTCAATTTTAAAATATATAACCGTGTTAGATTTAAAGTTCCGTTCCACCTGCAATTGTAATGCATTTTTTTCTTCTGTCACATCAGAACTTCTATTCTTGTTGGTTGAATATGAGAATGAAATTATAGTTTGAGGGATGGCTATTTTCTTATCTGATTGAATTGATAATCTGATCATCTTTGTTTTGCTGATTAGCATCAGATATCTTCAAAAGATTGTTCCTTTGTCCTGATTCTGTATGGTTCCGATAATGAATCTAAAGTCTAGATTATTTCTTATTTTAGTCGGAGTTAGCTTCAGTGGATTTAAGCCCTATATTTTTAATGTGTTTTTTTGTAGTTCTGTAGCAAGACTTAGTACCCTTAAGTTCTATTGTCATATTGATTGCTCCAGTTATTAATTGTGAGGATTTCTGAGCCTATATGAAAAATTCCTGTCTTTAATTTAATTTACATGCTGGGTTTAGTTAGCTTACTGAAAACCATTTTAATGAGTTGAAGACTGTCCTTGCTCGAGTTCTGGATCCCATCAATGATTGTTATGATGGGGATCCAGACAGTGCTAACTTGCCAAGGTGTTGATGGCCGGCAGCCAATTTTTCATAATGCTAGTTTTCTAGTAGCACTGGTGGGAACCTTGCCTGAGGACATGCTTTTTTCATAATAATCTGCTTCCCATTCCCCTCAAATTTTGGTGAATCAAGGTTCCACTTTTTAATAATACCAATTTTCGTGCATCTTATTAAATTCAGAATAAATAATTAATTTGTTTCATCGGATGCTTTCATTTATTTGAAGAATTGTGCAATATTGAAATTTTGTTCTTCTGTTGGCCCAATGTGAAGTGGCACTGCTTTGCATTTCTTATCAAGACTAGTGGCTTTTGTTTATCAGGGCGTTCTCGATCTCGCTCAGTTACCAGATCACGCTCACCACCTTATCACTCTGGTTCTAGGAATCGATATCGCTCAAGGCATGTTTCTTTGAAGTGTCTTCATTTTATTGTCCATGGAAGCATGTAATAATGCTTTTAATTGGTCTTCACCAGGTCCTATTCGCCTGCTCCAAGACGGCAAAGTGATTACTCTGTTTCCCCTAGGAGGCAAGCTGAGCACCCCAGATCACCAAGAGGTCCTCCCAGGGAGAGGGATGGTGAACAGAAGCGTAGGTCTTATTCTCCTGCTTATGGCAATGGTATTGAACAGAATCAAAGCAATGGATATGCTGAGTGAGTTCATTAAATTTTGTGTGTACCTTCTTTACTTGACTGTGTCTGGTTTTTTTCCACTACTTGTGTGTTTACACTATGTATTATCATTCTGTGAAAAGGAAATCTATGTACAAGTCTGATGCTGATCGTGGTCAGTGGAAGTCGTCGAGATCACCACCTGGATCTAGATCAAGATCTGCTGAATTGTCACCAAGGCGTGGAAGATGAGGTAAAATGTTCAAGAGTAGGACTTTTTTATATTTGGAGATTGGTTTTTCTTTAGGTTTGATTTTGTTCTGATGGGTTTTCTTCGTGCAGGTTGCAGGTCGCTGGCAATGTGCTGTTAGGCTTCTGTACATTTCCTGTAACTTATCGTGACATTTGCAAAATCCTGTATTTTGCTTGAAGTTTGCGAATATGATGGATGAATGTATAATAATTGATTTGATGTGCGGGTTTTATATTTGGATATTTTGAACTTCTAGAACTTACCGTGAATGATGAATTGTTGAGTTTGTTTTATGACAATATGTTTTCAATTTGATTGCTGCTGTTGTATGAGCTTGTCACTAAGTACAAATTGCAAACTAAATAGTTATCTGGTCACAAAATTAAAATGCTACAATAAGAAGGAATTTGAAAGTGAAAGTTGCACCTTGTTTTCATAAACTTAAGTACATTTACCTGTGATTTATATTTAAATCAAAAGATTCGATTTTCTTTCTTACTTTATGCCTTTTGAATTTTACTTAAGGAGAATAAATATTATACTACAAGCTTCATGTGAAAACGTGGCATGAAATATAATTCTAAAGTAGTCAAGTTTTCATAAAATTCCTTAACAACCGGTTTGCAAGAAAGAAATGAAAATTTCTAACATTTTAAATAAGTGGTTAAGTAAACAAGTTAAAATAATCATTAATTAAAAAGTATTAATTTGGGGTAAAGACGGTTAAAATCTTTTGGAGACCAGAATTTTTTTGAATAAATTGGAGTTGCCTTACGTAATTCTTATTTAACTCTGAAGTTTATTAAAATCCGATAATAATTCAATCCCTAATAAAAATAAAAGGACAAAACTTATTATTTATTTCCTGGGTTTAAGCGAAATTTTAAGTTAATTGGAAAATAGCAACTCCAATTTATAATAACTATCCTTGAATAAACTGTGTCGTCGTGCTTATATGGCCGAAAGGTTAAAAAAATATTTTCAATGGAAGAATTTAATTTGTGTGCATCACTTTATTTTAGTGGTTTTCTGATTTTTTTCTTCATAAATTCAAGAATATTCATTAATTTTTATTTTAGAATCTAATTTTAATTTTTTAGTAACTCATCTTATTCCTTTACTCCCAAAATTTCACATTTTGACTTAAAAAATTGTTTTTAATTGATTTGTAATTATAGGCAGATATGCTTTTACAAGAACTCTATTTCATTTGTTCTAATGGTATTCTTTAAGTTGCTTTAACTTTAAGAATAAAGAATCTACGTATTGCCAAAAAAAAATAATTAAGAATTTACGTTAGTAACTATAATGGAGTTACTTGTTTTAATTTTTTTAAAACTGATATATTTTCTAGAAGTTCTTGCTTTATTTTTAAATTTTTTTGTTGTAATTGTGTAAGGAAATTATCAGGTACTATAAGTAAATTGAAGTAGTTTATGAAAATAAACTAAAAATTAATAAAATAAACTTGTCAAGCACACTCAATCTGTTGTTAGTTAACCTTGAATTTGAGTTGCTTTGTAATAATTGTTAATGAAGTTCTAAAAGATTTATACGTAGCAGTACATTATTGTGCTTTCCACCCAAAAAAAAGTACATTATTTTGCTTTCGTTAATTTTTCAATTGATAAAAGCGGGTTGTATATAATATATAACAAATTAATAAAATAATTCAAAAATGAAAACTAAATGAAAAGAATTCTAAATTTAATATCTTCAAAATAAAAAAACATAATATGTTTAAGTAATTATGATGATTAAATAAAATGTACTAAATATCAGAATTGTTATAATGTCATGTTGAATAGAATTAAAATGCTTAATATGAATTTTCAGAATATTAAAAATTGTCAAACTAAACATTTCCGCGTTATCTTGGGTTAACTCATATATAGCAGACCGTGTGATTATTCTACAACCCATCTTCATCTTCTAGAGCCAATTGAAAAAGTGGAATAACACAGAGTAGTTGTTCCTGTCATTTTCATTTTTCAGTTGAAACATTAATTTCTGTGTGACCGTGATCTGAGGTCATAAGAAGGTTTCTAGAAACGAAAAAAGAGGAACTTAGATGAAGTTAGTTTATGTTTTTGTTTTTTGACAAAAATTTTGTTTATGTTCTTGCTATCAAATTCTTAAACTAATTAGTTATAAATATATATATATATATATATATATATATATATATATATATATATATATATATAAAATTTTTATAACATATTTAAAATGGAAATTATTTAATGGTATTGTAAAATATAAATATGCTATTATTTGATTTGAGAAATTCCCAGAACATATTTGTCATTGTGTTTATTTATCTATTTTCTAATAAATTTTAATTAGGCCTTATACATTTCGTCCTCGTTTGTATCACAGACTGCTCATTTTGACTATTTAAGGTTTCTTTCTTCCTTCAATGTAAAACCAGGGAAGATTCTATTTCATTTCCTTGCCAACTTAGAGAGAGAGAGAGAGAGAGATGGCAATTGGGTTCATGGAGGTGCAGCTTGTGAAAGCAAAGGGTCTTCAAGAAACAGATATCTTTGGTACATTACATCTTTTGCTCAGATTTTTATGTTTACACACCATGCTCTTTTGATCAGATTTAAACTTTTTCTTATTCTAAAAATGGGATTTTTCAAAAAACATTCATTCGTCCATCATGTTTAATTCCCTGTTCAGCTTCTGATCTGAGTCATCTGACATCTCAACTCTCAATTCCTTGAGTCCAATTTGCTTAACTTAGATGGACTCAAGGCACTACCATGATGATTTTCATCTGCTTTCAGAACAATTTATTGAAATGATCAAATGCATGCATGTTTTAATACCTTTATGTTCTCTAATTCTTACAAGGTTCTGTTTATTGTTTGATGATCTGTTTTCTTTGTTGATAGCTCATATGGACCCGTATGTACTGTTACAATACAAAGGTCAAGAGCGCAAGAGCAGTGTAATTCATGGTTAGTTCTCTGTTCTATTGTTCATTTTCGTTGATTTTTGTGTTGCATGTGCTAAATTGTAGAACTTGACATGGAGGGATAGGTGAAAAAGAAACTTTTAATTGTCACCAATTACCACGAAAAGGAAACTTAACATCTGAATGGTGTTTCACATGTGACATGTCATTGATAGATATGATTTCTTAAACTGTTTTTTTCTTTTTCTTGAAGTACTAGGTTCACTAATGTTAATGTAGTTCATGATTAGCTGGACTTACGAGGTAAACTTCTCCAAACCAAAGTTGAATTACTTAAAGATAGTAGTTAATTTCCCCAAAAGAGAACAAGGATCATTTTGGAGAGATGTATATATTTGACACAAATATGGACTCAGTTTAAAATTCTTCTTTAAACTCTAGTTCATACAAGATATTGGATCCACTTGCCTAAACAGCAGATTCATACAAACTACCTCAAAACTTGTGATAAGCTTTTAGTGTTGTGTAAAATTACTGAAATATTTAATTCTGCTTGTGAGATTGCAAGAATGGAAAAAGGAAATATGAAGCAAGAAAATTGTTAGACTAAATCTACTGGACATGCAGTTCATCTGCAACTGGTATGCTGATGCAATCTGTTGTTTGTTTCCTTATTTTTATTATGAAGGAATTAAAAAAGTTGTTATTAGATGCTTAGAGCTTAAGAGTCTCACGCCAAAAGGCATCACTGGAGGGAATAAGAATTAAGAATTCTGTCAGAGATGGGGTTTGCTTTCCTTTACCCCCCTCTCCCTTCCCTTTGTGTGTATTTCACTATGGACCAAACTTAAATGCAGTTGCATAAGTGTTTTTAGTATTGTTCCCAAATCAGAGTTGGAGTTTCAATTTGATAATCTGTGTTGACCTTTAACGAAAACCTTTATAAGATAGATTACCAAGGTGAAACTTCAATTCTGATTGGAAAATGATAGTTAACACCTATGAAACTGTAACTAAGCTTTGTCCTTTTACTATTTCCTTTGTAGAAGGAGATGGCAAGCAAAGCAGAAAAGTTTGCTCTCTTCTTCCTTTTTTCAACTGCAATTTAAAATATCAAACAAACACATACATGCACCACTAAAATAAATAGTGGATATTATATTACTAGCCTTAAAGTAACATAAATGCTAATAAAAACTGAGATGAATTTTCAGTTTTTTGCCATTAATAAGGTTTATGGTTAGTTGACTTTATCTAATGATGCAGAGGGCGGCAGAAATCCCATATGGAATGAGAAATTTGTATTCAGAGTGGAATACCCTGGATCAGGTGATCAATACAAGCTCAACCTTAGAATCATGGACAAGGATGTATTTTCTGCAGATGACTTTGTCGGCCAGGCTACGTAAGTCTTCAATAGCTTCTTAAATTAAGTGCATTAGTCAAAGTGAGTTGCTCTTATTGACTAAGAGGAAAACTTTAGGTTCTAAAACTTTCATGCTAACATTTTGCTACGGATCTAATTAAGAATTTTGATTCCTTTTTATCCAATGAAGAAGGGTGGCACAAAATGCAAAATCAGGACACCCTTGCTTCCACTAGGATCATGAGAAAAATATCATCAAGCATATCCTTACTTTATTTCTTGTTCATGAAAAAGGGTCAATTTTCTGTATCCAGAATCTATGTGAAGGATTTATTGGCGGAAGGAGCAGAGAACGGATCAGCTGAGCTTCGTCCTCACAAGTATAGTGTGGTTCGAGCTGACCAGTCTTATTGTGGCGAAATTGAAGTCGGTATAACTTTCACCCGAAAGGTAACCTCTTATAGCTTGCTCATATCTCTTGTTATGCAAACAACTGCAAAGAATATAAGTTTTAGTTCATATGAAAAAACATGCTAGTTATGATGCACAATGATAAATTTGAAATGAAGCTAGTAAAAAGGTAGTATATGATATCTAAGAGTTTCTTTAATGTTGTTCTTGGAATTCACAGGAAGAGGAATACATTGAAGATGATGTTGGAGGATGGAAGGAAAGTTGCTTTTAGTTCAGTGTGCTTCAGATATGGAGTTTGGAATGTAACACGGTTACATGGAGACAACTCTTCTTAAGTCTTTTCTGTATGTAGTTGAATATGCATGGGATTTGAAATCCTTTCTAGTGTTTATGATGTGATGAAAACACTTGGCATTGTTATGACAGTTGTTAATGAGTTTAACCATACAATTTGTAATCAAAACTAATCATCACACAAGGAGTGAAAGTACATAATCATTACTTGGAAGTTTGGTCTGATTAAAACTGAGATTATCTTTTTCTGTTTCAGTTTCATTACCTTGAATCTTCCTTTGTCAAAATGCAATTAGGTAGCAATTTTTTCACAAGAAATGCTCCTTTTAGTGTTCTGTATTCTTGGGCCATTTTGAAAATATGGAATCACTTATCTACGTATGATTGAACTTTGAACTGGATTTGATCTAATTAAAAAAATTGTAATAATTCTTACTTTATAATTAATTATTTTGAGTACTTAACATTTTCAAATGCTAATAAATAGTTATTATATGCAAACAGATTTAAATTTTAGAACTTTATGTAAAATTATCAAATGATAACTAAGATATTTCTAATACATAATTATTATTGTATAAACTCTTCCTTTATTTTATGAAGGAAAGTGAAAGGAAAAAAGAGTAAAAAAATGAGATGATTATTTAGGTTGTTTTTAGTTTTGTGTAGTTAGCAATTTAGCATACTCTTTCATCATTATATATAATGATGTGATTATATGAGTAAATTCTTATTTTAGTTTTTTATTATGAAAAAGTTATGCTATAAAAGTCTAATTGTTTGATTCATTCAAAAAAATAGGCTAGTAGTAGATCTTCCATGGTGACTATTGACAAGTCATATAATGAGTTTGAACTGGTCATCAACACTTCCATGATAAAGACAAATTGAATAACGGTATGTATGACACCAAATAAAAATAGGTTTGACATGTCATCACTAATCAGTTCTTTAGACAAACTGATTCTCTCCCGAGAAAAGGATTGGTCTTCAAAACGAGTTTGGTACAGGAACTAGAGGGAAAAAAAGTCTAATTCTTCAATACTTCTCGAAGTTAAACATAAATTATCATCAATACTAGATGATCCTATATATAATTTAAATTAAATTTGATACTTATAATTGCATTAAATAATTAGATAACATTTATGAATTTTAAAATAATTATCATAAAAATCAACCATTTTTAAATATGACAATATATAAATAATTGATACTATTAAAATATTTGCATTAATAATGTATTTCAATTAAATCATATAATTCTTGTCATGATTCAATTAATAAATTATAACAAAGCTGTATTTTTTTTTACTCAGCAAAAAGAAAAATCTTTTGGATTCTAAGTGAATTTTTTTTAGGTTTAATCTAATGTAATTTCATAAATATTCTCATATTAATTTTTTTTAGTTTTTAAACTGTAAAATTATCAGTCAAAATATTATAATTAAATCATTTCAACATTTCATTTTAAAACTTCATTCAACAGTGACAATAATTATAAGTATTATAAAGAGATTAATATTTTAAGTATTTAATATTTTTAGTGAGGTATTGATTTTTTCATTAATACTCGCTTTGTTATCTTCAATTTTAAAATCAAATTGAAACCATAGACTAATATTAAAATATTCACCAAAATTCAAAACCTTTTTAACATTAATATAATAGTTTTTTTTTCTTCAATTCATCCTCATCTAAAATTATAAGTTAATTTTCAATTTACCACACGAAGTTACTAATGTGAATTTTTTTAGCAAGGTATACTAGTAGCACATAGCAGTCCTTTCTGCCCACTCCCCCCAAAACAAGGTACATCCCTCGTGGCCCCGTGGGTAATAATGGTTTTACTAAGCCATTTACTTAGATACTATAGATTATGTATATTTTTCATAGAAAAGAGCACTTAGTTGTCCTTTTAACTATTTACTAATGCCAAATGACATTAATTATTTGCTTAGGTTATGGAAATGAGAAGATAGACCAAACTTGAGGTGTTTGGCTGACCGCGTTTGGTCCAATTCATACTTTGATTTTGTACATTGCCAAAGTCCTTGGTCTTGGTCTTGGTCCTATTAAATGCTCATTGAGGACACTATATAAACAACCACAAGGTTACAACTACTTCCAATTCCAACTTTAACTCTCATAACCCTAAATCAGATACACTTCTTAAGCACGTTGTAAGAATTTGCTGACTTAGAATCTTCAGAGACAGAGACAAAGGTAGACTCAGAGACATGGCAATTGGGTTCATGAAGGTGCAGCTTGTGAAAGCAAAAGGCCTGCGTGGCACTGATATCTTTGGTATTAACATGTGCCTTTGCCTTATTTTGTTTTCAAAAATTGCGTTTGCTTCTTTATATATATGTGTTCTTATTCTTAATAACCAAAGATGAAAAATAAAACTATTTATATCAAAGACCAATATGTTCTGATTTTTCGTCTTGTTTTATTTTTTTTCTTTTAAAACTCAAATGAGCGGATAAAAAGTTTTTAGTACATGTTTTATTAAGCTAGTTTGTTAAAAATAGTTGTTTACATTTTTCAGATTTCTAGAGTATTTAAAATAAACGATAATATTTTTTTTTAGCATTTAGCGGAATCAAACGTGCCATTAATAATATGTCCAATTATGGTTGTCTTATTTAACTCCTTAATTACCAATTCTGTCAAGGTTAATTTGGGTCATTTATTCTTTTACTTTGTTGATAGGTAAAATGGATCCCTATGTTCTGATACAATACAAAAACCAAGAGAAGAGGAGTACTGTTGCTAATGGTACGTTTTGCCGTATATATACGTTTTGTCGTTTTCTTTTTGTACTGTATTCTATATCTCTAATACATATCAAACGCACCCAAAATCTCGAGACACTTTAACAATGTGCATGCAAGACAGGTTAGTTTTGCAAATGATTGCTTAAACTGCGTTTTCATGAATGTTAATTTAGTAACGATCGAGTTTTTCAATCCAATTTTTTTTTATTTTTTAGTAACGAGTTAATTTAGCCAGACTTAAAGAAATATAATTGACCAAATAAAAAAGGTATCCTGTGACAACAACTAATCTAGAATCTAGGCAGTAAATGCAAAATAATATGGTGACAAGAACTATTTTTTGCAAATTTTTGCTCTTGCACGGAGAAATTACCGTCTACAATTGTTCTTAAAAACTTATTTGTGATATGTACAAGTCAATAACAGGAAATGCACGTTTGGGTTTAGAAAAATAAACCAAATTTAGCTTAAAATCAAATATATGAATTAAATTTTAAAATAGAATCACTTTTGTTTTTCAAAATTAATTTTATTTTTTTACCAAATTAGTTTCTGAACCAATTTATAAACAAAATCAAATTTAGTTCAAAATTGATTTTCTTTTTAAAATTCAAAATCAATTTTGGAATTAGTTTTTAACTAAACTATTTTTTAAAAGTAAATCAAACGAACCCATCAACATTATTTAGATCTTTTAAGTATAAGTTGATTTATTTAAACTAGCTTTTTTCCAGAGCCCTAAATTATAATGATCATAAATGCCTTATTGCAATGAGAAGAATAAAAAAATGGAGATGCAAAAAAAAATATCATTAGAGAAGTTTTGTAATGCTTATGGTTTTTAAATTTTTGCTGAATGTGTTTTGTGTAGGCCAGGGTAAAAATCCTGTATGGAATGAGAAATTTATCTTCAAAGTAGAATATCCTGGATCAATCAATCAACACAAGCTCATCCTCAAAATTATGGATAAAGACTTATATACAGACGATTTCGTCGGAGAAGCAATGTAAGTACTTCAGTGACTTCATGTTATCTCATGACTAATGTTGTTCTTGTGGGGAATAAGCTACACTATTTACATTATAAATAGAAGTTATTACCTATAATCGTAATCAAACCTATTTTTTGTTAACTTGTTCACAGTTTAAAAGAGAATTTTTCTTTTTTTTTATTTTGTAGAATCCATGTAGGGGATTTACTGGCCCAAGGAGTAGAGAATGGAGGAGCTGAGTTACCGACTCTCAAATATAGAGTGGTTCGTGCAAACAAGTCTTATTGTGGTGAAATTGATATTGGTGTTACTTTTACCCGAAAGGTATATTCTTCACATTTAATGACTTTTGTAAAGTGTGTTGTGTACATATATCTTATCAATGCAAACATACTTCTTATTCAAACATGCATATACAAATCACATTCTCTACTTAATTATATAATCCACAAAGTAATTAACTAAATGTTAAATTGTTAATGATATGTTCGCATAAGTGGTAATGAAATTTATGTTTATGTCCTGCTTGGCTAACTTTGTTTTTTTGTCGGAATTGGTGTAGGTGGAAGACAAATTTGTGGAAGGAGACATAGGAGGATGGAAAGAAAGTGACCACTATCTATTGTAGATTAGCATGGCTAACATATAAAATCCATGTGTAAATTGGAAGTAGTTTCGGATTATCATTGTGTAACATATTTATCATTTTTAATGTCATATTATTTCATTCTTTAATTTGATTCTTTTTTACAAGCATGAGTCGGATGAATTTAAGAAGCAGTTGTATTATCAAATTAGTTTGTATTATTCCAATAATAATTTATACTTTTATATTATTCTCATTATCGCAAATCCCAATGTTGAATTCACCTTTTAATTTGATAACTGATCATGAATTTTAACTTACTTTATATTCACTCCATCCTAAAATAAATGTGTTGTTTTACACAATGAAAAAAGTTAATAAATAAATAAAGGAGTGTAATAATTTTTACAAAACCAACCTTAATTAGTAATATTAATTAATTCCACTCCGTTCATGAAAAGAAAACAGTGGCATGCATGGGAGACAGAATTGAGCAGTGCAGAATAAGCTACATCGGTCCCACCAACAACGATGAAGCTTCCAAGAAGAATGGCCAAAACCAAACTAAACTTAACTAAACCCAATCCCCTTCTTTTGTTATTCCTTTCCCACTATGCATGTACTCTTGTATTCACAACCTCTTTTTGGTCAACGAGGACTTAATTTCGCGAGGAGAAATCCGATAAAGCAACACCAAGAAATATACACAGTGGTGTGGAGGCGGTGAAATAAAAAAGATGAGGGATATTTGATTCAGTTTTTAAATTAAAGTATTAAACATTGATTCTGTATTTAATTGATTAAAACTTGATTTTGTTTTGCATGTGGCATACGTTGTACAACTTGTTCCAAAGAATAATAGCCAGCTTACTCATCATACAGCTTCTGCACAGAATAATAGCCAATTGCATTTTATTGTTTGCTTTGATTTGCTTAATGTGATAGAGTCTGTTATATACTATATGCTTTTTGGTCTTAGGCAATAATATGTGTAGTAATAATTAAAATTTTATTTCACTGAGTTTCGTTACATAAACTATACAAATTTAATATTTAATTATATAAAATAGTCTATCTCGAAGTTAAGCATATATGGATTATCGTGAGACTATGCATATAGGATAAATATTTATTTTATATAATTAAATTTTAACAATAAATAAATATTTTTAAATATATAAATTAATTAAGTTATAATTGAAATTCATAATAATTCACCAAAAAATTCATTATAAATAAATGATTTTGAATATATTAATTATTTTTAAAATTATTGAACATTTCTTAAAAAATATTAAAATTTAATTTAAAAAAAGAAAATATATCAAAAGTGAAAGATAGTTAAAAAGAACAAGTAAATTGGATAACCTCAATTCAGTCAATTTTTTTTTTTGTCGTCTTAAGTCATGAGAGACCACATGTGTCCCCAACACAATGAATTGAAGATTAATTTTACTTATAATGCATAATTGTTGTTGATCTAAAGAAATTTTACATACATAATAATCATGAATTCTCGCAATCCCGCTTAACATATGGTTATTGCTTGTTACACTCCCATGTTGCTTCCTGGACTCTTGTTGGAATGTTTTTTAACCTTTCAGAATTATTATTTCCAAAGCAAAAAAGGGAATGTATTTTACATTCCGAACGAAAAAAGAGATGCATGATGCAATAGTGTAAATACTGTTATCTCACACGTGAACATAATGTGATATTATATTATTATGTTAATTCTTTAGATTCAATCCAATGGAACTTAAATTTCATTGATTTAGGTAAAAAAAAAATCATTTATAAAATTTGAAAAAAATAAACATTTAAATTTAATTCGATTCAATTTAATCTGATGAGACGAAACTCGATCCATGGTGATCCAAAGCAATAGTTTCCAACGCAATTGCTAGTCATAATCTCAATCCAAGTTTATGTACGTTCTGAAGACAATATGACCAAACTGGGTCAGAAGTGAGCACGTTGAATAACAGTTATAAATTTGACCGTTGAATGATAAATCTCACGAAAGAGAGGACTCATAAGACAAATATTAATCCCACGACGTTACTAAGTAATCTGAATTATATAGTATTTAGCAAAGTAGCAGCCCTGATGGAATATTTTACCAAGCCATTTAGTTGTCCTTTAATTAATTATTTACTAATGGCAAATGACATTCATTTTTTGTTGGCTTAGGTTTTTGAAACCTGAAGACCAAACTTGAGGTGCGTGTGGTACTGCTAATCCTATTGGTAACTTTGATTTTTGTATAATGCCAAAGTCTTGTTCCTCTTACTTCTTCCACCTTTAACCTCATAACTCATAAGCTTAAAATATACTAGTATATATATAAAAGGAAGAATTCACTTGCTTTAAAAATATTTTTTTATAATTATTTTTTATTTTTATTATTCATTTTCTTAAGATTTAATGGTTATAATAAATTATTAATTTTAATTATTTCCCACATATATATATATATATATATATATATATATATATATATATATATATATATATATATATATATATATATATATATATATATATATATTCTTTTGGGACATAGAGTGGTAAAGAAAAACTTTATATATAACATCATGAAACCAAATAAAAATAGGTTTGACATGTCATCACTCATGGCTTCATTAGACGCACGGATTCTCTGAAGAGATAAGAATTGGTCTTCAAAACGAGCTTGGTACAGGAACCAGAAGAAAACAAATAGTCTAATTCTTCAATGCTTCTCGAAGTTAAACGTGAATTATCATCAATACTAAATGATCCCATATAGTTTAAATTAAATTTTGATACGGTATAATTATATTAACTAATTGGATAGCATTTATAAATTATAAAATAGTTATAATTAAAATATATAATTTTTAATAGTATATGACAACTTATAAATAATTTATAGTGTAAAAAATATTTACATTAATAATACATTCCAATTAAATTCATATAATTTTGTCTCATGATTCGACTAATAGATTATATCAAGGTTGTATTTTTTAGATTTTAAGTGAAATTTATTTTTTATGTTTAATCTAATATAATTTCGTAATACTATCGTATTATTTTTTTAACTGTAAAGTTATTAGTCAAAATATTATAATTGAATCATTTCAATATTTCATTTTAAAAATGACAATAATTTTAATATTATAAATAATGTTTAACATACAAATTAATTATGAGGTATTGATATATTTTTTCATCAATACTTCTATTTTGATACTTTAAATTTTTAAATTAAATTGAAACCATAAACTAATATTAAAATAATCACCGAAGTTCAAAAACCTTTTTAAATTAATATAATATATTTTTTCTTCAATTTATCCTAATTAAGGTAGGGCAGACATGGCCACCTTTCTGACCCATCCCTTCAAAAGAAGGTAGCCGCCCTCGTGGGTAATGAAACTTTTACCGAGCCATTTACTTAGATACCATAGATTATGTATAATTTTCATAGAAAAAATAGTATTGTATTAGAGAATCGAACCCCTGTTGATATAAAAATTTAATTATGTGTTGATATTAGTCCTCTAATTATTTGCTTAGTTTTTGGAAATGGGAGGACCAAGCTTAAGGTGCGCGTGGCTGACCGCGTTTGGTCATATTGGTACTTTGATTTTGTAGAATGCCAAACAAAGTCTTGGTCTTCTTGGTCCTATTAAATGCTCATGCTAATTAAGGATACTTGCTATATAAACAACGACGAGGTTACCACTCCTTCCAACTTTAACTCTCATATTCATAAGCCTAAAACAGATACTTCTAAAGCCTCAGAATTTGGTGAATTGGAACATTCTTCACTCTTGAGGGAATTAAGAGACAAGATATGGCAATTGGTTTCATGGAGGTGCAGCTTGTCAAAGCAAAAGGCCTGCATAACGCTGATATCTTTGGTATATATTAACAACTACATTACTTATATCAAAGACCAATTTGTTGTTCTTATTTTTCTTTTCCTTAAAAACTCAAATGAATGGATAAAAAGTTTAGTATATGTTTGATTCAACTTAATTGTAAGAAACAAATGTTTATATTTTCAGTTTTCTAAAAGAGTTCTTAACAATAGACGATTATATATTTCTTTAGAATTAAGCTGAACTTCATGTTATTAATAATTTGTCCAAATGGTACTGTCTTATTTAACTTTTACTTACCTATTCTAAGTTTCTAACAAGGTTTCGGGTTATTAATTTATTCTTTTACCTTGATGATAGGTGAAATGGACCCATATGTTCTGATACAGTACAATGACCAAGAGCAGAGGAGTAGTGTCGCTATTGGTACGTTTTGGCGTAATCAAGTCCATATTTAAATCTCCCTTTAAATAAGTTATCTATTCTTCTCTTTTATTAAAAACTTCGTACTCCTTTACTCAGAAGTAGTGTCGCTATTGGTACGTTTTGGCGTAATCAAGTCCATATTTAAATCTCCCTTTAAATAAGTTATCTATTCTTCTCTTTTATTAAAAACTTCGTACTCCTTTACTCAGAGGCTCTTCGCTATGCGAAATAAGTTATCTATTCTTCTGTTTTATTAAATTAACTAAGCTATATATAAATCTAGACACACTTTAATTCAATATGTGCATGGCATATTAGTTGTGCAAATGATTGCTTAGCTTAAACTGCGTTTTCATGCGAGTTAAAATGACTTGATCTAGTTTCGAGTTAATTTAGTCAGGCTTACGAAATAAACTTGACCAAATAAAAGATGTACCCTGTGACAGCAACTAATCTAGAATCTAGGCTGTAAATGCCAAATAATATGTTGACAAGAACCAATATACGGAGTGCTTGCAATTTTTTTTTTAATTTTCTCTTGCATGGAGAAATTACAGCCTACAATTGTTCTTGATATCTTATTTGTGATATGTAGAAGAAAGTAACAGGGTATGCATCATATGGGTTTACAAATATTAAACCAAATTTAATGTAAAATCAAATATAAGTATTAAATTTTAAAATCAATCAATTTTTTTCCAAAATTAATTGTTTTTTCTACCATTTTTTAATTAAACCGATTTATATAGAAAAAAAAACTTAGTCCAAAATTGATTCTTAAACTTATTTTTCATTCAAAATCAATTTAAAAAATATTTTTTAATTTAAACTAATTTTTCAACCAAAACTAGTTTTAAAGCAGTTAAACATTCGTCTCAAAATTGAATTTTGTAAAAAAAAAAAAAAAAGTAAATTTAAAACTAGTTTTAAAAAATTGGTTTTGGTTATAAATTTATTTAAAACCAAAATTGGTTAATTGAGCCATTTTAAAAAATATATCAAATTAGTTTAAAATTTGATTCACATTATTTAGATCTTTTAAGTATGATTTGATTTAGTTTAATTGGTTTTTCCATCGGTAACCCTAAATAAAAATGATCTTAAAAGTATTATTGCATTCAGATGTAGTAAAAATAAAATAAAAGCATGAGGAGATGCATAAAAATGTCATTAGAGAAGTTTTCTAATGCTTAAATATGGTTTTATTTTATTGTTTTTCTAAACAGTCTTTCTTCTATCTATGGTGTTTTACGCAGGTCAGGGCACAAACCCAGTATGGAATGAGAAATTTATGTTCAAAGTTGAATACCTTGGATCAGGTGATAAACACAAGCTCATCTTCAAAATTATGGACCAAGACCTATATACGGATGAGTTCGTTGGACAAGCCACGTAAGACTTCATTATAGTTAATTAATGTCATATCATGATTAGTGTTGCTCTCGTGTTGATTATCTTAATTAATTTGTTGGTAATTATCACCTGATTCTAGCCATCTTACTACTAGTTTCATTAAGCAATGTGCTTATTTCTCACGTATTCAACAAAAAAATTAATTGCAAAAAAGGTTAGGACGAGACCCAATTTTCATACTTGATTTGCTTTGGCCTACTATAGTGCATGACTTGCTTTGAAATGATTGCATGTGAAATGGTGAGAAAATGAATATTGAATTGTATCCCCAAACCCAAAATAAGCATATAATAATTCTTAATAGTAATTCATCTATAATTCTAACTAAGCTTCAATATTTTAATGGCTCTGTATGTAGAATCCATGTCAAGGATTTATTGGCCCAAGGTATAGAGAATGGAGGAGCTAAGCTACAAACTCTCAAGTATAGAGTGGTTCGTGCTAACAATTCTTACTGTGGCGAAATTGATGTTGGTGTTACTTTCACCCCACAGGTATTATTCACATTTAATGACTTTCACATATATATACGTTACATTTTGTACTTAAGATTCAAACAACTGTAAAAGAAATCACATGTTATAACTTGGTTGATTTTGTTCTTTGTTGAAATTTGTGCAGGTGGAAGAAGAAATTGTAAAAGAAGATATAGGAGGAAGGAAAGAAAGAAAGTGACCACTGTCTACCATAACAGATTAGCAAGGCCAAGATATAAAAACCAATGGCAAATCAGAAGAAATTGTTTTGGTTAATTTGGATTGTCATTGTACTGTGTAACAGATTTAATCATTTTCAGTTTCGTATTATATTTCATTTTTTAATTCTTTTTAGCAAGCACAATGCAAAGATACATGTAATAAGTTGTCGTCATATCAAATTAGTTTGTATTATTACTCTAATTTATACTAATTAGATTATTTTCATTATTCCAAATCTGAGTTCTCAATTCACCTTTCAACTCGATTATCTGTCATCAATTTAAACTTGTATTTATCTGGAAAAATAAAACAAGAGCTATAAATTTTATTTAATCTTAATGGTTAATCTAATTTTGAAGAGGGGGGGCATTTGCAAAAATTAGATTAGAATTACTTTGATGAAAAAATCATACGATTCAATGAGTGTTTGATTTTATAATACAATCAATTTATTTTATTTTAGTTTGGATTGGAGGTTTTTAAAATAATTTGTAAATATTAAAATAAAATGTGGAATACAGAAAATAAGCAAACATCAAATGTCACATTCTATATATAACTCGTAACGTACTTCAAAATATAAGTTCAAATTTATAACTAGAAGATAATCTTCCTATCTCTTAAAAAAAAAATAAACAATAAATATCTAACACACGAATTTTTAAATACATGACCATGCACAATACATTTTTCTCAATTTGAATGGGATCAATTTTAAACATAAAAATTGAAAATCTATCCAATTCAATAAAAAAATTAATATTTTTTACTTTCATTTTTTCAATTTGGTTACTATGATTTACATGGTTGATCAACACACCTAATTTTGAGGTCATCTTGTGAATAATATTCCCAAAACATCAAATAAGGATTTTAGTGGGCTTCTCTGCCTATATTATAAACTAGAATAGCTGCCGTGCTTTAAATATATTAAGCCAGAATTAATAAAATTATATAGATTAATAAATATTGTTTCCAAATATTATCATTCAAGCCGTCTTAGCTCAGTGGTAGAGCGCGTGGCTTTTAACCACGTGGTCGTGGGTTCGATCCCCACAGACGGCGTTTCTTTGAATTTTTTTTATTTTTCAACATTTCACCAATTTGAAGTTCATTCGTTCATGGGCTTCACGTTATCACCACTTCATTAATGAGCTTCAAGAACCACCGAACTCAACAACATAAGTGAACATTCCCACTTCCAACAAAGTGAAAAATAGTTCATGTGATGACCATGCAATGCAACCTCATTATGAATTCACTACTTCTATTTTTGACACTTTATTTTATTTTATTTTTACTCTATCCATTTAATTTAAAGGTCTTCATCCCTATCATGTAAATCTATGCCCCTATAATTTTGTAGCTAACTATGCACTTTAATGTCACCCACTAACAACCAGTTATATTAATATATCACAACCTCCACTCCCGTACGCTTACATGTGTACCTCTTGACTGTGACCAACTTCCCACACCAAAATTATATAATACGTTACCTAAAAGTCAAAGGGTCTGTTTTTTATTCACATAAACAATGAAATTTGAAGACTATCCCATGGAGAAAAGCCAACAAGAGCCTCACAATATACAAAACCTTGAGAAAGAGGTGAGAAACTTTGTTCTCAATAGCATCTTTCATTTGGATCATTGTTTCTCCAAAATCCACTCATCATAGGTTCATATTCACAAAAGGCCAAAAGAGAAAAAGAGATAGATATATATTAGTACATAACAAAGCTCAGGATATTTGAACAGTATTTTCTGAATAATGGTTTCCTTTATTTATTATGTTGTCCAATTGCAAGCACAATTGAAGTGTGAAGAGGCACTCAATAGGGTCTTACGTTGTGCACTTCATGGACCTGTTTTATCTCTTCCACTCATCCCCCCACTATTTCCACCTCAGGGATACAGTATAACCAAATCCATAACATAGACGAATACAATTTGAATGATGTAATACTTTGGATTATTTTGAAATAAGAAAATTGTAGGTTCGTGGGCTTCTTGAAGAATTGGCAATGGTTGTGGAAGAGATCATCAAGCTTGAAAGAAAAGTTAAGGAACTGGAACTTAGATTGCTCCAGGAGAGATACCAGAACATAGACTTGGAAATACAACATAGGAGACAATCTAAACTATATAATCATTTTTGAGGATTCGTCGAGGTATGGTTCAATGATTACTGAGCAGAGATCAAGTTCACTCAATTATGAAGTAATTAGTAAAGGAAGAAAGACAAGCAATAGAAGGGCCTCTCTAGGTTCTGCATTAGATTTCCATAGCCTATTTTCCACACCAAGAAGGTCAACAGGTAAACACATGACACTTCAAATGGCACATTTGATTTCGTAAAACATTCTCTATATTATTTGTTCTGTCGTTAGAGATCCCACATTGACTAGTATAATAAGTAGCAGATAATCCTCACTTTATTAGTTAGCTTTTGAGATTGAATTAGATAATGTCTAGTGCATTTGCAAGTATGAAATAAGTCAGACTATAGGATAACTCTAGTAATTCTAAGGCTAATTTAGTTAGTCACAAACATAAATTCTAAGATCTTTCACATGTAATAATAAAAATGCACTTTGCTTCTTATTTTCAGACACCCTTAATCTTGTATAAGTTTTCAAAAAAACAAAAACACATTTGGAATTTTTGTGTGCTCAATTTTCTCACAATGTGATTTGGATATGTGCTGAACAGAATATGAAGTGCCGAGAAGGAGCAGTGGGAAGATAGCAAGAGAATACCCTATGCATATAGAAGATGCCATTGAGAAACCAAATGAACTGTTAGAGGAACTGCTCAAGTGTCTGATAGGTATTTTTCTTGAATTGAACAGGGCATCATTGGACAGAGAAGAATCAGAAAAAGTCCCTAGACTTGCTCTTCCATGCATGAAGTCCACCGGCTTGATGGCAAAGACCTCCTTAAATAACTAGGAGCTCATTGGACATAGATCGTTTTTCGCAGTGCCTTCTAGCATTCAGAAAATTGAGGTTCTTTTTTAGCTTTATTAGAGTCTTAGTTCATTTTATGTCCTATACAAATATTTGAAAAAGAATGAAAAAAGAAAATGTTTTCACTAACCTACCAAGTACATAGTTTACCAATAACTATTTAAACAATGTCTACATGTTGTAATGTTATACTATCTTATTTTACCTATTTCTTCTTACTATCTAATTCCTCTTTAATAGGGTTTTAATGCATAAGCTATGTGATGTAGATTTAAGTTTCTTGACCTACAAGCAGAAGTTCGCATTCTGGATCAACATCTACAATGCCTGCATAATGAATGTACTGTAAGGCATTTCATTTCAAGCTTTCATTAACATCAATCAACTTGCCTAACATCTCTGCGTGTTAAATCTTTAAACCTTTGTTTTTTTATCATCTAATTACAGGCATTTTTACACCTTGGCCTTCCTTCTACTCAGGAGAAACTGTTGTCTCTCATGAACAAGGTATGTCAGTGAGAAATCTGTAGTAACTGAGCAACTTCTTTTTTTCTACAAGTTGTGAAGCATGAACAGTTATTTTTTCTTAGTGATTGTGGTATTATATTAGCTGTGTAGCTACGTATTGACACAGGCTGCAATGAACGTAGGAGGGATAGTACTGAATGCACTGGCTATCGAACACTTTATTCTTCGGCACCCATGTGAATCAAAACATGTACGAGTTTTATATATTTAGTTATCCCACAATAACTTCTCAACTGCCTGCACTAGATTTTTTTAATTTTTCTTTTTCTTTTACTTTTTTAAGGGAGGAAGCTGAGTTATCTTAAAAGTTCCCTTAAACTTCATTACTTTCTGAAAATGAGCTAAACATGCAATTATTTTAAAATTTTATTAAAAAAAACAATTAGTAGAAACTCAGACAACGTTCAAGCAAGTTTCTAATCTTCTATGAAAATCTAGATTTTTCTGTCTTTGCACCTATAATCTGGCTTGTCTAAAGTGAACGAGTTACTTCAAAGTAAGTAATCTGTCTTTAATTAGAAAATTAATGATTGATATTACATATAACAAATTATGAATGTATTAAAATATCAATAGTTGATTTTTTTTATTAACAAATTCTTGGCGTTACATTACATGTGTTGATGTTCTTTAACACCCAACTAACTATATATAGTTCACAAAAGGGTCCTATGGATGAAAAGGAAGTGCTATTGCGGCATGCTTATGGCCTGGGGTATCCAGAGCCCAATGTCACCTTTGCCCTTTGTAGAGGCACCTGGTCCTCACCAGCAGTGAGAGCATTTAACAAACTTTAATAAAAACAAGTTGATGAAGAGTTTTGTTTGGTGAATGTAACACATTGCACACATGATGATGTTTGTTGTAGTTAAGGGTGTACACTTCAGATGATGTTGTGAACCAATTGGGGAGGGCCAAAGTGGAGTACTTGGAAGCTTCAGTGGGTATCACAAGCAAGAGAAAGATACTTGTGCCTAAGCTTTTGGAGTGGCATAAGCACGATTTTGCAGATGAGATGGAATCACTACTGGAATGGATTTATTGCCAATTGCCACGCTCGGGATCATTGAAAAGAGCCACCATGGAGTGCCTCATAAAAGAAACAAAAATATCCAGTGTCCAAAATGGTGGAAATCCAGCCATATGAATCAGAATTCCGCTACCTCCTACCTATATAAATAAAATAAAATAAAAGTAAAGTTTAACACTTTTGACATTTTTTTAACATTTTTTCAATTATTAGTAAAGTCTATATGTGTTTGATTAAATAGTTCTATTTAAGTTTCGTTAACTAGGTTAAATTTATTAAAATTGCTATTCAGTACAAAAGTTTTGACATGAATAAAGATTAATTCACTTAACTTAGCAAATGGTTCATAAAGGAGGGCTAAGGCCTAAGGGGTGTGGAGGAGGAAGAAAAGGGAGGTTAAAAAAAATTGTCTTGTACTTAGTGGTTTTGATAATATTTTGAAAACAAAAAAAATAGTGGTTTTGATAATAGTAAACTCTTTGCCGCCGCACTCTCCATGGCGACGCCAAACACCTCCACCTCTGACGGCGCCGAGAGAAAACTCCACAGTAAGTCCAACATGTCTTCTTCTCCTTCCTTTTCCGCAACCTCTCCCCACTTCTTCATCCATTTGGAAAAATAAATCAAAACTCAAGCACGGTTAGAAGGTTTAATGGAGAAGCAATTGACGCTAGTTTTATAACATTTTTTATTTATTTTTTACATAAATAATAAATTGAATTTAATGTTATTTAGGATATACCGAAAAACTAACAAAAATCACATATATTTAATAATTATTTTTGTACAAAAATAATAAATAAATAATTAGCATATATATGTATTTTTGTAGTCTACTATAAATTTATTTATTTATAAATTATGTCATAATATAAATATATTCTTATTATTTAAAATTCATTTGTAAATTTAATATAAAAATATTTTAGAAGCTTTTATTGAAAATAGTTATACCAAACATATTTTTCATTTTTCATTTTTTGAAAACAAAAAATAAAAAATCAAAACAAACACATTTTCTAAATCTTAAAAATTTGAAAATAAGAATTTTTTAAAAAAAAAATGAAAACAGAAAATAAAAAATATTCTCTCAAACCAAGCGCCCCCTTAGCCGCTCACGAGTTTTCTGGCATAGCCCTTTACTTTTTAAAATGAATAGTTTCTTAGTTCAGAAATGTGAAAATAAATTGTTAGTATTAAGGAGTTGCTATTCGATTCACCAATGAGATTAGAGGAGTCCATTAAATATAGCTAGCTGATAAAAAGAACCACCCTTTCACTGCTGATAATGATATATGCCTGTGAAAGAAAGGGGATCCCCAACCCAAGTAATAATATCTTTTATCTTCTATTTAAAATTTGCAACACAATATAGAGTATATATAAGCTACGTACACAATTAGTTATACAAGAACCACTAGTTTTTTATTTTTATTTTTTCACCTTACAATCAGAAATCAGAAAATTTACGCCCCGCAAAATCTATATAGTGCAATTTAGTATAGGGTGCCAGCGGAGTTCCTTTCCACGAGAAAGGAGAAACAAGATAAACTCACAACACACGATATCATTGGATGAGTAAATTCATTCAATAATAGTGTAAGAAAAGGTGGATAAAAGAGTAGCAACACGTAATAAGAATGAAAAGATGTAAAGTCAACGTGGAAAATTAGAGATTAAACATAAAAAGAGATTACAGTCATTCAACCCCCATCCCATCCGTTTTTTCTTCCTTCCCAACAATATATAAGAAAGAAAAATCTGAATTCCAATGCCTCACCAAAAGCCATAAAATAAAATCCAAAAACAATTGCTTGAATGGCATGAAAGTTTTTCAAATATACTTTCCCACAAATCAATGTGTGAATTTTCTATCCGATATCAAATCTTATAAGTGGCCAACAGACGGCTCAACTAAGAAATTGACAACCCTATTTAAGAAATTTAAGCCAAATACAGTCTCTTCACAGTTAACTTTTACAGAAACAATTAATGGATCGGAGCATTTACCTTCAACAGTAACTGTAATTAAGCATGGCATGGAATTGCTCAAGATCTCACTGCTGAAACGCAAACACAAACCAGATGCATCATCAAGGTTGGCAGCAACCGGCATATCCACAGATACCAGAGAAAGATTTGCATTGCTCAGCATCTTCAGTGCTAACGTTTCACATATCACAAGGAACTTGTCCTCTGTCAAAGAGTTGCTGTCCTTGTTCAGCTCTAGAATGTGATCGTTAAAGGTGCAACTGTATTCAAATTATGGAAGAAAATCAAATTTAGAATCTCCTACGATGAAACAAAAAAAAAAACTTATCCCAAGGATGGAACAGGAAAAAAATAAAGAGGAGACAGAGTCAAGAAGGTGTAGGGAACATAAGAAATGAGTTCATAATAATAAACAGATAATTAGTGTCGATTAATGTACAAAATAGATTCTGTCTCTATTCAAATCAAGATGCAGATTGCAGAATTAAGTTGTCTTATAAAAATTGCTTGAGCCAGATAGTTAATATTCTGAAGCTAGCAAACACTTGCAAAGATCACTTTGTTTGACAATTATAGATCCTAACATCATTTTTAACAAAGATTGTGAAAAACTAGTTGGGCAAAACGCTAAGATAGGCTACCAGAATAGCCATATGGGTAAGTAAACCATGAGAGTTTATTTGCCTTGTGGGAATGTTTTCTATTTTCAATAATAATTACAAAAATGTCAAATTGTTTTCACTTTGTTTCTTGTTTTCAAAGATTTGTACAAATAAACAAGACATCTTTGAAAATCGAATTGTAATAAATAATAATTGATGAAAACATAAAACATTTCCATTAAACAAACAGACCCGTAATTATTCTAGATTCTAACACAATTAAAAAATAATTAAAAATAGACAAATGGGATATACTGATTTAACCTTCTTTTTGACGTATAACCAATAATGGATTCAGAAAACATAAAACCACATTTCAAAGATGTTTTCCCAAGGATGCCTAAAGGATATAGAAACAAAGCAAAGATCTTGAATAAGTAATATCCATACAGTTCAAAGTTTAAGCCTCCTTTATTTTTTACATGCAAAAATACTAAATAAATGGTCAAAAGACCAAAATAATTTAAATTTTAAACTTTAAATTTACTCAATGGCCCCCATTTACTTATAAGAAGCTTCCTATTCTTTGAAGTTCAAATTAAAAATTTTCTCCCTGACACACTCTCATTTTGAATATGGATGTGGATGGCATTTCATAAGAATTTGACCAATGCCTAATCCTTTATCATAGTATTTTAATTTTTCAACATAATAAAGTGTGGAGGAGGGCTATCGAGTATGATAATACAATGAACCATAAGTTTCCTACAAGGCATATATATATATATAAATATATATAACAACAAAAGACAGTCATACCTTCTCACATATTCAAACATCCCTGGAAGGCGTGATTCCTTATCTTTGAAATCTTCAATACTGAGGGGAAGTGGTTTTACAAAGTATCCTATGTCAGGCTTTAACTTGACAAGGAATTTCTTGTCATTGCAAAATAAAGCCAGTTTCAGTGGCAAAAGGTGGTGATGGAAACGAACTAGCAGAGTTCGGTTTGCTGTCTGACCAGGCTCCAGAGAAGGGATCTCCTCCATGGAAACCAATGCTGGTTTATCAACATGAAATTTTAAGGTACTGCCACAGAGACATATAAGTAGTCTGCATTAAGTACTTTGAAGCTAGCATGTAAAGATTCCACATGGATAAATTAACCAGTACATATACCAAAGTTCACACAATGTACAGGCAATCTAAACTCAAATTTTCACCTTAAAGTGATAGCCTGATAGGTACTAATTTATGAAACCCAGATAAGAAAACATTTTAAGTTATTAGAACATATCAATAACACAAATAACTATTTAAATTCCAAATCATAAAACAAGAAAAATGAAAACAACCACCATCCAAAATCTGAAAAGTTTAAAACTTACTTTTCAGTTGGTGATGATGTTTGATCAGTAGAATCAGAGCTTTTGCTATAATCTTCTTCTATTAAGACTATATCGAACATGGGCTCCAGAGAACAATTTTCAAATAATACTTCCAAACATACAAGGTGCGAGGATATGCTTGAAGTCTCAGATGAAAATGAATAATTCACCTTTAACCCATTTCCATTTACAGGATCTAAGAGAGAGTAGCATTTAGGTTTAACCCGGCCTCCAATATTTCCAATGGTTATTCTTGCTGAAGATCTACGAACTCGGCTTTGCTCTATCTCACTTCCTTTAGATGACCTGGCTGGTTCATCTAACCAAGACTCAAGAGACTTTGTTGACATCAAGTCCCGAAAACCAGCTGCGCCAGAGGGAGCCCCACCATTCTGATTTTCACAGACATTGACAGTGTCTGAAATTTGAATCAATGGATCAGCATTATCTTCTCCTTCATTGCCAGAAACAGATTCATCACTGCCAGTGACTTCGCCTGAAGCAGTAATAGATTGTTCAGAACTATAATCAGAAGCACTTTCCTCATCCAAAGAACCAGATGTGCCAGTATTATCCTCCTCATCTGAATCACTCTTAGAAGCTCCATCATACTGATCAAGATCAGTGTATGGCAGGCTACAGGGTTTTGGGAGAGGCTCATAGCCTGGAGCTGCATGGAATACTAACTGTGAAAGAGACCCGGGAAGATAAAACCGGTAATCAATGGGTTCAGATGGAACTGTCACGGCTTTTGTCTGTCCACCAAATATGCATTCAGAAAGTATATGGGATTGGTCTCTTTTTTGTGATTCACTATTTTCTTCTTCCCCATGTTGAGACTCCAAATTACTAGAGAGAAGTTTCTTTAAGAAACGTGAACGGTCACGAATATCATAGTTAAGGTCACACTCAGCCAATTCAATTATATAAGTCCAAATTTTTCTCACAGTCAAAATATCTTCTCCCTTGATGCACAGTAAGACCTGTCACAGAAACCCATTTAAATCATTAACTCACCACTTTCAATAGAACTCTATCCCCATTCTTTCTTATATAAGGAAAAAAAGAAACACAATAAGAAGCATGCATATAATATTCAAGAAAAAATAATGTAAGGTCCTAAGTTCTAACATCAATCATTATATGGTCCCATGCACATTTAACAGTACATAAAAAAAGCAATTAAATCTTCTAACTTAAAAATTGGGAAAGAAACAAACCATATATATCTGTTATGGGAAGAGAAAACTCTGCAAACAAGTGTAAGCAGAAGAGCATTTTGTTTCCTTTGTTGTTTTCATTTCCTTCTAATTCTATTTGTTTCATTTTCTTCCTTTATACGTTAGATTTATCTTCAGAGGAATCCTTAATTGACTAGGATCCTATAATTTCAGATTTCTTTCGTCGGTTAGTCGAAATCCTGTCATGCAAGATTTCTTTCCTTTGTATTAGTTGTCTGTAAAAGGCTGTCATTATTCAGTAAGAAGCAATCAGATTTATTCTCTTATTTCAGTCAGCCTCAGAAGTGGATTTGTCAGGGACAAGTTTGTTTCTCTCTGTTTACAATAGGTAACAAGAAGGATCCTTCCACATCCAGACCTGCGACTAGATCCTACACTAAGGCCCATAAAATTACCCTCATGCAGGAGTCAGATATATTTTGTTTATATTTTCCCTTGAACAAACCAATGACACCAAAATGACCACATGCAAACACCCACCAAATGGGTCTGGAAAGTTCAATAGAAGAACAGGAAGGAGAAGGCTAGTAATGGAAAACATTCGTCCAATTATCATATTAATCAATCAATAAACAACAACATATAAAAAATCATCTTTTTTCATACAATAGTATAAAGTTTACTTGATTGCATACCTTTGCAGTTGTATTAAGAATCTGAAGCTTAGCTTCTAATGCTTCTGAAGTAAAACACAGGGCAAGATACTTAAGTACTGTACTCAACATCCTTGGAATTATGTCACCCAAAGAACAATATTTCCCCAGTATCCAAATAATCATTGCACGGGCAGCTGGAACCTTGATTTTATCCAAGCTACGGACTAACTGAATTATAACCTTTTAAAATAGAAAGTGTAGAGGTTTCAGTCATAACAGCAAAAGCAACGTACCAAAAGATTGCAAGTACTACTAACTCGAGAATTGAAATATCACACACAAGATACTAGTATGCTGTCCAATCTCAGGTTCAGTTTGTTCCACATACTCCATATTGTATCTTGAAACAAGTTTAAATTCAATACAAAAAAAAAAAGGAATAACAGTACCATGGGAGATGATTTTATAAGAATACCTTCTCATAACTGGATGGTTCTAATTTTATAATTGATTTGATGAATATAATTGCCTGAATTAGCACACCCTCTTCTCCATCCAAGGATCTAATTTCACCACAAAAAAAATCTACAAATATGGATATTAAACAAGAAATGTGATATATTTCTTTAATAAATAGACTTAACAACCAGATTTCACACCTTGTCTAACCAGAGTCAACAATCCTTCCAAGCATAAAGTTGCCATTTTTGGAAGTCGCTGAGCACATAGACCAATGGCAGCAACTGTGTCAGCAGCAAATCTCCTATCTGGATCTCCGATATAATCCTAGCAACGCACTAAGAAGAGTGTCAATTTACGCACCAAACTCCACGATTTAAATGTCATGGAAAAGAGATAAATGCAAAAAACCACAAAAAAAAATAATAATGAAACCTATGAGCAGGTGACAGTGGATGTCTGCATAAGCATATACAGATCCTTGAATATTTTTTTCTTTGGTAAGGTAGGAAGAGACACTTATTGGGGTGTTGGGGGATTGAAGCCCCCACCATGGACACCAAAAAACCCTGGTGACTAGGCAAGGTGCCACTAGGCAACCAGGCCTTTGGCAAGTATATATTTTATTACAGTGGTAGTGTCTGTAAAGCTCTAATATCTTGAAAATTCTAAAATATGCATGAAACTCAAATTTCACTAAAAGACCTTTTTATATATTCATACATGATATAAGAACCATTTATCATACAATATATCTGACATTCTCCCAAAACACAAGCATTCAATTCAACACTGCACAATAAGGCCTTTCCTGTCATGCTTACGTAAACAAGTGTTTGTGTTTCTTTATAAATGAAGAACTTTCAGCACAAGTAAACAAAACATCGATGGAAAGATAAATGCAACTAATAAGTGTGTGTTTGGATTGCAATTAAAAGCTTGTCAAACGGAAAAACATACATTCCAATGCACCAAACAGAGAAGCAAGTATTTTGTCTCAATGAGATAAAGCCCGTTACATTGAACATAACTTTTATCCAAACACACCCTAAATAGCTCAAGAAAGAATTAAAGTAGTTCAAAGTCTTGGAAAGTAACTAGTATATGAGCAGAAACCAAGTAAAACTAGACATATAGTTCTTTCTAGAAAACAGTCACCTCACACCATAACTTAACTTGGGGAAAAAACACATTCGATATGAAATACCTGAAACTCTTTATAAATGACTGAAATGGATGAATCCGTAGCAATAGAAGAAAGTATATCCAGCTTCAACGCCTTTATCTGATAGGAATCTGAAGAGCATATGAAAAAATCTTGGTAGTGTGGAGCAAAGAGAGATGGGATAGCTTTAGCAAACACTTGGATATTGCACAATACCTACATAAGTCAATGAACAAACTATAATTAATATTGAAATCAAGTATCAAAGAAATTGAGAATATACATTTTCTTACCTTATCCAATGATATCTATGTACCCCATCTCTCCTAATAATCTTTTTATATCAAAATAGGTTTTTATTATTCACCAAATAGACAAATTCCAACATTTTAATTGGACAATAGTAAAGAAATCACTAATTACGTCTATACTTTGAAAATTGAAATGAATGAATCACCAATCAAACATTATGTCCATTCTGGAAATAGAGCATTCTTATTTAGATGTCTGAGCAAATATTTGTTCAATGAGGTACATACTGACAACTGTCACCACTCACCACAACTGAATAAAATTTCCTTGAGTAAAAGTGAAAGCTTTAATTCTGATAACATATCAACAATGTCATTCATTCATTTATAATAATAATAATATAATTAGATCATGCATTTGAAGGAAATGTCACTAACAAAGCCCTCTAAATTTTACAGTTTCAGGGTTCATGAAAAGTTCTAAATTCATACCCACACCATCTATGTAAATAGTGTGGCGTCACCCTAGCTAGAAGACACTGGGCAAATCATCTAAGTGAAGTGACTCCTGGAAATGTCATAAACTCATCAAAATGTAATAAACGAAGGATAAGACTAAGATCATTACTAAGTAGCATGGGATGCTTTAGGTATCCCTGACCCTGCATTATAAACTGTAATATATATCCCACTAGCATTAACTCAGGTTCATGATGATGTATTCATTCAACTCATATTTGGAACATAGACCCAAAAAAAATTATCATTTTATAGTTTAGGCTCATCATAACTGCGAAGTCTAGACTCTTGACTGTAGCAGGTATTCTAAGAAACCTAAGCAATGGATAATTCTTGTCTCAAGAGGGGTATCACATCACTTCAATGACAGTCTACCCAAAAGTTTCCTTTGTCCTTTTCTAAAACTAATTTAAATGATATCATACATACAGAGGGGGGTTTTTCCCTTTCAGAGGTTAAAAAAATTAATCTCCTCACTAAACTCATCAACAGTTTCATGAGTCACAAGGATGAGCAGTAACATAATCGACAAGGGGGAAAATAGAAACATCATCTAATAAAACATCAATAAAAAAAAGTGATAATGTATTAAAGATTAGATGATAAAACAAGACCTATAATGATATAGTACACATTTTCACAAGGTCCTCAAAAGAAGATTTCAAATATAATAATATATCGAATAGCAAACAAATGAATGTAACAGACAATGTAGAAGAACAGAAGTAAAACAAGCTGAACAAACTAACAGAGGACTCAAGAAATGTTACATACCACATATCTTGAGGCAGACGATGATCGCAGGACAAACAAGAGTGGTTTAACAATTCTAGTGATGTGCTCCTTAGAAGCCATTATCCAGTGTACACCAGCAGCTGCAAGAACAACTGCACTGTTATTACTCCATAGCAACGGTGATGTACACTGCAGCAGAATCTTCACAACATCATTACTGCAAGATGTATATTGTGATACATCTAATTTAGGAGCAACCCTATTTGTAGAACTTGAGCGTGATAAGTACTCATCTGGACCTTCAATGTAACACTGGAAGACCATAGTAGCTAATTCAGATACAGTCTTATCAATGGAATAGCCGGCATCTTCTTTTGAAGTAATGTAGGACTCATCTTCCTCTAAATTGTTGATGTCTTTATTGTACAAAGAAAACATGATGGATTCTTTAACAAGCCCATGCCTTGCTATTACATACCGCAGAAGGATCCCAATTAGAATTATTTGACCCCACTCTTCCACATCAGGAAGAATCTCACACAACCGTCTGTAATTTCTTCCAATCAATGAAAAATTGTCAGGGCAAACTGAAGTAAATGCAGATGCAGCAGCTCCAACAACTCCTGGGGAATGGTCATTTAAAAGTAGTCCAACAATCTGCAGCATAAGAAGGACCAAAATTTATGTACTGAAACTGTATGGCTTTCCAACAATACATTGATTAAATCAAATATCCAGCATAAAATCTTTTCACAATAATTCAAATATATGTACTATGTAGCCCAAGGAAACCCTGAAGAAAACATCACATTTTTTCTTTCCATTATTATTACGACATCTAGATCCAATTGAAGACAAATCTCAGTAACTTCAATAAACAGCACACTCATTAACCAGACCTCTTCAATTGCAGAAGCATGTTCCTCCATCCGCAAATCATGAAGCTTGGGAAGAGCATTAGCTGCACATTTTCTAACATAGACAGAAGGATCTCTCGCACATTTTTGCACAGCAACAATAACAAGAGGCGCAATTACATGAAGGCGGATCCCAGCCATGGCACGAAGCGCCCATGCCCTCACCAACGGATTTGTGTCCCCGAGGTCCTTCTGGAAGTAATTAATCGACAATAACGCCTCATTTGGACGCCTAAGTAAAAGAAAGAAAAAAATAAAACATTAAGCAAACGACAACAACAACAACAACTTATCATAGACAAAATTCAAGACCGCAGAATGCTACAATTCAGGAAACAACAGCATAAATTGCCTTCAAATGGCATAATTCTAGCATAAATTGAAAGAGTTATAGACTTAACGCTGCAACTTACTTTTCAGCGTAATGCAGGAGGTACAAGTAGACCAGCTTCTTCACTTCCAAGGACTGAGACGCAACATTTTTAACAACCTGTACGAAGTCACGGAGAGAGAGAGAGAGAGCATGAATAGCACGCAAGTGAACATAAATCAATTCGCATTCCTAACGAAGGTGAGTGAAGGTGAACCAGCCCAAGTGGAGGTGAACAAAAAATCAATTCGAATTCCTAATCAAGTAAACTAGTTCTACATCGCTGAATCTATCTAGATGCAAAAAATTGTGTTCACAACAATGAATGGCGAAACAAGTGGAGCTCGAGAAGAATGGAAATAGAGGCATTGATGAGATCGGGAGTGGGGACCTGAGGGAAGAAGTTGGAGACGTCAAAGCCCTGAGCGATGAGAGCGAGAAGGCGCTTGAGAGCTTCACACTTCTCGGAATCGAACTTGCTGTCGAGGAGAGGGGCGATGTTCACGTCTTCGGGATCGTCGTAGAGGTGCGCGTCGGTGCCGATCCGAAACACCGCCGTCGACGCCTTGTTCAGGGATTCCGCCGTCGCTCCGAATTGCGGGAACATCATTTCTTAGTCTCTCGGAAGGAATGAAATCAAACTCTGATCTGTTTAGTTTATTGTTTTCAAGGCTGAAACTGTAGTAGCTGATAGTTTGGATACTCATAGAGGTTAAATGTAATTTTTCTCTTCCTATTTTTTTTTTAATTTGTGAATTTAATTTTATTATTTTTATTGAGATATTTAATATTTCACTGTGAATTTAGGCTTTTATTATTTAATTAAAATATTTATCTCTCATTTTTTAAAAATCTATAATTTTATTTTTTTGTCAATTTCAAACATTGATTATATTATATAAATATTGATTGAGATGGGTCTATTTATTATTTACATAATAATTTTTTTAATTATTTAATTACTAACAAATTTAATTGATTAAAAAAAATACATAATCAAGTCTAAAATTAAAAAAGGAACTAAAATCATAATTTTAAAAAAGTGGGGAAACAAATGTTTCAACTTTCAATTAAAAATAAGAAAACTAAAATTATAAATTTTTAAAAAATGAGATAGTAAAGTCATAGATTTAAAAAAATAAGAAAATTGAAATTGTATTTTAGCTTAAAATAAAAAATAGCATATTTCATGCAATAATATTTTTCACTTTGATGGTGTGTATGGTTTAGGAGAGAGAAAATAAATCATTTTTTTAATTAAAGTTAAGTGTAAGATAGATAGATCTTATAGAATAATAAAATACAAAATTTCTCTTATATATTATTTTTCTTTATGGGTGTTCATCAAAATCAATTTGACGATCCAAATTAAATCAATTAAATTGGTTTGAATTTTTTTCTAGTTTGGGTTTAAACTAAACCAGATAAATTAGAACAATGACAATTGGTTAAAATATTGGATAAAGAATTTTCAAATCAAAACCAAATATATATTATTAATTTTGATTATTTTTAAATGTTAAAGTTACTTATATTTTTATGTCATTTTATGTATTTTCTTTATGTTTTATGTCCATCACACAAAGATTCATTTTGACACTTTTTGTTTTCTTTTATCACATAATCCTAAAAGAACACCATATATGCATACTTATAAAGCCTCCACCACTCATTGTTTTGCCTCCTCATAATGGTCGTTGACTCACTCAGTCTCCTATGGGCCTCTATCCAATGAGTGTCGATAGTACAACTGTAATTTTTGAATCTTCTCACGATAGATTTGATTAATTTAATGTATGTCACAAGATTATTGCTTAATTTTGAGATAAAAATATTGTTTTATATTTTTTTTCTAAACAAATTTTTTAATTATTATTTTTGATTGGATATTTGAACTGAACCTACCCGCTCAACATGGGTTTTGTTTGCTTTAGATTAGGCAAAACAAAATCTAAAATTTAAATCAAATCAAGTCAATTAAAATCAATCGGTTTAAATTTTATTTTCCTTTAAATCTGGCCCATGAATACTCTTATTTGTCTCCTTCAAAACAAACGAATCCTCCCGATTCTTCCTTTTGGGTGAACAAATTTATCTTTGTTACTGGGTATTTTTTGGGAGTATTTCCATGATTTACCACTTTTTAATGGTGGACTTCCATGGGTAACTTTAACATGTCATCAACATCCTATTTGATAATATTGAGAGTATCTCCATTAGTTATCACTTTTTTTACGTAGAAAAAATACTTAACTTTTTGTTTTTAGGAATTGTTCTTTTAAAATAAAAGTAGATTTAAATATTATTTTTATAATTTAATATATTTTTTTTGCTTTTCATTCTTATATAAAATTGTTTGTTTTTAGTTTTAATTTTTACAAAATATTTATTTTATTTTTCATCCTTACAGCGCTTTAAATAATTTTTTTGACTGTTCAAAACATTATTTAAAACATTTGTTCAAAACGTTATTTAAAATGTTTTAAAAAGTAAAAAATAAAACAAAAACAATTTAGAAAAACTAAAAACAAAAATAATAATTTTACAATGACGAAAAAAAGATATTAAATTGTAAGGGTTAAGAATGTATTTAAACCATACAAGTATTTAAAAGTTAAAAATTTAACAAAATGAAGACAACTTTATTTTAATTTAATGGCTAGTTATGCATTGTTAGTATAAATCTTTTCCCATTTTTAATTAGTTAGGAGGGAGTATGTGGGTTCTAACGACAACATGACTCATGTTTCATTTGAAAGTGCTTTGAGTTAACCTTTCCTCAAACGACTATGTATCAGAGATGTGAAACGTTAATGTCAATGGTAGTCAATATATTTATAAAAACTGTTCAGCCTTCTTTTTCATTTACAGGTACAGCTCTCAACATATTACAGTTTCTACAATTTTTTTCTTTTTACATTTTTTTACTGAAATTATTATAATAATAAAAAAGATGGGCACTGTACTTTTTATACCGTGTAATTGCACGTGCGCTGGTCTAGTTGATTATAAAACACATGACATGAAGACCTAGTTAGTGAGTATGAAAGTCTTTATTAATGTTTCCTGAGGCATGGACAAATAATAGGGACAATGGACTTTAGCCAATTATGTGATTTACGACACAAATTTTTTTTTCATAAGCATTTTTTCCCTTATTTGCTTTTATGAGATATTTTCTTTCTTTTTAAAGACTTCATGTTAACATAATATTTGATTGAGTTCACTTTCATTGGGATATTAAATGTGATTGTTTTTCTTCCTTTATGACATTATCATTGTCATTTAAATGAATAAAATTATTACTCTTCATTTTTGCCCTCTTTTTTTGAAATAAGATTCTGATATTATTTTCTTTATTAGTGTCATTATCTCATTTTGATCAAGAAAATTACAAGTTATTCTTTATATATATCTTGATTGTCATGATTTTACTCCATGTTTATTTGATTGAATTAGAGTTTACATGTTAACGTTTTACATATAAATATATCGACTCATTCATTTCCAAAACTAATTATGTCAATAGCTAACAATGAAACAATTTAGAACTTCACATAGCTTAGTATGTCAACAATATTCATATTTCTCTATAACATATGCAAACATTTGTATTTAAGATTGAACTAATTATTTATAAATCAAACTTTTCCCACATAAGTTCATCTAAAATTGATTTACTTGTGACAAACTCACCCTTTCATATGTCAAGTCGTAACATAAAAAATAATCATAATTGACACTAATGCTAGAAGAACAGTTTCATCATACCATTCAATATTCAATGTCAACATTATTGAGGTGACAATTTTATTTTTGACGAGATGGTTTGAGGTTTTTAATCCATCAACCCACTTTCATCCACCCTCGTGTTTTAAGTCATCAAAAAAATGGGTTGAGAGAGGGTTGAAAGAGACTAACTCGCCAACCTATTTTTATATATATAAAAAAACTTATTTTTCTTAAACTTATTTTTTTACATGAAAATAAATCAACTTATTTCAAGAGTAATTTTTTATAGTTGTCTTTTATCCTAATCATTGATTTTCTTTAAATCTAATGGTTAAAACTAAATACTTGTTACAACCATTAAATTTTAAGAAAATAAATAATAATAATGAAGAGTAACTATAAAACATCAATTTAAAGCTACACGAAAACTATGAGGCATGGATGCATTTGAGGTGGGGAGTGAAACAAGGTCATCAATGTGGACATCCTAGATGAATTTTACCACTAACTTTCAATTAGACCATGAGTTTCAAACTTTTATACACTGAAAAAATAAAAATTGATAAAAACTTTGAGTATGATTTCATAACATATAAGTGTGATAAAACATGTCAATTTATCCTATCCATCAAAAGTGAGTTGATCTGTTCCACTTCAAATAAAAAAAGTAAGTTAAAAGTTAAACATATTTAAATGAATTTAATTAATTTTATCTTTTAATAGTGTTAAATAATGAATATCTATTAAAAAATTAAATGCATTACCTTAAATTTTGAATTCTAATTTATTTAGAAAAAAATAAATTAAATAAATATTAAAAATGTATGTCCTCTATATAAATATTTATATAATACATGTACCGTATTGATAAAAAAATAGAATACATGCACGGATGCATGTATGTACTCATGTTCCAATTCAGGAAAAAAAAGAAAAGAAAAACTCATTCTCCATTTCACTAGTGCTCCTCCAAGTTAACGCCTTTCTGGGCTACTGGCACCGTCTGTCTGGGAAACGCGAAACCTCAATGGCAATGGCAATTGCTCATAGCACGCACTCTACACTTCCCAGCGCGAAACCCTAGCTTCTGAGTAGCAGAGTTTTCTTTATCGTGTTCCACTCCCTCGAATCCGATCACTTTTCCTCTTCAATTTCGCTCTTGCTGACCTTTATCGTGCCAATTCGCTGAAGGTGAACAACAACAACAATCCTCTTAGCTCTATTCCTCTCATGTTTCCCCAATCGGTATTTTTTTAATCCTGCATTTTACTTTGAGAATTTAGAATTGATCGCTTGCAGTTGAATACTTTTTATTTATATTGTTCTGCAATCTGCATGTTGTTTTCACTGGAACTTCATATTTGTGCAGTGAATTTCATTATCATTTTCGTTTTTATGCTTTTAGGAGTTTGGCCGTGTTGTTAAGAGTCGACGTTGCTTTCTTTTATTTAGTTTTTGAAAATATGTTAATTTGATTTTTTTTTCCCTTTCGTAAATTTCTCTCGATGCTTGCATTGGTTGATGTTTGGTGACAATTCCCATTTCCGGACAATGTGACACAAGTTTTTTGTTGATTACGCCAGGGCTTTATAAAAATTAGAAAAGACAAAAAAGGAGATGTCTCTTTGCTTACATGCTTGATCGTTGTTGAACATTTCACTTTATTATGATTTTCTCGTTTTGATTAGAAGTTGCGTACCTTTTTCTTCACTTTGGTTCTAAGATGCATGTGTTCATGCATTATTTCTTTCTTCTAAATAATACGATTCCATAGATCAAGGCGAATTCTAATTTCTAAAATTGTACTTGTTACCAAGGTTTTAAATTGCGGTTTTGTGGATTTCTTGATATTACGGGGATATTGAGGTTGGATGCTGCCACAGTTATGGTTGTGATGCAGTCGCATTGTGGTTGCAGACACCCAAAAACCTTGACGTTGAAACTGAAATCGTGATTGCAGACCCTTTTTAAAACCTTGCTTGCTACTTCACAATGATATTTTTTGGAATTGATCAGTAAACCCAACACAACTGCTAGTACTAACAGTCTAAAATTAATTTGTATCTTTCAGGTGCCATAATATTAAGCCTGGGAGAAACCTTAATGGCTCACTGTTCTAACAAGGATAATGACCCAAGTGCATCTCAATTAAGTTGGTGGTATGTAGATATATCTTATCAAGAACTAAAAAAGGGAAGTTACAAAGTGATGCGCTCAGATGAAACTTTCATTTGTCCGTACTGTCCTGAGAGAAAACAGGATTATAAGTACAGGGAACTCCTTAATCATGCTTCTGGGGTGGGTCGGAGTAGTTCAGAAAAGAGAACTGCAAAAGAGAAGGCTAATCATCTGGCTTTAGTGAAATATTTGGAAAAGGATCTTGTACATATGGATGTCCCATCAAAACCTGTAGATAAAGGTCTTCCTGTTAATGAAGTTACTATAACAAATTTTCTGTTTAAAATTTTTCCCTTGTTTCTTATGCTGAAACTTACCACAATTCACAAGGATAGTTGATGGAATAGTGCAGATATCTGATAAAGTAACATGACAACAGTCAGCACTAACACTATTTTTTGTCTTTCAGGTGCCAAATTATTAAGCCCAGGAGAAACCATAATGCCTCACTGTTCAAACAAGGACACTGATATAAGTGCATCTCAAATAAGTTGGTGGTATGTGGATACATCTTACGAAGAACTCAAAAACAGAAGCCACAATGTGAAAACCTCAGATGTGACTTTCATCTGTCCATACTGCCCTAGGAGAAAACAGGATTATTTGTACAGGGAACTCCTAGAACATGCTTATATGGTGGGTCGGAGTAGTTCTGAAAAGAGAAGTGCCAGAGAGAGGGCCAATCATCTCGCTTTAGTGAAATATTTGGAAAATGATCTTATTATTATGGATGGCCCGCCAGAACCTGTAGATAAAGGTGATCCTGCAGTTAATGAAGTGGCCATATCAGTTCACGATTTTTTTTATTCCCAAGTTACTGAATATGAAGAAACTTGCCAATTTATAAAGATATTTTAATGGAACAATGAAGATGTCTGTAAAGCAACATGAGAGTAGTCAGTACTAACACTAATTTTTTATCTCTCAGGTACCAAATTAAGCCTAGGACAAACTGTAGAGGCTCAATGCTCTAACAAGGAGACTGGTATGAGTGCATCTCCAATAAATTGGTGGTATGTAGATAAATTTTACAAAGAACTCAAAAAGGGAAATCACATTGTGCAAACCTCAGATCAGACTCTCTCTTGTCCATACTGCCCTAGAAAAAGAAAACGGGATTATGTGTACAGGGAACTTCTTGAGCATGCTTCTGGGGTGGGTCAGAGTAGTTCACAAAAGAGACATGTCAGAGAGAAGACCACTCATCTGGCTTTAATGAAATATTTGAAAAATGATCTCAAGTATATGAATGATCCATCAAAATCTGTGAATGAATGTAACCCCCCAGTTAACAGGGGGGATCAGAGCAGTTCACAAGAGAGAAGTGTCAGAGAAGACGCTACTCATCTGCCTTCAGTGAAATACTTGAAAAAGGATCTTACAAATGTGAGTGGTCCATCATCAAAACCTGTAAATGAAGGTGATCCCCCTGTTGTTAATGAAGAAGTTTTTCTAGTTATTGGTTATGCTGAGATTGGTTAATTCTATTCACTATGATGTATAATGGAAGTATTCTGTGAAGTAAATTGTTTTTTTTAATCAAAATTAAAAATCTGCAAAGTAACATAATGGCAGTCAGTACTAACACTGATTTTTTGTCTTTCAGGAACCATAACAGTAAGCCCAGGAGAAACTGTAATTGGTTGCTGCTCTAACAAAGATAGTAATATAAGTTCATCTCAAATTGTGTGGTATGCAGAAAATTTTTATGAAGAACTCAAAAGGGGGATACACAATGTGAAAACCTCAGATGAGACTTTCAGGTGCCCATACTGCCCTAATAAAAAGATAAACCGGGATTATGCGTACAGGGAAATCCTTGAACATGCTTCGGGGGTGGGTCAGAGTAAGTCTCAAAAAAGAAGTTTCATCGAAAAGGCCAATCATCTGGCTTTAGTAAAATATTTGAAAAGGGATCTTATGAATGTGGGTGCTCCATGTCCATCAAAACCTATGGATCAAGGTGATCCCCCTGTTAATGAAACAATTATAACAATGTTTCTGTTTCTTTTTCCTTGTTACTGAATATGCAGAAATTGGCCAATTCACAACAATACTTTGTAGAACTAATCTATAAAGCAACATGACAACATTTGTTGCTAACACTAATTTTTAACTTTCAGGCACCAAAACAATAAGCCCAGGAGAAACTTTAATGGGTCAATACTCTCATAAAGACAATAATATAAGGGAATCTCAAATAAGTGGGTGGTATGTACATAAATCCTATGAAGCACTCAAAAAGGGAAGCCACAACGTGAAAACCTCAGAAATGACTTTCTCTTGTCCATACTGCCCCAATAAGAAGAGAAAACGTGATTATCTGTACAGGGAAATCCTTGAACATGCTTCCGGGGTGGGTCAGAGTAGCTCAGAAAAGAGAAGTGCCATTGAAAAGGCTAATCATCTTGCTTTAATAAAATATTTGGAAAAAGATCTTATGATTGTGGATGGTCCACCAAAAACTGCAGATGAAGGCAGTCCTCCTTTCAATTTTGAGAAGCAGTTTGTGTGGCCATGGACTGGGGTTGTGGTTAATATTCCTACTAGACTGACAGAGGACGGACGTTGTGTTGGGGAAAGTGGTTCCAAGCTGAGGGATGAATACCGAAGTAGGGGATTTAATCCAAGAAGAGTCCGCATTCTTTCAAATTTCTGTGTCCACTCTGGAACTGCAGTTGTGGAATTCAATAAAAATTGGACAGGGTTAGATAATGCTTTAGCATTTGAAAGAGCATATGAATTAGATCATCATGGGAAAAAAGACTGGTTTGCTAATACACAGCATAAGTCTGGTATTTATGCATGGATTGCTCAAGCTGATGACTACAAGATGAACAATATCATTGGGGAACAACTGCGGAAGATGGTGGATATCAAAACAATATCTGAACTTATGGAAGAAGAAGCTCGGACGCAGGATAAACTTGTGTCCAACTTGAATAACACTCTTCAGGTCAAGAAGAAGCGATTAAAGGAAATGGAAGTAAAATATTATGAGACTTCACGTCGTATGGACATTGTAATGGGGGAAATAGATAAGCTCACTCAAGGTCACAATCAAGGTATCTATTATTGTTGAATCTAAGTTGTTTTCTTCTCTAATTTGGATCATGAATCGTTTGTTGTTTTTGTTAGTGTTCTGCTAGATCTTCTACAATACATTTCTGACATTTCATTTTTTTAAATGATGCTGAACTATTTTATTGATATTCAGAGATGAAGAAAATACAGTCAAGTGCAACTCAACACTTCCAGAATATTTTTAATGGTCATGAAAGGCTTAAGTTGCAACTAGAATCTCAGAAAAGAGAGCTTGAGTTGCGGAGAATTGAATTGGAAAAACGTGAGGCACGTAACGAAAGTGAAAGAAAAAAGTTGGAAGAAGAGATTATGGAGGTGTAGTGTTTTCTTATTACTGTTGCATCTCTTCTATCATGCTGTGATTGAAATTCCTATGAAAGGGAAATTGAAGGAAAAAATATTGTTTAAGGATGATTAATTAAGATGATCAACATTTACATGTTTTAGTGATTTCAATGGAGGAGTTGGTCACCAAAGTTAATAAATTTTCCATTTTTACTTATCAAGTTTGATGATCAGTTGACTTTGTGGAGAACTTAGTCCAAGAATATAATCCAATTGATTCCTATTATTGTAGTATGCAATTGAAGGCTACACATTTTCATTGTTCTTTGAAAATCCATTTTTGTTTATTTTGCCAGTCTTAAATGGACTGCATGAGATGGTTTCTGTCAATGAATATTGTAAATTTCCCTGAAGTGTGTCCCTTTTCTTTTCTTTTTTTTGTGGGTGGGGATTTACTCTAGTCTTAGGATGTTAAATGTAGTGTATTTCAAAATGGATGTCAATAATAATAATAATAGTAATAGAACTCCATTTAGTTTTCATATGCTAAGGAGTGATGTTATGAGATGAAATTTAGGGAAAGGAGGGCAAAAATAAAAGCCAACAGTTTAGAATTGTATGTCCAAGAAATTCACTGGGATTTTTTTCTTTCTATTTTTACACTATTTTTTCCCTCCCAGTAAGGATGTGGAATCTAAAACAAAAAAATTGGCCTTATGTTTTTTTTTTTTGTGACTTTGTAATCATTTAACATTAACAATGATGATCTGTCCAATATTTTTTTTGTAGAATGTTATGTTTAGCAATGCTGATGTCTATTTTCTTTTTAGAATGCATTGAAAAATAGCTCTCTTGACATGGCTGTTCTGGAGCAACAGAAAGCTGGTGAAAATGTTTTGAAACTGGCTGCAGATCAAAAGGTTTGTGTAACCTGTTTTTTGTGCATTTTTGATGACTGAAAGTGTCATTGTCCACATCAGGATAGCTGGTTGTTAATGCTATTTGACAATCTATTTATCCAGCGGCAAAAAGAACAATTTCATGCTAAAATAATCCTGCTTGAAAGACAACTGGAAGTGAAACAAAAACTAGAATTGGAGATTCAACAACTGAAAGGAAAATTAAATGTCATGGCGCACATAGAAGATGATGGGGACTCAGAAGTTTTGAATAAGGTGGATGCTTTACATAAGGATTTAAGAGAAAAGGAACAGTCACTACGAGACTTGGATTCCCTGAACCAAACACTGATTATTAAAGAGCGTCAGAGCAATGATGAGCTACAGGAAGCTCGAAAAGAATTGATTAATGTAAGTGTTTTTTAACCAATTCTATCTTTTATTCCTTTTGTGTCAATTTTGTAAGAGCATCTTCTGAATTTTCTCATATTTGAATTCTTGGCTGTATGTAGAATATGGCTCCAGTCATGTTTTAAATGATGATTTTTTTGTCTTTTTAAATTGTTATATAATAAGAAGCATGATATTAATTTATTAATAAAACTGCCCTGCATATCGCACATTGCCAGATGCTCGGATGTACACGGTTGGTGTTATGCATTTAAACATGGGATGCATGAACATACTATTTCCTAGGTGCATTAAATGCCATTATTTCCAATATGGGGCATAAGGCTCAACCGTACACTGGAACAGGGAAGGGAAAGCAGTGGGGTTCTCCTTACTTTCTTGAATTCACAAAGAAGAAAAGAACTATTGGAGGAAAGAAAGCATTGGGTCTTATGAAAAGAAAAGGACATTTGAAGTCCAAAACACATTGGGAAGGGGGAAAATTGACATTTGTGTAAAATAGTTGGAAAATGAATCTTTAAATTGAAAAAACTAAAAATAATTAATTAAGAACATATAAGAGAAAAAGTGACAAATTTTATTTAAAATTTAATTAGTACACTACTTGCAGTTGCTCATATTTCTTAAATTTCAAATATGCGCGCGCAAATGTAATTCTTCTAGATGTTTTTGTAAAAATTATGTTAAGAGCATATCAAATTAATATTTCAAAACTATTACAAACCTAAATAGCATATGAACTATGTATACCATTACTCCCCTCCCCACATACCATACATTTGATGTAGTAACATACTGCAAATCACGTACATGTACCTGTTTTGAAGAGTATTGCAAACCAGATAACAATGTTTAAACTATTATAGTGTGGGGTATTCAATACTCATTTGTTACTCTCATGTTTTTAATTTTTTTACTTTCTTGAAATTTTATCTATTGCAGGGCATTAAAGAGATATCTTGTCGTGCTAATGTTGGTGTGAAGAGAATGGGGGAGCTTGATATTAGACCATTCCTTGAAGCTATGAAGATAAAATATAATAATGAGGATGCAGAAGATAGAGCTTCAGAACTGTGTTCGTTGTGGGAAGAGTATATAAGGGACCCAGACTGGCATCCATTTAAAATTACCATAATTGAAGGGAAACATCAGGTGTGCCTTACTTAAGCTTATAGATATCATTATCAAGTCTTAATCAAATCTGGCCTTTTCTGTTGTAAGCACTGCATTTGTCTGTATGTTGTTGTACTGTTGTCTGAAGATAATGAATGTCCTTGAAGGCTATTTAGCTAGAAACATGGAACTTGAGAAGCTTAATCTATAAACCTTGGATACCTATTTGGCCCCTGGAACATGTATTTCTCTCAATTTGTGTTGTCTGAAGAGCATTTTATTTTTATGATTTCATTTTCATGTTTTGCAGAAGTAGATTGTTTTTGACTGATTGATTTACCTGCCCTCGTCCCTAGATGAACTTTTGATGGCCACGAACGGGAAGAAAAGTTAATGCTGAATGTCATTGCTATATTAAATATTCTGATCAGCATGTATGTCGTTAATAATGTCATCAGATATTAATTTTAGAACTAAGATAAATGGTGCCTATATTTAAGAAAGTAGATTAGGATATCTATTAAATGTGGTTGGAACAGCGCATCTCCAACTTCTAGTCGTCTGTGCATGACCAGCTTGCTTAGCTCATTCCACTAGTTTGGGACAATAATTTTTCAATATATATCTATTTGATCTATACGATGGTTTTCATATTCATTTTAATCTACAATTTATTGCATTATTTCTCTAATATGTGTTTTTCTAACTTATCTGGCTTCTTGGTTTTTTCATATCAGGAAATCATAGATGATGAAGATGAAAAGTTGAAGGGACTGAAAAATGAGATGGGTGAAGGAGTCTACAAAGCTGTGGTGACAGCTTTGACAGAGATAAATACATATAATCCAAGTGGGCGGTATATAACCTCTGAATTATGGAATTACGAAGAGGGAAAAAGAGCTACCTTGCAAGAAGGAGTAAAATTGTTATTGATGCAATGGAAACTAACTAAACAAAAAAGGGGGACAATGTGAAGGCCGCCGGTATGTGTGTAAATTAAAATAAGGCACTACAATTTTCTTTTGAACTATACATTCAGAAAGAACAGGATTTTACTCATGCAATTTAGTAATTGCTAAAGAATTCAACATAGTACCTTGGGCGCCGGCTGCATCTTTTCTTAGAATATTGCTAGAAAATTTATAATATTCATAAAATTTGGTTTTTTCCTCCTACCTATTTGATCACTGTTTCAATGTAACTGCGAAATATAATACTGAAGGGTTTGATTTGGTTACAGGAATAAATAAACATGTTGCTTTCGCAGAAGGGCTAAATGGGCTTTGAAGCCAAGCCGTCACATCTAAGGGCTGAATATTTAAGGAATACAGGTTGTATTTAAACTAATTTTCTCTTTCCACTCCATAATTCTATGGAGGTTCTTTTATTACCAATCTGTGTTCATAACAATTATGCTTACTGTTTAGGTCAAGTTCCATCTTTGACCTAAACTTACAATTCAGATCCCTAAATGTGTGAAACATTCAATGTAAAGTGTTGAGATATGATAAAAATAGGCTACTAAGATAAATAAAAATTATATTTCCTAAATCAGCAACATAACAGAATCTGAGTCATCTCAACTTTTTTAAACAGCATTTCTAATAACTTGTTACATAGTTTTATGGATATTGACATATTGTGGGTTGAAATACGTGAGTGACTGAGTGACCAGTTACCAGTACTACTGGTATTTACTTCTCCCTGTAACTCCTGAAGCTCTCCCTCCTTGTCATTCTATGTTGTATTATTAGTTTGTTCTAATAATCAATAATTAATATATTTAAGAAATTACTTCACTTAAAATGTGGTCTTCAACCAACTAAATATATAAGAAGCTATTTACTTAAAAGAAATAAGTGCATGCCTCCTAAAGAGAGAAACCCAATGAAGAAAATGGCAATTAGTGTGTGCTGCATTGCAAAAATTGCTATGCATTTTGTCTCTGTTCCTTAACCCCACCAACTGAAATTTGGAATTGCAGTTTGAAAATCTACTTGGCTAAGGACCAGATAATGACAAATGTGCGAGCCTCAGACTTCAGAATCAGCATATTTGTTATTTTGGTTAAAAATCAGAATCGGCATATATTTAGTTCTTAACGGCTATGAAATTTTGTTCTCCTTAATTTAGATCTTGGGTTAAATAAAGGAGAAAAAAAATAAAACACTGCCACACCAGCATTTTCATACTCATTCATATCAGATTCCTCTTAATTGGTCAAATTAAGTTTAAACCCTCTCTTTGTTTGCGATATATTTCGAAGCTAAGTTTGATAAAAAAGAAAGGATAAAAAAATATTTTTAATAAATTTGTAAATATTAAAGAAATAAAAAAAAACACAAACTCAATATTTTTAATCTTTTGTTTTTTTTTATAATATATAATTCTTTTAATTTAAAAATAATATATTCATCTTCTCTTTACTCTTTAAAATCTGACTTTGAAATATACCACGTTTTATTGGACAAGTAACAAATTTCTTAAAATCCATAAACTTCTTATCTCTTACATATTTAGGCTTTTATGAGTTGTCTTGTGTTGTCCTTTCCCTGCTTCAACTCCTAAGCCCGTATATTTCTTAGAGTGAAATTCTACCTTATTCCAACAATCACTAAAGTCCACTATTTTTTAGTAAAATAAAACGAGAATAAAATTTTATTCAATAAAGAAAATTATATATTTTTCAACAAACCAAAGAACAAATTAGTTTTTTTTTTAATCCATGTTACTTTTATTTTGGCATCGAAGAAAGTTAGGAGAAACAACACGGAAGGTATAGAATCTACTTTGCTACCAATTTATGAAGAGACAAATACGGTCAATTAGCACCCATTCGCATAATTTTATTTTTTCTCCTTTTGCTTTTCGGCGCAGGCAAGCGTGCTTAACAGCTTAAGAACATCTCATGCATGCATCAAACACACTTTGTCAAATCTCAATTAGTAGCTTATCACTTCACCAAATCATATACGTAGTTGGAGGCAAAAGAGAAAATTATGGTTCAATCAGAGCCCGTAATACCAACTTAACTAAACAAAATTGACATCAAACATTCAAACCCCAGCCTAACAAAAGTGAACAAGAAAAATTATAAAGAAGAAAAACAAGATAAGATAAACACACTTGATCTTTTCATACAATATATATAAATATACTAAGATAAGAAACATAGCTGCGGGCTCATGCATTTGAAGCCACTTCAGCCCGTTACATAAAGTTTCCCTCCATTTTCCTAGAATCCTACTATAAAACTTCAAACTCGTATACCAAGACAACGAAAAAAGTCAAAAAGTTTGACTAATCACTACCACAACATTACTTTCCCACCATTTTTTTTCTCGCCGTTTCCCTTATATCCACATCCCAAGGTAAATTCAAAACTACAGAGGTAAAAAAAAAAAAAAAAAAAAAAGCCATGAAACATAGTAATTAGACTTTGAAATTTTTGCCGGTGAATGTTTGACCAAATTGCCAATTGGCGGGTACGAGGTTCCAGGAGGTGGAGGTGCGTCGGTCACTGGCTGTGACCCTGAAGGAGAGTGACTGACCAACCAGAACAGCGTTTGATTGCCAGTTCTGACCCCAGTTGCGGCTCATGCTCATCCACCCAGTCTTCGACCCTTTCACGCTCGTCTTCACGATATCCCCTGCACCCGCGACGTTGGTGATCAAAACCAAGTTGAAGTAACGGAAACCGTTGATCGTGAACCTCATCCCTCCCTGCTTACGGCAAGGCACCCTGCACATCACCGCACACAATCACGCTCGTCAAGGGCATTATTCGTAATTAAACACAACCACGAGGGCAACTACAGTTACATTCAGTAATCGCACGTAATAATAAAAGATGAATCTGAATTCTGGTTGGTTTCGTGAATCGTGCAATTACGCGGCAAAAGGTGCACGTTTGTCAAAAATCCTGAACCGGTTTCAGATGAACGGTTCAGGTTCACTCTCTTGCCCCCTCTGAACCATCAACGGTTCTTATAAGTTTTCACTTTTTCCGAATTACGAATCACAACCACTGTGTAGTATCTGTCTAGTCCCCGCCACAGCGTTGGAATCTTAGTACACTTTGTCGCTTTAACCGACGTCGCATTTCTGATTATGCGCTTTTGTACTTCAACATGGCCAAAAGCCAAACAAGCGCGTTTGTCTATTTTTTAATAACAACTATAAAATAACTAAAACAAAACATCAAAATCTTCCTTTCCTTAATTTTTACAATATTTAAATTTATTTTCTGTTTTTTGAATTATTAAATTCTCAATCATATATGGTTTCAGATACAATTTTTTAAGATATGAATTTAATTGAAATAAAGTACAAATTATTTGTAGTTTTGTACTATTCCTTAAACACTTTCATATGAAATAATAATAGATGCAATAATAGTGTAAAATTTGTAACTACAAACTTCCACTAATTATAAATTTATTAATATAGTAATTATCTTAAAAATTGTAGTACTAATATTTGTAAACTAAATAATACTACTAATATAAAAAATTTACATAAAAATATATTTTTTTAATAATTTTTCATGTCATTAGCAGTATACTCTTTAGTCTTATACATTTGTGATGAAATAATAAGTTAGAGTAGACAATAACACAGAACGTGGAAAAAAGAAAGTGTTAATGTATGTTGTTAATAGTATCTTTGACATTAGAAAAAGAATATAGGTGAAAAAGTAAAGGGTGAAGCTTGAAGTTGGAGCGAAAGAGAGAAGAGAGAATAGGTGAAAGGTTAGAACTTGACCTGCGGTAAGAGACGGGGACGATGCCGGCGCGGTACTGAGCGATTTTGAGGAACATGGGCATGGCCAGGTCGAAGTGAGGCCGAGGAGGGTTGCACCATCCTCCATTGTCGTTCGGAAGAGCGTAGTTTGGGGGGCAGAAGTTTGTGGCGGTTACGAAGATGGAGGGGCTGCCAGCGTGGCACCAGCTGGGGTCGTTGGCGCACTTTATCTCGAAGCAGGCACCGCAGCTCAGCCCGTTGTTGAACAGCGCCGTGCTCAGCGCCGCCGTGTTCACGCCGTAGCCCTGGCTGTACAGGTTCCCGTACCCGCACGCGCCGCCCATTGTCCCCGACGCGTCGCTGCCGCCGTAGAACGTGGCGTGCGCGGTCTCCCACGCGCCGCCGCTGTAGGCGCCCGGGATCCTCGCCTCGGTGGAAGTCAGAACAACGGCTATGAGGGTCACAATGGCGATGAGAGAAGGCATGGTGAGTGGGAACACTGAAAATGGGATTTATGACTTGTGAGCAGAGGAAGGAATACTCAACTCAACTGAGTCAGAGGTTTGTGTTCTGAGAAAGGTGTGTTGCTATTTATGGAGGGAGTGCCCGAGGAAACTGGGCCCCACTTTCATCTCTGCTTTGGACCATGTTCTTATCACCGTTTATTTGTGACTCTTGATTTGTTATGGAGGTATAAACATGTATACACACCTAGAAAGATAAGAAAGATGAATAATAATTGATAAGATTCATAATAATATATAGAGATAAAAAGAAAAGAAAAGAGAGGTGTTATAAATTAGGAGTGCTCAAATATTAAAATTCTAATTTTTATTCTAGGTTTTTTTCTTTTGTTGATTAAAGTGTTAGAAAATAGATTATCTAAGTGTGTCTTTTAAAAAAATAATAATAAATATATGAACAAATTGATGTGAAATTATTTTTATTTAATCGATAATTTTGATCTCAAGTACTGAATATATATTTGTGTTAAATATTTTGACATGAAATTTAACCATTAATAACAATTATTCTCGGATAGAATAAAATTGTTTTCAAGAGAAGAACTTCCAATACTATCAATAACAGGTTGGATCTACATGGATAGACCCATGCATGTTTGAATTATGAACAATTTTAGTTCCATTTAGTTATAACTATTCACGGGTCTTTAAATACAAGCAGATCTCTCCACAAAAACAAGTTGTCCATAAAAAAAGTTACATGAAGGATATTCAAAGTTCAAACCCTTGCTTTGTATGTTTAGGGGTAATTAATGACGTCACTGCCCTGGCAAGTTATGATAATTGGTAATTGGGAGTGATAATAAGGAGGTGGTGGTGTGCGAGAGAGTAGTGATGGGTATTATGGTGATGAGTGTAGGGGACCTTAGGACCTCAGAATTGATATCAAATCTCTTTCCTTCATTTGCAAGTCGTGCCATCAAACGAAACCATTTTTTTTTCTATTTCGGAAATTTGGCTTGTTCTTTATGTTGCTGTTACTGTTAAGTGTTAACTTACTATGCTTGTGTTTTTGTTTTCCCCTCATGTTTCAACTTTGGTGTTTGTTGCCTACTTGGACTCGAGTCAAAAGTTACCGGGATCCAATAGTGTGATGGGTTGCGTTGGATAATAAATAGCTTCACAATATGAATACAGTATAGTACGGATGTGATTTGTTTCCCATCTAAATATGTGGATAACTTTACATTGCTTTTGACTATTGCATTACTTAATCATTTTTATTGGGTAACTTTATTTTAAAATTCAATGTTATAAAAATAGAAAAAAAAAACAACAACCTATTGTTATAATATTTGAATAAACAAAATTCTAATAATATCTAATGTAATGCCTCTTAAACATATAGTTAAGGGTTTGCTTAAAAAAATATAGTTAAGGGTTTGATATCCGAATATAAAATATCATTTATTGGAAGATATAAGCTTCTTAAATAAGTTTCAATATTTTGAGAAGATGATTGACTTTATTAGAAAATATTGTAACTTCACAGGAAAAATATAATTATAATTCAATTGTTAGATAGATCAATAAAAACCATATTTGATATTAATTTGTTAATAATATAATAATTGGTGTAATTTGTGGTAATGTAGATTGATCTCTCCTCCATTTTCTTATACTATATTTTTAAATTAAAAACCATAGACTTTCTTGCGAACATATTTTAAATATATTGTTCTCAATCAAGAAAAGGATAGAGATAATTAAAAAAAAAAATAATATGTTCGAAAAACAAAACTTTTTTTTTACTAGATATTGGAGTGGTGTTTAAGGAATCTCCACTGTGGAGCCAATGGTCAACAAGTCGAAGAGAGGAACAGGAATGAATCATCAACAACAGGGAGTGCTGAACCTCCTATAAAAAAATTTACCTCCAAATTAATTTCATAAACAAGTTAAACTCTTGAGATACTAATAAAGTTGCTTGCGCATCAGAATGATGGTAGCAATTATCATAGTGTTAGTGTACAAAAAAAGAAATTCAGATAAAATATATTCAGACACTGTGATTTTCTTCTTCTTTTTTTTTCTTTGGCCTCAGGCACTGTGAGTTGATGTATGCGTAAACATATACAAGTGTCAAGTGAGTTAATTACCTCACCATGTATTTCATTTTTTCTAAAATAAAATTTAATATTAGTTAAATACATTTTTACTTTTTAGTTTTTACGTTTTCTTTTCGTAACACACGTAATAAGATTTCAATCGACATTATATCACCCATTCACCCTGTATGCTTTTCATATTTAATTTATAAGCAATATTATATATATAATTTATTATATTAAGATTATTATTAAACATATTAATTTTATTTTGTTGATATGTGAACAAGTTAATAAATAAAAATAATTTATTAAATAAAAGTTTAAGTATTAAATATATTGACATAATAAATATGAAAAATAAATTAATATTTTATTCTTCAAACCTTAGAGACACGTGTTAACAAAAAAAATTTAATCCTTAATTTCTTTTTCACCCACGTTAAATTTTTATTTACTTCTTTTCTTATTTTCTGTTACTTATCACATTATTTTTTAATTTTATATCTCTTCTTTAGTGAGTATAAAAACATCATCATTCTTTTATAATAAGAACTTATACTATTTTTCTGCATTATTAATATAAAAAAATTATAATATCAATTAATCTGAAATAATTAAAAATAAAATTTTCAAAGTAATTATTTTAAAAATCATCCTTTTTATATATAACAATACGTGACTTAATGACATATATTGTCGGTAGATTCTAATTAAAATCTCAAGTAATTATATGCCATATTTAATCAAATTTAAGTACAATAAAAATAATAATAAACCCCAAAAGTCAGAGTCAAGTCACTTATCACGGCTATTGCGCCTGCATATCCCGTTACTTTTCCCTTTCGTGTTTACTAAAATGGAAAGAAAAAAAAAATTCCCGTTCAACATACTCATTGATTGATTTTTCAATATTTTTAGGTTGATAGTCAGAAACTCTGTAGCAAAAACGGGAAAAGTCGGAGAAAGAAACTAATAAAGTAAAACATAATATTTTATGATTTTTAACGTAAAGAAACAGTGGAAATTATGAATAAAAAAAAGAAAATATTTATTTTAAATTTAATAATGTGGTAATCACTTTAGAAGATGGAAAATAAGAAACGGATAGAGACACTTGCCAAATTAATTTGTTAGCACATTGTATTCCATGTCAGGTTTGTCGAGTTCACACATGAAAGTGGTAACTCACTCGGAGATTGTTGCTATTTTACTTTTAAATTACGTTAACATTCATCTTTTAATATAGATTATTTACTTACTTGTTTGGTGAGAAGTGCTAATCTAGTTCTCATTTACACTGATGATCATCGTTTTAACGACAATTATTAGTTTAGAAAAAATAATTCATATGTTAACAAATTCAAGAGATTAGCATAACATTTTTTGTATCCGTGTATTCTTTTTCAAAGAAAATACAAGGCTAATTCTAACTTGAATTATAAAATTATTTTTATTCATAGAGCATTTTTTTTGCAATAAGATTCAAATTTCTGGCATTATTTACCACAACCCAAATCAATGTATGCGACGTTTTTAAAATCGTCGTTGAAAATACTTATATTTTATTCACACAATAATCAATCCTAAAATACCATAATCTTACAATTTCGTTGGGGAAAAAATAAAACGAAACAGTCTATTCGGAACGATCTCAAGACTCAAGTTCGAACGAAAAGGCTGTAAGCAAAGAGCAAACACGTAACAATTACATTTACATTTAGAAAATAATTACAGTAAATATTTTTTTTAGAGAAGCAGTGAATAATTTTAACATATGAACTGTAATTTTTTTTCTTTCATACCAAGACGGTGCACAGTGGTTGAATGGCTTAGAATTTTTCTTTTGTCGACAAAAAATATATTGATATAGTGGGGTATAAAGACGAACACTAGTATAAAAGATTTGAATTTGTGAATAGATTAAAAATAAATTATTTAATGAAGTAATAGTACTAAGTGAATCATTGATAACATGTGCATTGATTTTGGTTAGAGATAT